>NC_054479.1:111378353-111681384 GCF_017639515.1 Carcharodon carcharias | reverse complement strand
TTCATCTTTAATTCCTGAAATTTGCTTCTGTTTTGCAAACTGCAATCTTCTTCCTAATGCATCCCAGTGGGAAAATTTTTAGTTTATATCTTTTTAAATCAGAGATATTTTATAACAACAATTGAAATTTTACCAATATTCAAATTCATCATATAAATTCACGTTGCAAGTATTTTCATTAAAATAATAAACGAGTTTGGACATGTGAATATTTCTGAATAGTAAATAATCTATTTACTAACTGAATTTATCCAGAGGATTCTATTTTACATGAATTGCTTTTATTTATATTTCTACTCCAGATGTATAGGGAAAAAAAATCAGCTATCTGAAGTATACAAATCTGAAGCATAATATAAAGCTTTCCAGCTTGTTTAAATTCAGGACTGGTTCAAAAGCAGACTTGTGGAGGAGGGAACCTGAAAATGCAAAATGTCACTGAGTGGAATCGGATGATAACAGCCGATTAAGTATTGACAGGCAAAGTAGAAACAGTGAAAACATATTAAAATGTCATTGCATTTTCTTATTCAGACTAGATTTCATAACTAGATGCAAACAGTCAAACAGCGAAGAAGTAGTCAGGTGAGTGAAAGCAATATTGTGTGATTGCTATTTTGGTCATTTTGATACACTATTATCCAGATAGCTCTACAAAAACAGCTGTCTTTGCAAAGATCAAACTGACTGTAATTGTACATAACAGTAACCAGATGTTGCTAACACCATGAATTTATTTAAGATTGAATAAACAACAGAATTAAGTTGGATGCATTTGTCAATGTCCAATAGTTGAAATGTACTGAGAATGTATCCAATAACATGATCAACTGGGGATAACGAGATTGGCTTCAACTTTATGCTCGGGTACATTTGATCTGAACTAAGTCAAGACATTGATCTTAGAGCCAGCTTATAGAAATCAAAAACAAAGTTTCACAATTTCCAGCCAAGAATGCGTGAATTTAACCAATTTAAATGGAATCCACCTGCAAATAAATATCACACATCACTGTCAAAAGTATGAAACAGAGGAAGAAAAGCAGTTATATGTTCTTTCTAACTTGGGGCCAGGAAATTAAAGGCACCTGTCAATTTGCATACATGCCTCACCAAAAGTAATCTCTAATTAACCACAGGATTTCCAGGAACCAGATCTTGTGGTCTGAAAAAAGGCTATCTTAAACACAGCTCCATGTTAGTAACGAGCTACTGTGCTATATGTTACTTGGTACAACGTTGTTTCAAATTGTCCTATTCTTTCAAAGCATCGTATTGGAAATTTTAAAAACAAGACACTGGGTAGAAAAAAAATTGTTATGTTTGCTTTGATTAGAAACCATCATTGCACCATTTTTCATGCTTCCTATGTTCTTCTGTTGCACATTCTTTTCAGAGCACATATGCAGATTGTGCATCATTGACTGTTAACCAGACCTCAATGAGCAGTCAGCTGTATCTGTAAAGGCTCAGAAATTTTAAAGGATCACAATATTTGAGATTCAAAGATTCTCTATAAATTACTTCCAGTCTTTGGAGGTGTCCATCCAGGCCATGAATGCTACGATTACCGAATCAGCAGAAAAAAACCTTCCTCCATTGATAGACTTAGAAGGCCAAACCCAGCAAAGAGACTGTGGGAATGCGAGCTGACCTGCACTCCATCACCCTGTCTCTGTGCTCAAGGGCCCAGACCCAGGGCAATAGGAGGATGAGGAGCCTGGAGTCACACCCAGCTCCTGGTCTCTCTCAGTAAAGCAAGGAGGGCCAATTGGACCTCATGATGAAGGGTGAGTAGCAGCTAATGCCATCAGGGGGCCCTCTCAGGGGACATCTGGTGAGACATCCTCTCCTCTGCCCTTCTGCCATTGGCACAGATATCCTCAAGTGCCCTGATCACAGAAAGGCTTCTGCCACTCTGCAGGATATACACCCAACACAATGCAGATTTCATGGCCTCAGATGACGAGAAGACAGCTGTCAAAGTCATCAAAAACTAGAGGGCATAAGGTCTCCACTGCAGCCACAAGCAAGGGCGAGAGACCATGCCACAGCGCCCGAAAAAGAATTTTTAAAAATCTCACTCTAGTCGGACTTTGGTGCACATTGGTGAATTTTTAATTTGTATTACTTGCAAAGAGCAGTAAGGTTCTGTGTACATAAAGGATGTGTTGTTTGAACATATAGAGAAGAGCACTGGTTAATATTCAATCAGTTCTGTTGAAGGGTCATGAGGACTCAAAACGTCAACTCTTTTCTTCTCCGCCGATGCTGCCAGACCTGCTGAGTTTTTCCAGGTAATTCTGTTTTTGTTTTGGTTTATTTACAATCTGTAATAATGGATGGAGATGGATTCTATGGATGGTCTTATTTGAATGCGTCTTAAATTGGAACCAGGGGAGTAACATCGTTTGGATGTTTCTGATTGCAAGCGATAAGGACCAGGTCTTCTGGTGATGGTGGAGGGAGAGGAAGGAAACAGTAGATATGATGTGAAGAAGTTTTAATGGATTGAGCAGCTGGACCCTCCACAGGATTAGTGCCTCCCTTGTTCCATGCCCACCCAGACACTCCTTGGCAGAGCCTTGCACAGCCGGCTGTACTGGACCCCCTCCTCTTCCTCTATCTCCTTATCAGAGGAATAGATGGTCTCCCACAGCCCTTCTTCCGATAGAGGACCTCCTCTCAGGAGTGGCAGCTTATGGAGAGCACAGCAAACAATCACCATCAAGGACAATCTCAATGGCACATACTGGAGAGTTCCTATGATCTGTCAAGGCATCGGAGCCTCATTTTGAAGAGGCCAATCATCTGGTCTAGGATGACTCTGGTCATTGTGCAGCTCTTTTATATCAGCATTCAGGGTCAGTCCTGGGATCTCGGACTAGTGCCATGAGCCTCTTCTTCAATGGGTACCCAGCAGCCATCCTTCCACTGTATCAGCTCTGCTAAACATGGCTAAAACCCGGGAGTACCTGAGGATATAGGGATCACGGCTGCTCCCCGGGTACCTTGCACAGACCTACAGAATGTACTGCAGGTGGTTACAGACTATCTGCACACTGATTGAATTGTTGCCCTTCCTGTTAATAAAGACCCCTGGCTGGCTTGCTGGTGCCTTGATGGCAACACGGGCGCAGTCAATTATTCCTTACTCCCTTGGAAAACCTGCCATGGTACTTCAAAACCTCTGGTTCTTTCTGCCGGACTATTGTGATCAGCGTGTAGGCAATGAATTGCCCTGCATGTCAAAACATGGCAACTGTGAACACCTTTAATATAGTGGTGTGCTGAACACTGGGTAATGCAACTCGAGCCTCTACATGCAGCCTAAAATGAATCTTTGACAAAAAAATTCAAGGCCACTGTGACTTTCAATGCCACTGGCATTGGATGCACCACGTCCCCATTAATGGGTAAGTCATGTGCACCCTGTGTAAACGATTGATATGCCCTTGCCCATGTCTTTGTGGCTGTTGCAGCCCACCATCAGCAGCTCCTTGTCCCTCAGCAGGTTAGACTCCTCAATGCACTTCCTGTGGTTCCTGCCCCTGTTCATCAGGCCTCCTCCCTCTTCTTCTCCTCCTCCTCACTAGAGGATGTATCTCCAACAGAAAGAACTATGCCCCTATTGAACAGAGCAACAGTGCAACAGTGATAGTATATTACAATGTCTACCAGTTTGCAGACAATATAAAGCCTAAGGCCCTGGGTAATGTTCAGAGATTCAGGAACTTCCTTACATAGCCAGTCAAAAGCTAATCAGCAGTCTCTTCTGCTGAAGTCAGGCACAGGCCCAACTCCAGCTTCCATTTCCGCCCTTACAGCCAAACTATGAAAAAAACGAGGTTTGCACTTGCGTGTTTCATGTGCTGGGACCATATTGTGGGTCCAGGACGTAATATTACAATTGACTAGATTGCTAATGAGCTTAAATGCCCATTAATTTGTTGTTTCAAAATGGCAGGCGGGCTCCCAATTTTGGAGCCCGCCCACTTCCTGTACTATTGCCAACTGGTGTGATGACATTGGGATCGCGACACAACATTATCACGCTGGATATTACATCATCACAGGATGAAAACACTCCTGTTTTCACAAGGTAAAATTCAACCCCACATTTTGAATACTGTGCTCATTCTGGTCTTCTTAGGACAAGAGGCACAACAAAGATTCACCAGATTGTCCTATGAGGAAAAATAGAGTCGAATGGGTATCTATTCTCTAGAGTTTAGAAGAATGAAAGGCAACCTTATTGAAATATATAACATTCCTAGAATAGTTGACAGGATGGATGTTGAGGGGCAGTTTCCTGTTGCTGGAAGTCAACAACTAGGAGTCATGGTCTCAAGATAAGGGGTCAGCCATTTTGGACTGAGATGAGGAGAAATTTCTGCATTCATATGATTGTGAATCTTTTGAATTCTCTACCACAGAGGGCTGTAGATGCTTAGTCAATGAGTATATTCAAGACTGAAACCAGTAAACGTATGAACACTAGGGGAATCAAGGGGTATGGGAATCACGCAGGAAAAGTGGAGTTGATGTGGAAGTTCAGCCATGATCTTATTGAATGGTGGAGCAGGCTCAATGGGCCATAGGACCTACTCCGTTCCTATTTCTTATATTCCAAAGTAACATTCATGCCACACAAGTGCGAGGCAATGACCATCTCCAACAATAGAGAATCTAACCATCGCCCCTTGACTTTCAATGGTAAGACCATCACTGAATCCCCCACTATCAACATCCTGGGGGTTACCATTGACCAGAAACTGAACTGGACTAGCCACATAAACACTGTGGCTATAAGAGCAGGTCAAAGGCTGGAAATCCTGTGGGTGAGTAACTCACCTCCTGACTCCCCAAAACCTGTCCACCATCTACAAGCACAAGTCAGGAATGTGATGGAATACTTCCCACTTGCCTGGATGAGTGCAGCTCCCACAACACTCAAAAAGCTTGATACCGCCCAGGACAAAGCAACCCACTTGATTAGCACCACATCCACAAACATTCACTCCCTCCATCACTAATGTACAGTAGCAGCAGTGTGTAGCATCTACAAGATGCACTGCAGGAATTCACCAAGGCTCCTTAGACAGCACCTTCCAAACCCATGATCACTACCATCTAGAAGGACAAGGGCAGCAGATAGATGGGAACCTGGAAGTTCCCCTCTAAGTCACTCACCATCCTGACTTGGAGATATATTGCCGTTCCTTTACTGTTGCTGGATCAAAATCACGGAACTCCCTCCCTAACAGCATTCAGGGTATACCTACACCACATGGACTGCATGGTTCAAGAAGGCAGCTCACCATCACCTTCTGAAGGGCAACTTGGAATGGGCAATAAATGCTGGCCTGCTCAGTGAAGCCCACATCCCATGAATGAATAAAAAAAAGAAAGATGACCAAAAACTTGGCCAAAGGTTTGGAGTTTAAGATGGTCTTAAAGTAGAGAATCAAAGGGGTTTAAGGGAAAAAATTCAGAACATACACTAATGAGACACATTAACTTCACTTTTTATGTGGATATTATTGTGGGAGGGCCTTTTTAAAAGGAGGGCTCATTAATCTTAAGTTACCCTGCTAACAAGATCTTTAAGCAACATGGCAAAATGTATGATGACTATAAGAAATATAATAAGTGTTTTAAAAACAAACTACTGATGTACACCTCACAACACCTTTAGGATTGGAACATGGATGACTTAGTTGGTTCATTGATAAACTGTAATACATTTTTTTACACACACCACTGCCATATATTCGAGCTCCATACATTCTGTACTTACATTTTTTGCTTCAGTTTAATATAAGTGAAATGTAAAAATACAGAGCTAATTAAGTAGTTTACAGAATGGAAATCATTTACTTTGTTTTCATTTTGGTCCTTTTTTAAAACAAAAATTAGGAATTGCACACTTGACCTGCCCAGCTCTTTTTAAATTAGCCTGCAGTCCTGTTGAAAAAGGGAAAAGGATTTTTTTCAATGTTATTAAATATTATTTACACAAAACTGAAGAGCAGAATCTAAGACAAATGATGTTTGTGAAAGTATCCATATGTTCAGTACATTGTTCCCTAGTCGCTGATTTGTTAAAATGCGATTTGTTTTCAGGCCGATTGTTTCAAAATGAACTGGAAAGTAAGAGAAGCACAGCAAAAAGCCAGTCAGCAATCGACAATGATTGTCAAAGAATTCATGTGTTCAGGTCAAGGTGTACATAAACCCTGTCATTAAACTGACAGGAATCTCCAAGGCAAAGAAATTACTTTTAAAAGTACCAGGGAATTATAAATATGGCAGGAGTGAGAGCTGGCATCACCATTTGATAGATGAATTGAATGAAACCTGACACCAGTCATTATTCATTGACAGACTTTGGCAGCTGAGAGTGGTAAATATATAAAGAAAGAATTTACATTTATATGGCACCTTATCACATTTGTCATGATATCCCATAGTGCTTCACATACAAGAAATTATTTTTGAAGGGCAATCACTGTTGCTATGTAGGCAAACATCTAATTTAGAGGAGCATTTTTCAGACAGTGCATCTAGCTCCAAGTCTCACACACCAGAAGTGCACATTAGTTGCTTAACTGCATTCTGCACATCATATTAAAACTATTAAATTAATGGTTCCCTGAATTTTCTGCTCTTGATGAAATGGCCTGAGCCCACCTGTATTTCCAGTTACAGGTTATTTTACTGGATAACTGACCTTCTAACATTGGCATGGTAACTGGCAGGCCTTGCAGATGGAAATGGGGGCATATGGCATTGATGTTGCTATTTGGAGGGCTTTCTGACTGCTGTCCAAAAACAGTAGAAGAATTGAAAAAGAAAATGACGACTTATCTGTTTTCAGCTTCCGTTTGATTGCTGCAGGCCCCTTTGCAGACCCTTCAGCCTAGACAGAGCAGGCAAGATCCATTTACTGTCAGTGTGCCTCTGAATGGGTATCTGCTGACACAGACACAAAAGACTGAGATGGGAGCGCAATGAGATTTCCATACTTGTGCCTCCTCGTAATCTCTGGGATTCCTGGTCATCAAAAGGGGATAGAGGCCTACCATCACAGGTTCTCAGCCTTTTGTTCCTCTGCGTTGCAAATGGGAATCAAACAAAACCCAGATGTAACCCTTATTTTTGCTTTCATATCTTCTCATTCCTCTCATCTTCTCTTCTTCCCAATTCTCTAGTTTTTCTTTTGTCCTAATTGTTGTAATGTGCCTTTAAGGGATATCAGCATGACAGCACTAGAAGAGAAGTGTGTCATGTGATCCAGTCTTAGCTTCATTTTTGCTTTTGAGCAAAGCAAATACACACACAGCTCTGCTGCTGATATCTTCAAGCTTTCTACCAAAGTATAGCTATTCTTATGTGCCTAGTCAAAATAAATGAACCCACAATGTGTTTACACGATCCTTTATGAGTGATTGGTGCCTATATCGTTATAACAACATGACACTAATTTGCCCTATTCTATCTATTCGGATTCTCCTCTCTTCAAATAATCATTCCCCCATCCCTTTGAGTATCCTGCTGTGAACTGCTGCATGATTAGATGTCAAAACAGAAAGGATTGCTGTGGGAAGAGTTATTTTTTCAGCAGCTCGGGGATAACACTTCATGCACAGCCAGAAAAGGTTGATCGTTTTTACTGGGGTATGAAGTGGCGATTCTACTTACTGGGATGTTAGATTGATTTAGCAACACCTCAGTGGTAAGGCTGTAGACTCAACTTTGGGATAAGCTGTTGGAAAGCTGTTTGTTCAATTTCTTGATTCATCAAATGACCCATACAAGTCATAGCAAAAGAGAAAGCCAAGTGAAATAGGTAAGCAAAATAAAACCTGTAGAGGAAAAGGAATAATACAGGAACCTACAAAAATGTTTAAATAAGTAAAGTCTGATGAAAAAGAAGGAACTAATAATGAACGTAATTATAAAAACCAAAAATGAAACATTTGGATACTTTACCAATATTGTAAGTCAATGGCCTATCAAAGAATTGTACTCCCTTAAGACTATATTTTGAGGTAACACTGAAGTAAGCTAAAAATAGCAAACATATTAAATTATTACTTCCTAGAGATATCCACTTGGGAAAAACATCAGCGCAATGCCTTTCAACAGAGAAGGTTATACTGAACAATAATGATTTGACATTAAAACAAAATGTTGGGACTCGATAATCACATAGCGTCTGTGGAGAGAGAAACAGAGTAAATGTTTCAGGTCGCTGTCTTTCCATCAGAGAAGTTGTCAGCTGCACTGAGCTCCAAGACAAGCTCAAAGGGCTGAACTTCAGTAAATACTCAGGGCCAGATGGCATAAACCCACAACTGCAAATTGATATTCAGAACAACACCAACAAAGTGGTGACTCATTGTGAGGGAGACAAGGCATAGTGGATGAGTCCTATTGAATTGGAAACAAATCAACAAAGTACACACTCATTAGTCTTAAATCAATAACTGGCAAAAAAATTGAATATATCTTTGGGGATAAGCATGAGGATTACCTGTACAGAAATAACCTAATAATTGGCAGCCGGGGAACTATCCGCCTGAGCCCTGTCCATGAAGTTTGGAGGAAGTAATATCCAAAGTGAATCTTGGAAAGAACTTGAAATTTGCAATCATGTCATAATTTGTATTTGGTGCAGAAATACTGACAAGGAGATCAGAAGAGCATAAGCTGCTCTTTTGTTAGAACAAAATCATTCAAATAATATTATTAGATCATAGTTAAAGCCTTGCAAGCTATTTACATGAGGCAACTAAAGAATTTAATTAATGTGATTTTTCTATGGATAGTCAAAAAGAAATGGACTACTTTTATGCCACAAGGCATCAGTAGTTGTTTCAGATTGACAATGTTCATTCTCTGATATATGTCATTTTCAGGTTCATCTTGTAACAGTATTAATGAAAGTAAAACTCACATGAACAGATTTAATTGGTTGCTCTTTAAGGAAGAATAATAAATGAAACCTGAAATGCTGGAAAAACTCAGCAGGTCTGGCAGCACCTGTGGAGAGAGAAACAGAATAATATTTTAAGGCCAATATGATTATTCTTCAGAACGGAAGAGAGGTCGGATGTGTCTCCAGAAGAACGGATAGATCATCCACCTGCAGTTTTAAACTGCTTCGAAGCACAAGACTACCTAGTGAAAGCAGCAAGACCACTGGATTCAGCCTGAAGCCAGCCAAGTCACTGAGCTACAGACTGAATTTCTTTTAACTTTTATGTACTCTAATTTGACCAACCTATCCTTCCCCACTCTGTAATCTGTATGTGTTTGTGTGTGTGAGTCTGTGAGAAAGTCGAAGTGTACTTTATTATTTTATAATAAAATTAACCTCTTTCTTTGTTGAACTCAAGAAAATCTGTCCTATTGGTTCTTTTACGATCACAGCATATAAATAGTTAAGTACTCACTGAATTGGCAAATGTATCCTTTTCAAATGAAAAACCTGTTCCGGTCAAATGAGGAGAGGGCAAAGAGGGGAGCCTATCCATCCCTCCTCACTTAGTCGTAACAATCACATTGCTCTGTGTGGGAGTTTGCAGTGTGCAAATTTGGCTGACACATTTCCTAGAATACAACAGTGACTAGAAGTCAAAAGTATTTAATTGGACAAAAAGAGCTTTGAGATGTCAAGTGGTTGTAAAAGGCACTATAAAATCATAGAATTATAGAATGGTTACAGCACAGAAAAAGGCCATTGAAACTGCCATGTCTATGCTGGCTCTTTGAAGGAGCAATTCATCTACTGCCATTCTCCCGCCTTTTCCCCTTAGCCCTGCGCGTTCTTCATTTTCATATAATAATTCAATTCCCTCTTGAATGCCTTGATCGAACCAGCCTGCACAACATTATCAGAACTTGCATTCCAGATCCTAGATACTCACCACATGAAAAAGGTTTACCTCATGTCACCATTACTTCTTAACCAATTACCTTAAATCTGTGCTCTCTGGTTCTCAATCCTTCCGCCATTAGGAGCAGTTTCTCCCTATCTACTCTATCCAGGCTGCTCATTGACTTAGCCCTGGCTGCACTCCCCAGATGAACCATCACTTTAATCAGTACTCAGAACTAAATACTGGTTAGAGAATTAGATGCCCTCAGGGGACTCCTGAATTGCCTGCCTGCTTCTCCTTGACTGCCTGGTTGTCTCACAATTCCTCTGTCCCTGCATATTCCTAAACTGCAGGGTAAACACAGCCATAAATGTGCTATTCATGAAGCCCTCAATGTCACAGATGTGCCACCGTGATGCCTGCTGCAACTCATAACACTTCCTGCACGTTTGATTATCCAGAACATGTGAGTGCCCCGGAAATCCCACACAGCACAGGATATGCACCCAAGAGGTCAGAGACGCCCTGCCATTCCTCTTTCTATTAGATAACAAACCTTTCAAATACTAATAAACACTAATACTTAAAAAATGGTAAGTGACAAGCCCTGAGAGTGGGCCTCAATTTATTCTTTCCCCAGTGCTCATTGTTCCAACCAGCTCGTCTCCAGCTGCCAAGTCTCTCCTCAGGTAAGTGAATAAATGCAAGTCTTTCTTTTTCTCCTCTTTAACAATGTACTGCCCATTATCCTTATCATCACTGCTACAGTTGAATAAACATTGAAGTTGGTGTGGTAACTATTCGCTGATTTGATTTTCAGATTTTCTTGCATTTTTTTTTGCTTTGCAATTTTGTCCTACCACAACCCTATATAAATGGGTTAATAGCAAAATAAAAATCGGCCTTGTAGTTTCTATGTAACCTAAATTGATCTAATTATTCAAAAAGAGCTTTAATTGTTGGTATGGGTTGCATTGAGAAAGCACAACCCACTTCTTTAAAATGAGGAATGAATAGGCTTCCTGGGCATGCAGTAATTTTAACTATTGCTTCATGCCAAAAGAATCCTCACAAAACTTCCTTCTTAGAGTTTCAATAAATAGTCTTCATAACATGACTATATAATCTGAGTTATATAGTCCCTAATGAGTAATGTTGAAAGTATTTCATAGCGAGTATATCCACAGGCTGGAAATTAGATTTGTGGTCTGTCCAATGCCTGGAGGATGAGAAAATTTGTCATTGAAGCTTGCAGGCACAGGTTGATGAAGCTGTAATGGCTACAAGGTGGAAAGTGATGGCTGTGCAGGAATGGGTGGTAAGAACTAGGAAAGGCCACCAGGGGAAAACATAGTGACAGTTAACATTGCAGGCAGTGGAATGAGAGTCAAGATTTTCCAGCTCCCCGGCCAGAGGTATCTTTAAGTGTTGGTGGTGGGCAGGTAATAACATTGGACAGCTACAAAAAAAGTGAAAGATGGGCAAGCAGAAGGAGTGGTTGAACACAAGATGACATGAAGAGAAATCACAGAATCACAGTGCAGAAGAGGCCCTTCAGCCCATCGAGTCTGCACCATCACGTGAGAAACACCTGACCAACCTACCTAATCCTATTTACTAGCAATTGGTATGTTGTGTTGAATGTTATGACATGCCAAGTGCTCATCCAGGTACTTTTTAAAGGATGTGAGGCAACCCGCCTCCACCACCCTCTGGGTAAAAAAGTTTTTCCTCACATCCCCCCTAAACCTCCTGCCCCTTACATTGAACTTATGCCCCCCTTGTGACTGACCCTTCAACTAAGGGGAACAGCTGCTCCCTATCCACCCTGTCCATGCCCCTCATGATTTTGTACACCTCGATCAGGTCGCCCCTCAGTCTTCTCTGCTCCAAAGAAAGCAACCCAAGTCTATCCAACCTTTCTTCATAACTTAAAAGCTTTATCCCTGGCAACATCCTGGTGAATCATCTCTACACCCCCTCCAGTGTAATCACATCCTTCCTATGATATGATGACCAGAACTGCACACAGTACTCCAGCTGTGGCCTCACCAAGGTTCTATATAACTCCAACATGACCTCCCTACTTTTGTAATCTATGCCTCGATTGATAAAGGCAAGTGTCCCATATGTTTTCACCACCCCACTAACATGCCCCTCTGCCTTCAGAGATCTATGGACACACAAGCTAAGGTCCCTTTGTTCCTCAGAACTTCCTAGTGCCATGCCGTTCATTGAATACTTCCTTGCCAAATTACTCCTTCCAGAGTGTATCACCTCACACTTTTCAGGGTTAAATTCCATCTGCCACTTAGCTGCCCATTTGAACATCCCGTCTATATCTTCCTGAAGCCCAAGACACTCAAACTCGTTGTTAACCAACCAGCTAATCTTTGTGTCATCTGCAAACTTACTAATGGGAGCCAATAAGGGCTGACCAAGCAAATTAGACAGTTGACCTGAAACTGTAATAGGAGATAGCAACAACAAGTGGCAATGGGAGAAAGAGAAAGCAGAAGGCAAAGGTAAAGTGCCAGGGAACAAAATGAATGGATGACTTGTCTAGAGTGTCACATGTGGTGAGAGCACTAAATAGCGAATACCACATTATGCATTTTAAAAATAGTAGAAACAGGCATTTGCGTTATCAGATTCAATGTTAGCATGAAGGGGAACTGTAATAAACTTAGTGTACTGGACAGGTTTCTTACTTGAATCAGATAAGATTATAACACAGCTCTTGTAGAAGCTACATGCTTGAACCAGGTCCACGACTAGAAACAAAAACAAAACTTGCTGGAAATACTCAGCAGGTCTGACAGCATCTGTGGAGAGAAAGACAGAGTTAACATTTTGAGTCCATATGACTCTTCTTCCGAATCAAAGAGAAGTAAAAATGTGGTGAAATATACACTGTTTAAGGGGGGTGGGGCAGATGAAGCTGGATAGAAGGTCAGTGATAGTTGGAAGCAAAGGAGAGATTGCAAAAGATGTCATAAACAAAAGGTTGAAGGGGTGTTGATGGTGGTGATTCTGGCCAAAGGAGGTGCTAATGGAGACATTAAGAGTAGAAAGCAGAATGAGCAAGTGACAGATAGCCCTAGTGTGGGTGGGGTGGTGGGAGGGATGGTGTGGGAAAAAAGATCAAAATATGCTAAAAGGTGGGGATAAAACAATGAATGGAAATAATTTTTAAAAAAATAATAATAATAGAACTAAGTGGGAAAAAATATAAATAAAAAAATTAAAAATAAATATTTGAAAAATGGGTATCAAAAAGGGGTGAGGATGGAGGAGAGAGTTCATAATCTGAAGTTGTTGAACTCAATGTTTAAGTCCAGAAGGCTGTAAAGTACCTAATCAGAAGATGAGGTGCTGTTCCTCCAGTTTGTGTTGAGCTTCACTGGAACATTTCAGCAGGCCAAGGACGGACATGTGGGCATGAGAGCAAGGTGATGTGTTGAAATGGCAAGTGACAGGGAGGTCTGGGTCATGCTTGTGGACAGATCAACTAGAAAGCTCCTCTCCTAAGATTACCTGCGCTTAGGGCTCATTCATCAGTACAATCACATGACCCCTAAAGGCAATAGGAAAGGCTTTGCCTAGAATCACTACAGGAATGTTACAATTATGACAATAGCAAATAGGCATGGCAGGCAGAACATCTCAAAAATGTTAATATATTATGACAATTTTCAGCTGCTCACATGGTTTCTTTGGGGATTCCCAGCAATCTGTCCATGAAGTCAATATGGGAGATAGGAGAACCCCTGCAGAATTTCCAAGCACTTAACGCTTCTGCTTCTTATTATTGTGATGCTATTATTTTCCGTTCATCAGTCACGTTGATCTGTTTTGCTTTCCTAGTAAAACAACAGAAAAATATTTTCAAAAAGTTGAATTATTTGCTAAACATAACTCCAAATAAATTGGAGGTGTTCTCAATATATCCACTTTAAAATTGGAGATTTATGTTGCAAAAAATTTTTTTCTGTGGTCATATGAGTTCCTCAGGGTACTGTCCTAGGACTAACCATCGTCAGCTGTTTCATCAATGGCCTTCCCTTCATTATAAGGTCAGAAGTGGGGATGTTTGTTGATAATTACACAATTTTCAAAACCATGCATGACTCCTCAGATACTGAAGCATTCTGTATCCTTATGCAGCAAGGCCTGGGCAATTTTTAGGCTTGGGCTGATAAGTGGCAAGTAACATTCGTATCACACAAGTGCCAGGCAATGACGAGCTCCAAGAAGAGAAAATCTAACCAATGCCCCTCGATCTTCAAAGGCAATACCATCACTGAATCCCCCACTATCAACATCCTGTGGCTTACCATTGACCAGAAACTGAACTAGACTAGCCATATAAATACTGTGGCTACAAGAGCAGGTCAGAAGCTGGGAATTTTCCAGAGAGTAACTCACTTCCTAACGCCCCAAAGCCTGTCCACCATCTACAAGGCACAAGTCAGGAATGTGATGGAACATTCTCCACTTGCCTGGATGACTGCAACTCCAACAATCCTCAAGAGGCTTGACACCATCCAGGACAAAGCAGCCTACTTGATTGGCACCCCATCCATGACAATAAATATTCATTCCCTCCACCACCAACGCATAGTGGCAGCAATGTGTATCATCTACAAGATGCGCTGCAGCAACTCACCAAGGCTTCTTCAACAGCACCTACCAAACCCGTGACCTCTACCACCTAGAAGGGCAAGGGCAGCAGATAGTTGGAACACCACCACCTGCAAGTTCCCCACCAAGCCACACATCATCCTGGCTTGGAACTATATTGTCATTCCTTCACTGTCACTGGGTCAAAACTCTGGAACTCCCTTCCTAACAGTATTGTGGGTGTTCCTACAACACATGGACTGCAGTGGTTCAAGATGGCAGCTCACCACCACCTTCTCAAGGGAAATTAGGGATGGGCAATAAATGCTGGCCCAGCCAGCAATGCCCACATCCCATGAACACATTTTTAAAATTATGAAACTTACCATTTTTAATTTGTAAATGATGTATCTCACTGTTTTCCAAAAACATAAATTAGAAAAAAAAACATCCAGTCCCAGGCCTTGGGCTTTCTCTTCATCATTGAGCAACATACCAGTATGTAAATCCCAATAATTAACTGCTGTGTCTTAACAAGATATGTCATTGCTTTTTTTAGCCATAATTGTTCTGGTCAAATGGTCCATCCATAAATCAAAAAGTTGTTCCTCGTTATGCCTCGCCATGCTGCAATCTATGTACTGGTTTCTCAACCCATCAACTCTGACTGCAATCTACTACAGCAGGGCATTGCATTAATTGACCATTCATTGCTGAAACTATCTAAATTTTAATACAGTGTAACCCTATATGCTTGAGTTGGATTTCAATTGACTAGGCCACAGAAGTAAAAGCATTCTATTGCAGAAGTTACAATGTTACTTGAACTCTAAATTTCAATGGGATTGGCTCCTAGCAGGCAGGAGCAGGTGATGTTGTGAACATATCTTAGTACGCCATCCATCACTGTATCTGAGGTGATGGAGTCCCCAATTGCAAGGAGCCAGAGAGATGCAGGATCAACGACACATAATTTTGCCAGGGCAGTGGGATTCCAGAGGACCGTTAACTGTACACACAGTTGTGCAGGTCCCACATGTCAACAGAGAGAAGTACAGAAACTGCAAGATGAACCATTACTGTGCAGTTGGTATGCAACTATGCCCAAACCATCATGTCAATGAATGCTTGCTATCATGGCAATAGCCATGATGCCTTCATCCTAATGTTCACTGGTGGCTGCAAGTGTAAGATCAAGTAAAGTTGATTCCTCTTCACCCGTGTGGTACTTTTCTCACCCTTCTTTCTGGGACTCCTGTGGCTGGCCTTGTGTAACTGAAAGCAGAGAATCAGAAAGGGTGGGCTGGACTGAGGGTAGGGGATTGGAATGGAAAGTAAGAGGTCTATATCACACCATCAACTGCTTGTACTTTATGTCAGAGAGGCAGATAACGATGAAGTGGGAGTTGAGAAAGGGCCTAGCAGGAATATACCTTGACTTTTAACATTCTTGGTGATGCCAAATACAACTGGTGCTGTTGCAGCCTTTCCCTTGATGTGCAGCGCAATATCTGCCATAGGACTCAGGAGATGCAGTCATGCCTGTCCCCCCAACAGTTCTGAGTTGCTCCTTATGATTGTGTGTGACCTTATCCTGCAAGGGAGAGGGAAGAACATGAGAGATTGTGCTGCACTGTGCTTGGGTGATGTGCCTGCAATGGCTGAAAAGCTGGAGGTATGTGGAAGCTTGCAAGAAGTAAACATGAAACTTGCATCATTGGAAGGTGTCTAAGGAGAAGTGGGATTATCTTAATGTTAGGCCTGAGCACTGAGTGCCAGATGGGTGAGCGGTTGGGGTGTGGAGCATGGAGCAGCATGAGAGGTTGGTGATGCATTGGGTATGATATGTCAGCATTCACTGACCTTGACTATCCATGCGAGGTTGAGCATTAAACTTCTTCCAGCAATGCTGCCAGGTCCTTAGGGCCAGTTGAGAGTTGACCTCCCTGCCCACCTACTCCCATTCCCTTCTGAGGGTGGTTCTCATGGGTCTCCTGGACCCTGAAAACACATGGCTCCTCTTCTTCTGTCGACCTCCATCACTAAGGCCTCCAGCATTGCCTCCATGAACCCTGGAGCCTTCGGTCTGCTCCATATGTTTAGTTTCAACTTTCAGCCAATTGCACAACAAGCTGTTGGCAGCAGCTTGCTTCTGTTAAGCGCTGGTCCTCTTTTAAAGGGGCAGGCTGTCTTTAAGAGCTGCAGGCTAGCTGGAACCAAATGAAATATTACATGATTGATGTTTTGAAAGAAGGTTAAATGAAGTTAATTCTCAGACATATTAGCATC
Organism: Carcharodon carcharias; assembly: GCF_017639515.1. Classification (NCBI taxonomy): domain Eukaryota; kingdom Metazoa; phylum Chordata; class Chondrichthyes; order Lamniformes; family Lamnidae; genus Carcharodon; species Carcharodon carcharias. The sequence goes on along the minus strand of NC_054479.1, from coordinate 111,664,585 downwards.
TCTAGCTTTATGAATCTGTTCAAAGGCTAAGAAAGGATTTATCCCAACCCTATCTGTGCTCTCAAATGCTAAAAAAAATTACTTTCAAGGGTAAAGCAAGACAGACATGAGTATGCACATTTGTAATTATACTAGCGATAAGGGTTACATGAAGTACTACTAGCAATAAATTGATAGTGAACCTACCGGTCTAAGATTACTAGTCTCAGCATTACCCTCAGCTGAGTCCCAGAGAAGCCATTTTGTTGCTGTGGAATAAGAGCTTCTCTCCGATGCAACTTAATTTTTCACATCTGCTATACAGAGATGATTTTAAAAACTAGCTAATAACATGTTCAGATGAAAATTACATGAAAGGACAATATATCTTTATTTAGCCCTGGATCTAACTTTTATACTATGTCTCGTTCAGGTAGAGTATGTCTCCAAATTCTTCATAAAACTGGCTCCATTTGCTGTTAATCATCCTCAAAGCACCAGATGTGATTTGGAGACTAACAAACTCAGTGCAGGTGTTTCTAGTTACTTCAACTTGGTCTGGATTCAGTTTATTCAAACAAATGAAGCCAATAACTGAAACAAGCCTGACTGTCGGACCAGGTAGAATTCCATTGGTTACTTAGGAAATGTTGTTGGCACAGTGCAGTGAAGGAGACACCAGCGGTGATAATGCAATGCTTGCAGCCTGACTTAAAGCGAGAGAATGTTACCACCAGGCTACTCAGAAAAAAGATGTAAGAGACAACTTTTACTAGGAAAACTAAGAGGCTCTTACATGTTGTTTCATTGAATTTTCCTAGAATAGCCCTGTTTGAGTCCTTTTAACTTTAATGTCTTCACGCAAAGCAGCACTTGTGCATGCTATGATATCTCACACCTTTTTTTGGCAGCTGTTTAATGGTGCTGTTGTACTTCACCCACTGGTTTTACGGTTTTCAGACAAACGCCAGATTAAATTGTCTGCTCTACATTGCTAATGAATCAAAGGAAATGTTGCCCTGCTTCCAAATGCTGGTGACATTTTAATATTGCAAGGTACTGCCAAATTGGATTTCAGCAGCAGAACAGGGAGTGTAGTGGTTGCTTATGACTGAGGGAGCACAGTGAATTGGTATTCCTGTCAATTCCTAGGTGAAAGTTGCATAAAGATTAGGAATATATTACAAACTCAGGAATAATTCAGAAGGAGAAGGAACCTTGATGTTCAAGCAATCATAATTACACTTAAAATCCCTGAAATGAGTCCTATCTCTTTACTTAAAATCTGTATGTTGCCCTCCTGATGTCAGGCACAAAACATGAGTTTTAGAAAGTCATCTGCAGCTACAAACTATTTTGCTGCATAATTTTCAAAGTTCTCCCTGGTAACAGGCTAGAGAGGGATTCTAACACACAACTATATGCTTACTATGTGATCAGTTCAATGATGAATTGGACAAACTGAGAAAAGTACATTTTAACGAGATATATAATTGGCATGTTGTAACATAGATTAATCGATCTTTGTTTACAGAGCTTAAATTTGAATCAACACTTCAACTCTCAGAAGTGTTGTCTTTCAAATAAGACGTTAAACAAAGGCCTCATCTGCCCTCTCAGGTGGAAATACAAATTAAGTTAGATAATTAGGAACAGCGGACAGGATTCAAAATTAGCTACAGGTCAGTTTATAGCAGTTATCAGGAATAATTTCTTTATTCAAAGATGATAAATGTTGGGAGTAATTTGCCAGGTAGGGTAATAAAGACAAAAACATTGGACAGGATTTTACATTCCACGGGCGGTCATGTGGCTGACCCGATCGGGCGTAAAATAATGTGTGATGATGTCGGGCGAGCGTCCCGACATCATTGCGCATTCGCATGATACTTCAGTCGGTGGGGGCATGCGAGAGTCAGCAGCGTATGCGCCGACAATTAAAAGGCCTATTAAGGCCGCTAATCAACTAATTTAAAGCTACTTTTTGCTGCCTTTCCAACCATACGGTTGGCAGGGAGGCAAATTGGCCAGGCAGTCTTTGGATTTTTTAGGAAACCTCGTTAATGGGCGAAATGAGGTTTCCAACATCAATTAAAAATAAAAATGTTTTGACAGCATTTTTACTATGTCCTTGTTCATATGATTGAGTCCTATGCGGGGGCATGTTTTGCATATTTTTGATTTGAATATTCTTCAGCTCCCTGAGTCAGCTCCCCGCCTTCAGGGAGCTTTCAGTGTGTGCTCCCCTGCGCATGCGCAGACTTTTGTGCTCGCACTCCTCCTACCCTCACCCTGGCAAAGCTGAGCTTCTCAGCACACCTTTCATGTTGGCTGGCCATTAATTGGCCAGTCAACGTGAAATTGCAGGTGGCAGACCATTTCCCGGCCACTCCCAGGCCCACCCGCCGCACCCGCTTGATGACCCAAAAACCCTCCCCATTAAGTCTATTCATGATTTCATAGGATATCGTGATGGGAGAGTTAGGATGTTAGACAGACTGACAAAATGGTTCATCCTTGTTGGTGAGTTTTCTTATATGCCTAGTTCCCTCAGAATATAGGTAAGGTACCACTGTAATCTAGAGCATTAAGCATCACCATGTAGCATGCATGAATGCACTTTTCACTATGTATTTAATCAGATAAATGTGAATATAAATTGTGTAGTGATTAGATTGTAATTAGTATTGCATTTGTCAACTTGCGTGTAAAAAATACTTTATACATAGCAAAAATATTCAACAAATATATTACAAAGAAATAAATAAGTTTTGAGTTACCCAAAAAAAAATGGATCAATTTTATGAATTAGCACTTTCAGCGCAGAGCATTGAAAAACAACAACAGGACATGTCAGGAATTCAGATATAGAAGTCAAAGTGCCCTGTAGCATTGTCCACTCATTAGTGGATGGAAAGCAGTGCAGAGGCTTTGAACTCATACTTAAATTCCTGATATGTGCTCTTGTTACACAATGATCTTCACCAGCATAAAATGTAAACTTTGTTTAACTTTTAAACATCTGAATGTTGTAGCTGATGCGTGGAATACTGCTCCAATAGTTGTCATCAGTTGAGATCTCACATTCACACTGCTCCATGCATAGATTTTTCAAAGGATTGTAGCCAGTAAAAAGATACATGGGACCTTTCTGGTTCAATTTTGACCCTTAGCTTATTTCCACTGTACAAAAGACAGGAGGCCAAGCCTAGGGAGTCTATTATCACATTGTGTCACAATGTGCCTTTCTACAGATTTGTCAGACTTCCCCTTAGACTGCGATGCCTTTGTTCTTTATTGGCCCATCAGCTACCATCTGCTTTTAATATATATTTTTTTCAAATTCAAAGCACTGCATTTCTGTTTGCTGCTTGGGCTTTTGTTAGTGATATGCTTTTCTCCCTGCCAGGAAATAAAAGAAAGATTGTATTGTCATTTCACAGAGAGATTTCCTTTCTGTATTCAATTGTTTCAGTGGAAGCCCTGAGAAGGAATCCAATCCACAAATTCAGAGTAAAGCTGTTGCAATCAGGTAAAACTTTCTTCAACCATTTCAAACTTCCTTGAAGACTTAAGGAAGAATAGAAACCCTCACCACAGTTTTCAATTTATTCCAAAGAATCTGATTAGCTCACAGAAGATACAGAAATTTTACTTTGCTTCTGGATTTTCTCATAGCTGTCTGCCAATAGTTGCTGAAAATGTTCAGTGATGTTGTAGGAAAAAGTATTATTTGATCCCCTTTGGTGTTGCTCAAAGATAAAAGCTAAAAGCCTCACTGTTTATTTTCCACTCTAATTTTCAGTCTCTTTTTCTCTCTTCTGGTTGCCTTCTGCCCTCTTTGTCTCCATTTCTCTCCATGCTTCTCACTCTTGGTTTATGCCTCACATATCTACAACAGTGTTAACTTTGGGTATTACTCTAGGATATCGCTGTTATTTTGTTCTATAAACCAATTCTAATACATAAATTTTACCACGTTATTAGCTTTTACTAACTTTCCTTTTGGAATAAATTACACATCATTAAATTTGCTCAGGAATGTGGGGGTTGGTTGTAGACCAATTATTTGGCCAACATTGGAGATTATAAATATAACCACTTGACTATAATTATGTTATGGTAATCAAATAGTTGTCAAAACAGTAATTCAGGCACAAATTTTGCAGCAAATGAAAATTGGGCCATTGTTTAATGTTAGTCTTCTGAGAGTAACTGTACCACTTACCCATCTTCATAAATACTGCAGGGCCTAGAAGTGTGCAAGGCTAAAGATTATGGTTGGAATTTTCTCTGAATTGCAATAAGTGCAGTGGCAAGTGTGAAACAGTATGTTTTTCCTGCCAGCCACAAGAGCGGGATTTTGCACTGTATTGTCCACCTCCTGCCTCATTAATTATGCAGCCACAGGAAACAAGCTGTATTGCTGCTGGTCAGACTCTGAAGTGCCCGCCATGCCGTTACCTTACAGCTTCTTCATTGCGAGTGCCATATCTAAACAGCAGCCGCACACACAATCCTCAATGCTTGCAGCCCAGGATTGCTCCAGTGATGACATGGCCCCAAAAGTTAGAAGAGTTTAGTGACCAACCCCTAGAATGCCTTTTGGAGGCCTGCCATGATTTCCTCTACCCCAACTCTGGACTCAGGAGGTGTTGGCAGTGGTGGTTAGTGCTAATGCTGCACATAAGAGGTTGGTCATGCAGTGCAGAAGATCTTATGCATGTCGCCAGGGTGAGGCAACTATCTCATCACTCTAAACTCAAACACTCAGTAAAGTGATGGAAGGGGTCATCAACAGTGCTTATCAAGCAGCACTTGCTTAGCAATAGCCTGCTCACTAACACTCAGTTTAGGTTCGCCAGGGTCACTCAGCTCCTGACCTCATTATAGCTTCAGTTCAAACATGGACAAAAGAGCTGAACTGCAGAGGTGAGGTGAAAGCGATTGCCCTTGACATCAAGACAGTATTTGATTGAGTGTGGCATCAAGGAGCCCTAGCAAAACTGGAATCAATAGGAATCAGGGTGAAAACTCTCTGCTGGTTGGAGTCATACCTAGCACAAGGGAAGATGGTTGTGCTTATTGGAGGGTCAATCGTCTCATTCCAGGACATCACTGCAGGAGTTTGTCAGGGTAGTGTCCTAGGCCCAACCATCTTCAGCTGCTTTATCAATGACCTTTCCTCCTTCATAAGGTTAGAAGTGGGGATGATCACTGATAATTGCACAATGTTCAACATCATTCGTGACTCCTCAGATACTGAAGCAATCCATGTCCAAATGCAGCAAGACCTGGACAATATCCAGGCTTGGGCTAATGAGCGGCAAGTAACATTCATGCCACACAAGTGTCAGGCAATGACATCTCCAACTAAAGAGAATCTAACCATCTTACCTTGACATTCAATGGCATTGCCATCACTGAATCCCCCACTATCAATATCCTGGGGGTTACCATTGACCAGAAACTGAACTGGCCTAGCCATACAAACACTGTGGCTACAAGAGCAGGCCAGAGACTAGGAATCCTGTGGTGTGTAACTCACCCTCTGATTCCTCAAAGCCTGTCCACCATATACAAGGCACAAGTCAGGTGTGCAATGGAATACTCTTAACTTGCCTGGATGAGTGCAGCTCCAACAACACTAAAGAAGCTTGACACCACCCAGGGCAAGCAGCCGCTTGATTGGCACCCTATTCACAAACATCCACTCCAACACTGGTGTACAGTGGCTGTAGTGTGTACCATCTACAAGATGCATTGCAGGAACTCACCAAGCCTCCTTAAACAGCACCTTCCAAACCCTACGACCACTACCATCTAGAAGGACAAGGGCTGCAGACACATGGGAAAACCACCAACTATAAGTTCCCCTCCAAGACACTCACCACCCTGACTTGGAAATATATCGCCGTTCCTTCACTGTCACTGGATCAAAATCCAGGAACTCTCTCCCTAACAGCACTGTGGTTGTACCTACACCACATGGACTGCAGCAGTTCAAGAAGGCAGTTCACCACCACCTTTTCAAGGGCAATTAGGGATGAGCAATAAATGCTGGCCCAGCCAGGATGCCCACGTCCTATGAATGAATAAAAAAAACCTCACAATGCAATCACACATTCACTAGCATCTCACTCTCGGATAGCTCAAGGGACATCACCACTCTCTCTTTCAACCCACACCCTCACATTTCCATCTGGCCTTATCTCCTCTATCCTCCCCATCTTGAGGCCAATTGCACAGATCGACATGTGCCCACACACCACTTGGGATTCCCCCAGCAAGCTCTAGCCCTGCAAACACCCTGCCTTATTGCTGGTCTGGTAGGTAGAGACCTGTCCCTGCATCCTCCTAAAAGCAACGCAGTGCTGCTTGCTAAGCCTGGCACTGATGACTGCAAATGCTGCCTGATGCAAGGTAGGCAAATGAGCCTCGAAGTCCCAAACCAAGTGCAGGTCGCCAGGTGCACATCGCTTATGTACCGTTTTGAAACATGTCAAGCGTGCAATCACACCGACCTGAGTTCATGATCCAGCGTGGGGGGATGATTCCAGCAAGCTGGGCTTATAATAAGATGCTAAAGTATTGAAATTAGGTTCATGATGTGTGGAGGCGGAAATGCGGCCCGCCATTGATGGGTGGAGCAGATAATCGCAAACTGGTTTTACAACGGCGTAAAACCAATTTTTGTGATCTCCCGATATTTTCCACTCCCATCTCCTACAATGTCCGGCAGAATCGGGAGCGGAAAATCCCAGCTTATGACTCTAGAGTCATAAACAACCCTCCTGTCAAGTGTGACAAATATGAGCTAGAGCTGTGAAGTATACAAAATGTCTAAGTCACTGAGCCACATAGGGGCTTCTAGTTTATTAAGCATTTCGCTGGCCAACGTGGGCAAAGTTGGAATAAACCAACAATCAATGCCACTGGTTGATTCTGTGAATACCTGCTCGCTGAACTACTGTTAAGATGGATTTATCAAAAGCAGTTCAAAGATTCATTGTGATATCAAAGGACCCTCATGCTTAACTCAAAATTGGTATTACATTGCATAACAACTTTTACTACCCTAGCAAATTGCACTCCTTCCTTCAATAGCTTCAACCATTTATTGAGGAGGATTTGTGTGAGAATTGAGTGCTATAAAGCTTTTCATGTGCTTTATGGAGTTTACAATGGCAGTGAACTAGTATTCAATTTTTATTCATGGTGAGCCCCTATGCATTTATCCCACTTTCCTATAAATAATGTATTGCATGCCTGCTTCATACTTTGCTATTCTCTTCACTGAACTCTTCTCTGCGATTACCAAGATAGTGGATTGCAGAAAGGACCAGAATGGCTGTGGCTGGCATTGTAATATCAGACTATGGTCTTTCAGATTAATTAGGAGCACCAACTCCACTTATCAAAGTATTTAAACGTAATTGGAAAGCCAGTAATATTACTACATTAACTAAAAAATGAAATTGCATCAGCGCCAAGTTTAAAGTTATTCACTGGGCTGAATTCTGAAAGATAAGCGTATAAGTAGAAATTATTGGCATGTGATTCAGGCAGGAAAGGTGCTGTGCGAAAGACGTCCTGACTTTTCTTGCATTGTCAATCCTGCCGAACATCCATCATTCCCTTATTTTCCTTTTGCATGGCGAGCTTCTACCAGCAGTGCAAGCTGTTTGTGTGAGCATGCACACAGCTGCCAAGAGTTTGAAAGCACTGTTGCAGCTATTGAAAATCTCCAATCCATGCTGAGCAGGAAGCACAAGTGGCCGAAGATAATGGAAGGTTCCATGCAGCACACACCCAGGCTTAATGAAGAAGATTTTAAGTGGAAAGCATAAAAGCAAAATACTGCAGATGCTGGAAATCTGAAACAAAAACAAAAATTGCTGGAAAAACTCAGCAGACCTGACAGCATATTTGGAGAGAAAGGCAGAGTTAACGTTTCGAGTCCGTATGACTCTTCTTCAGCACTAAAGATGAGTAAAAATGTAGTGAAATATATATTGTTTAAGGGGGTGGGACGGTGAAGCTGTATAGAAGGCCAGTGATAGGTGGAGGCAAAGGTGAGATTGCCAAAGATGTCATAAACAGGAGGTCAAAGGGGTGTCGATGGTGGTGATACTGGCTAAAGGAGGTGCTAATGGAGACATTAAGAGTAGAAAGCAGGATGAGCAAGTGACAGAGGACACTAGTGGGATTGGGGTGAGGGGAGGGGGCAGTTGTGGGAGATAAGATAAAATAGGCTAAAAGGTGGGGATAAAACAATGAATGGAAATAAATCTCAAAAAGTAATAATAATAGAAATAGGTGGGAAAAAATATATCAAGATTAAAAACTAAATACTTGAAAAAAGGGGATCAAAAAGGGGTGAGGATGGAGGAGAAAGTTCATGATCTAAAATTGTTGAACTCAATATTCAGTCCGGAAGGCTGTAAAGTGCCTAATCAGAAGATGAGGTGCTGTTCCTCCAGTTTGCGTTGAGCTTCACTAGAACACTGCAGCAGGCCAAGGTCAGACATGTGGGCATGAGAGCAGGGTGGAGTGTTGAAATGGCAAGCGACAAGAAGGCTTGGGTCATGCTTGCGGACAGACCGAAGGTGTTCCGCAAAGCGGTCACCTAGTCTGCATTTGGTCTTTCCAGTGTAGAGGAGACAGCATTGGGAGCAGCGAATGCAGTAGACCAAATTGAGGGAAGTGCAAGTGAAGCGCTGCTTCACTTGAAAGGAGTGTTTGGGCCCTTGGGCGATGAGGAGGGGGGAAGTAAATGGGCAGGCATTGCACCTTCTGCGGCCGCATGGGAGGGGGTTGAGGTGTTGAGGGTGATGGAGGAGTGGACCATGGTGTCCCAGGGGGCACGGTTCCTATGGAATGCCAACAAGGGGGGTGAAGGGAAAATGTGTTTCGTGGTGGCATCATGCTATAGTTGGCGGAAATGACGGAGGGCGATCCTTTGAATGCGGAGGCTGGTGGGGTGAAAAGTGAGAACAACACAGCCTTTAAAAGGCCTTCTTTCCATGAAATGAGGCAAAGGAAAGCTATCCTATTTGGTTCTCTAGATCAATCTCCTGAGTTAAAATAGGTCACAGTGCATTTTCTATTGAGAATACCCCAATTTCTCTTGAAGAAAATGAAGGTTCTATGAATCAGCCACAGCTGGTATCCTCCTTTAGAACATTCAAACCAAGGGACTCCTATCTCTATTAACCCAGGCACAGAAGAGATTGCATTTGACAAAGAGTTATGCCACATGAAGCAACCCACACTACAGCCCACTCCACCAAAGGCAGGAATACTGAATAGCTATCCTTGAGACCCGAGCTCTCTTTTATCTTGGAAGTAAGTGGATATTTTAAAGCATAACTGTTTACAACCTGATATTCTCCTTGGCTTCCTGGAACTTTAGCAGTCTAATCACTTTAAACAGAGATGATGCTGCGATTGTCCTCATGTGTGAAAAGCTTACATCTTCTCAACCCAGACCTCCCTTTAATTTTTAACAGCCTTGTTACCCAGGCCTATTGTCAGGCAGACATCACAACAGGTCACACAAACCCCTTCATTTTACCCTAAATTAAAGGTACAGTCTCGAAACATAACAATCTTATAAACCTGATATTTGTAACACATGGTCATATTAAGCTGCCAATGAGAATAGCACTAACATTGGCCAATGATGCATGGTTTGCAAGACTAGGTCAGTTCATCCTCTTTTCTATGGGCAACCAGGGAACTTGTGCAAGGACACTGCCATCAGTTAGCCTGGTTAGATTCTCCAGGCCTAAGGAGTCACCCATGATCCTAAACATGGTAGGAAAGGATTTTGTTTTCTCATTATTAAGCCCATTTATGATCATCACAAGCAAATTTTGCAAATGATGTGTTTTTTTGTAGCTACCATTATGCCTTTATTATTAAGCAGTCCATTATGCTGGCAATCTTTGATCAAATAATGCAATTGCCTGGAAGAATCTTAGGATATCAAGGCAACTTTCTACAATCTTGGCTGATATTACCCCTCTGTTTACTCAGAAAACCAGCTGAGCCTCATTATAACAAGGCCATTCTTCTACCATACAGCACACAATTGGAATTCATCTTGTAATTTCTTACCAACTTTCCTTCACTCAATGTAGTTGCAGATGGAGAAAAGGGATGCCCTACCACACAAGAGGAGGACCCCTTGCCAGGTAGTCAGCCACACCTAGAGGAGGACCCTGAGCCAGACTGTCAGCAGCAACTAGAGGAGAGTGTGAAAAGAGGATCCTGGGGCTGGCAGTCAGCAGCAACTAGAGGACAGTGTGAGAGGAGGATCCTGGGACAGGCTGTCAGTAGAGAGATGAATGCATGGCTCAAAGACAGGTGTGGGAGAAGTGGGTTCTGGTTTGTTAAGTACTGGCATCAGTATTGGGGAAAGTGGGGGCTGTACTGTTGGGACATTTTACACCTGGACCATGGTTGGATGAATGACCTTGCAAATCGCATAATTAGGGAAGGAGAGAGGGCTTTACACTAAACAAGAGGGGTGAGGGATCAAGCTTGGGTAGAGGTAGCAATTCAAGGTGTAGAGTCAAGACAGGAGAACAAAATAGTAATATGAAAACTGAGGGTCAGAGAATTTCAGGAAGGGACAGAGAGGAAAAAAACCTAAGAATACACCAACAGTCAAGACTAAGGGCAGAATTTCGCCCTTGATGGGTGGGCGGGCCCCACCAGCTCGGTGTCGGGCGGATAGCCGAACACCGCTGCCGAAGTGGGCCCTGCCACCATTTTGAGTGGGCAGGCCAATTCAGGCCCACCCAGCGGGCTGCCTGACAGGAAGCGCTATGCACTTCCTGTGCGAGGAGGGAGGGATTCCCCAACTGTCAAAGTGCGCTCTTTCAAAAGAGCGCACATCTCCCTGAGACTAAGTGCTGTCTCAGGGAGATCACTGACAGTGTTTTAAATATCAAAAATAGAAAAATCAAAAAAATTATTAACATGTCCCCCTCATGTGACAACTCGCTGATGGAAAAATTCAGGCCTAGATGTTACTAAGGTAACAAAAAGACAAAACTGGAGGCTCTCTATCTGAATGCGCATAGCATTCATAACAAATTAAATGAATTAATGGCCCACATTGAATAAATAAATATGATCTGATAGCAAATACGGAGACATGGTTGCAGGATGACAGTAATTGGGTCCTTTATATTGAAAGGTACATGACATTCAAGAAGAATAGGAATCTAGGTAAAGGTGCAGGGGTAGCACTGTTAATCAAAGAAGGCATTGGTGCAATAGTTAGAAATGACCTTGGTTTGGGAGATCAGGATGTAGAATCGCTTTGGGTGGAGATGAGGAATAGTAGGGGGAAAACGTTATGTAAAATTCAATCATATTGTGGTTGCTGCTACCTAGGGGTGCCTTTACTCTGAGGTCATTAATTAATCCTGTCATGTTACATAATACCAAATCTAATATAGCTTACTCTCTGGTTGGTTCCAGAACATGCTGCTCTAAGAAACTATCTCAAAAGCATTCTAAGAACTCCTCATCCAGGCTATTACTGCCAATCTGATTTTTCCAGTTTATATGTAGATTAAAATCACCCATGACTATTGCCATCCCTTTATCACAAGCACACAATATATTCTCCTGAATATGTTGTTCTACACTGTGGCTACTGTTAGGGGGCCTGTAGACCACTCCCACTAATAACTTTTTCCCCCTTTTCCCTCATCTCCGCTCAAAGCGATTCTACATCCTGATTTCCAGAACCAAGGTCACAAATGCCTTCTTTGATTGAATTTTACATCTAGTTTGAAAGGGAGGAGTGGGTCTAAGACTAGTATCTTAAACTTAAGTAAGGGCAACAATGTGGGGATAAAAGTTGAGCTAGCTGAAGTGAGCTGGGAAAGTAGGCTAGAGGATAGATAAACAGAGAAGCAATGGCAGGCATTTAAGGGGATATTTCAGAGTATTCAGAATAAGTACATTCCTGCTATAAATATTTTGCTTCTGTGTTCACTATAGAGGATACAAAAAACATTCTAGTAATAGCTGCAAATCAGGAGGTGAATGGGAGAGAGGAATGGTGAAACTGAAATCATGAGGCAAATGGTACTAAGCAAATCAATGGAGCTGCAGGCTGGCAAGTCTCCGGGTCCAGATGGACTACATCCTAAGGTCTTAAAAGAGGGGGCCAATGAAGTAGTCAATGCGCTGGTGTTAATTTTCCAAAATTCCATTCTAATATGTTACCCATTACACCATGGAAGATTTTGGAAAGGTTCCATCAGATTGGAAAGTAGCAAATATAATCCTTATATTCAAGAAGGAAGGGAGGCAGAAAACAGGAAACTATAGGCCAGTTATCTTGATGTCTGTCATGTGGAAGTTATTAGGATTGATCATTAAGGAGGTTATAGCTGGGCACTTAGAAGAGCTCAACACAACTGGGAAGAGTCAGCATCGTTTTGTGAAAGGAAGATTATGTTTAACCAATTTATTGGAGATTTTTGAGGGAGTAACATGCATAGCGGACAAGCTTGGCCTAAATAGCCAAGTGGTTATGGTACTGGGTTTGTAACCCCAAGATCAAGAGTTCAAATCTCACAATGGCAAACTATGAAAAACAATGCACAGTGGACAAAGGGGAGACTGTAGATATGCTGTACTTGGATTTCCAGAAGGCATTTGCTAAGGTGCTACATCAAAGATTATTATGGAAAATAAAAGCACATCGTGTAGTGGGTAACATATTAGCATGGATAGAAGATTGGCTGGCTGGCAGAAAGCAGAGAGTATGCATAAATGGGTCTTTTTCTGATTGGTAGGGTGTGATGAGTGGCATCCCACAGGGGTCTGTACTGGGGCCTCAACTTTTTACGAATGACATCAATGACTTAGATGAGGGGAGTGAAGACAAGGTAGCTAAATTTGCAGATAGGTAGGAAAGTATGCTGTGAAGAGGACATGAGGAGGTTGCAGATGGATATAGATAGGTGAGTGAGTAGGCAAAGACCTTGCAAATGGAGTTTATGTGGGAAAATGTGAAGTTGTTCACTTTGGCAGGAAGAACAAAAAAGCAGAGTACTACTTAAATGGAGAACGGTTGCATAATTCTGAGGTGCAGAGGGATCTAGGAGTTCTAGTACGAGTCACAAAAAGTTAGTATGCAGGTACTGCAAGTAACTATGAAGGCTAATGGAATGCTATATTTTATTATGCTTCAGTTATACAGGGCATTGGTGAGACCACACCTCAAATGCTGTATGCAGTTTTGGTTTCCTTATTTAAGAAAGAATGTAAATGCATTGGAGGCGGTTCAAAGGAAGTTGACTAGATTGATACCTGGAGTATATATATTTTTTTCTTTTCCCACCTATTTCCATTATTTTTAAATGTATTTCCAGCCATTGTTTTATCTCTACCTTTTAGCCTATTTCGATCCCTTCCCCCCACCCCACAGCCTCTAGGGTTATCTTGCTCATCCTGCTTTCTACCTTTAATGTCATCATTAGCACATTCCTCAGCTAATATCACCACCGTCAACATCCCTTTGTCCTCTTGTCTATGACATCTTTGGCAATCTCTTCTTTGCCTCCACCTATCACTGGCCCTCTATCCAGCTCTACCTCTCCCACTGCCCTTCAACTAGCTTATATTCCACCTCATTTCTATATTTCTTAGTTCTGATGAAGAGTCGTTCGGACTCGAAACGTTAGCTGTGTTCCTCTCCGCAGATGCTGTCACACCTGCTGAGTTTTTCCAGGTATTTTTGTTTTTGTTTTGGATTTCCAGCATCCGCAGTATTTTGCTTTTATGATACCTGGAGTGAGTGGGCTATTTTATGAGGAAAGGTTGGACAAACTGGGCTTGTTTCTACTGGAGTTTAGAAGAGTGAGGGGTGATTTGACTGAAGTATACAAGATCCTGAACAGCCTTGACAAGGTGGATGTTGAAAGGATGTTTCCTCTTGTGGGTGAGTCCAGAGCCAGGGGGCATTGTTTTAAAATTAGGGGTCGCCCTTTTAGGAGAATTTTTTTCTCTTAGAGGGTTGTGCGACTTTGGAATTCTCTGCCTTAGAAGGTGGTGGAGGTGGGATCATTGAATATTTTTAAGGCAGAGGTAGATGGATTCTTGTTAGGCAAGGGAATCAAATGTTATTGGGGTTAGATGGGAATGTGAAAATCGAAACACAAGAAGATCAGCTATGATGTTATTGAATAGCGGAGGAGACTCGAGGGTTGAATGGTCTACTCCTGTTACTTTTTCTTATAAAAGATCATTGCCTTCCTCAACAGTATCTCTTCCACAATGCTGCTAGCTTTGAATCAGAAAATTAGTCTTTTAATTTTAATTGCCCCAAATTTGCAGGAATTTTGACAGCAAAGTGTTAGCATTCTCCATCATCACCCCTCTGATTCTGACAACAACTTCAGGATTTATCACAAGGTTTAGCACAGATTAACATGGGAATCCTAAAGTTGCATTCTGTCATTTACTGCGCCACGACAGGCTCCACAGCAGATCCCTGCCCCAATCATCTCCTATTCAACCTACTCCACAGAGCCAGCAATCAGTGAAATCAACTGGTTTGGAGAGAACTTCCCCTTTGGTATTCTCATATTGCTCTTCAGAACTCCATAAAAAGCTAAGCCTTGTTCAGTATTGTGTAACTAGTGTTTTAATCATGATTTAAGTAATAACAATTGCTGACCAACTGACCTGGCCCTGAAAAAATAATTTTGCGTATATTAAATGCCTCCATTATGATTAATTACTAGATCTTTAAAAATTGATTTTTTAAACGTTATTTCAGTTTCTTCCTTAACCCCTTGTATGTGTTGCAATCTTTATTTTACTTCCTGTAAAATGTTTAAAAAGTGATATGATTATTGCTGTTTTTCATTTCCTGGTTGGCTGGCTGTGAGAATCCTTTATTGTGATTGGCTGCTTGGACAACTTGACGTCACTGCAGCTTGACACTGGGAATCCCCGTTAGACCACATTACATTCAATGCACATTGCAAGAGTTAATGTTCTTTCCACAGGAGTTATCAGATCTCTCAGTTCAGCTTTCTTCGAGGTCAGTGGTGACCACCCTTTCTTCATCGCTGACTGCACACTTAGGGCCAAGGTGCCATTATGTTGTAGTATCCTTAACAGCACACAGGGATTACTATTCTCTTGATGTTTTATGCGAGGAAGAGAGTCATTTCCTGACAGCTAATGTGCTAGACTGTTGTTATTACGGGTGACTTCTAATTGGGTGACTTAATTTCCTGCCAGCCATGAATCATCCTGTTGTTCCATCCCCATATTGGCAACAGTTGAAGGCATACATTAGTTAATAATTACATAAAGATCTTTAATGACACACAGATGAAAAATTACACCATAATATTTGGCTACATTATTGAGACTTAATGTTGCAGAAATACAAATTTTACTTTTGTGCCTAAAGCTATTTTACAGCACACAAATTAAGATGTTGGGCTTACTGTTTCCACATTTATTGCTTTAGCACTTGGGACCCTCAATTGGCCTTGATCACGCACTGTCCACATTTGTTTGTGTTGAACAAAAAGCTACAAGGAGGGTTTGTATTTTCTAAACACTGCCTGATCATGTCAGTAAATCTTTTGGTTCTCACTGTTGGTGGATGAGATATTTTCTGTTCAGTGCAGACTTGAATAATTTAGACTGAGTTGTTATTCTCCATTCTTTAGTCACCTCTGATGTAATATAAAAGGCCAGAACGTAGGATTAGATAGAATAGTAAGTAACATAGATTTACAGTTTTAGGAATATTGATATATTTTAATGTTCATGGGATGTAGATGACACTGACAAAGCCAGTATTTATTGCCAATCCCTAATTGCCCTTGAGAAGGTGATGGTGAGCTGCCTTCTTGAACTGCTGCAGTCCTTGTGATTTGGTACCCTGATGAAGGAACAGCGGTACATTTCCAAGTCAGAATACTGTGTTACTTGGAGGGAAACTTGCAAGTGGTGGTGTTGCCAGGTAAAGCTCATGGATTTGGAAGGTGCTATCGAAGGAGCCTTGATGAGTTGCTGCAGTGCATCCTATAGATAGTGCACACTGCATTCACAAGTGCACTGGTGATGCAAGGAGGGAAAGTTTAGACTGCTTTCTCCTGGATGGGGTGAAGCTTCTTGAGTGTTGCTGGAGCTGCACTCGTCTAGGCAAGTGAAGAGTATTTCATCACATTCCTGACTTGCGTATTGTAGATGGTGAAAAGGGTTTGGTATTCAGGATGTGACTTACTCGCCATAGTATATTCAGAGTCTGACATGCTCTTGTAACCATGGTAAATATATGGCAGGCCTAGCTAAGCTTTTGGTCAATGGTGACCACCACCCCCAGGATGTTGTGTGGGGGTGGGGGGGGGGGGCTTCAGCAATAATAATGCTGTTGGATATCACTCTTTTTGGAGATAGTCATTGCCAGGCATTTGTGAGGCACGAGTGTTACTTGCTACTTATCAACTCAATCCTAAATATTGTCCATGTCTTGCAACATGCAGCCAGGGACTGCTTTGTTATCAGAGGAGTTGTGAATGGAATAGAACACTTCTGATACTATGTTGAAGGAAAGGTAATCGATGAAGCAGTGAAAGATGGTTTGACCTAGGACACTACCCTGAGGAACTCCTTCAACAATGCCCTGGGGCTGAGATGATTGGCTTCCAACAACTACAACCATCTTCCTTTGTGCTAGGTATAACTCCAGCCATTGGACAGTTTCTCTTAATTCCCATTGACTTCAATTTTACTAGGGCTCTTTGATGCAACAGTTGGCCAAATGCTGCCTTGATGTAAAGGGCAGTCACTCTCACCTCACTTCTGAAATAAATGCAGTGGCCCACTTAAATTCAGGAGTCCAGCTCCGGTCCTGACCTGGATGCCCCTCCCCTACCCACCCCTGTACTCATCCTTCTCCCCGCACGCAATCTCCACCCCCCCACTCCCCACCCCACACCGCTGTCCCCTCTCACTACTGAGTGCACTCCTGAACAAGGAAACTGAATCATAAATCAAGTAGAGTTTCTGGCTGTTTCAGGAATATTAGTAGGAGTCATTCAGAAATACCTTGCAAATCCAGGGTCACTTGACAGAAAAAAAACCCCTCATCTCTTTATCTCAAAGGATTTGAAGTTCCTCTGTTCATTACATTTAATGCTCTGATTAATTTGTCCATATGAAATTCTTTGTCAGAATAATTGAGATACTGACACTGGAATTTCTTGCAAATGATTTAACCAGTGCATGAACAATACTCCACGGAGATATTTCAATCCAATAGGCTAGTGGTCTACCTAAATGTGTACTGAATCACTACAGATTTCGCATGTATAGTACTTGAAAGACGGAAAACGATTGTTCTATTCCCTAAACCAGAATGAAAGAAATATCAATGAATGGGATTAACAGAAAAAGCAAATAATTCAGTCGTGGATGGATAAAAACAATTCATCGTTTTAGTGCCTCTAAAGCCACAGAATATCCGCTGATGCTTCACGGAGGAGGAATAAACACTGAACAGCAATAGAAGAGGCGACTGAAAGCATGATTAGAAAGATAAATTTGAAGGAGATTTTTAAGAACAGATAGAGAAGCGGAAAAGTTGAGGGGTTTAGGGAAGGACTTCCAGAGTGCTACACACCATGGAAGATAATAAAAATCTCTACATTGCAAGGACATTGGAAAATTCTGAGCAGTTCTGGGGCTGGGTCAGGTTCATCACAACCCTCACATTCTCAGCAAAATGCAATATATTCATTTGAAAAACATAAACCAGCAAGTGTGAAAAAATATTTCACTTTGATTTCTGAAACTATCTGACCATCTGTTCCATTTATTTAGCTGTCAGACAACAGTAGGGGCATAATATAAGGAGTCAACAGACCAATTTTCAGCAATTGTTTATTTGGAAACAGAAGAAAATATTCTACATCTGGTAAAATGGATGATGTTTCCACAAAATGATTTATTGTACTCTAGGGTCTTAAGGCTTTTCATATGAAGTATATGGAAGTGTAAGAGTTGCTAAGGCAAACTTGAGAAAAAACTAGCCACCATGTAGCATCTTCCCTCCAAATTAAGAATATTTTAGGTAGAGGGTCTAACCATAAATCAAACATGGTTGCTTACCTTTTGACCTGTGGTTGCTATTACAAGATAAGCATTAACTCAGCAAATGTATATTTACAATCCATTAAGGGACATTATTAATATTTTAATTTTGGAATCATAAAAACATAGGGCAGAATTTTGCCCTTGGAGGGGGTGCTCAGCAGGGGCGGGCAGAGGCGGTCAGCTTCCCGAGCGCCACCTGCAATTGGCACCGGACCACGATTTCACACCGGTGGGCCAATTAAGGCCCACCCAGTGTGAAACGCATGTGGCAGCGCTCAGCGTTGCCTGTGTGGGGGCAGGAGGAGGACGAGCGCAAACTTTGCCTCACATGAGCAGGGACATGTTATTAATTTAAAATTAAAGTTTTTATTTTATTCTTATTTGCTTTTGGAAACCTCATCCCGCCCATGGATGAGGTTCCAAAAAAATACAAAGGCCGATTGACCTTTTCGCCTGCCCGCCAACTGTTAGGTTGGACAGGCAGCGAAAATTTTTATTTACTTGATTACTTAATGGCCTTAACAGGACTTTTAATTGTTTGGTCTGTGCCCGCCTACTGAACTATCGCATAACTGCGCGTTGAAGCCAGCACGCTCGGCCAACATCAACGTGCATCATTTCACGCTCAAGCGGTCAGGCGTGAGAAAATTTCTGCCCCGGATCTATTTAATTAACATCTTTTTACCACCGGATTTAATTCACAATTTCTGGGTTGTCAATCCAGTATCATCGCCACTAAATGACCATAAACATACCATGAAGATGTCCTAGAAACAAAGTTAATAAAGTTACACCAGTATCAAGCTCGATTAAACATTTACCAATTTATACCTGCTGGAAAAATCATAGCCCTGAATTTATCCAACCATTCGACTGGACTCCTGTCATAAACCTGGTGGGAATCTAAAGGATTGGCTATAAAGTCTGTCAATCCAGTTTTGTTGGTCTTGGTCACACAGTGTTTTGAGTGGCCTTGTTTAGGGAGAGACCCCCAGTAGACGGGAACTCCTTACACCAGAAGTTCTTGCATCTTCAACCTTGATATGGCCCAATGTATTGTTAGGACACAGTATGGCAAGTGAAAGATGCAGGGTGCAAGTAGGTCTCACCAGAGGGGACCAGGCCTGGATTGGAGTCTGAAACCCCCAAAGGTTGTTCAGCAATTTGAAAAAAAGCTATTTTATTTGTGCCCTTACACATAGGGTGCCCTGATTGCTCACCCAGGAAACAAGAACCCTCAAGTGGCCAGACGTCCCCCAATGGTATTTCCAGGATCTTTGTTGGGGGTGCACCACAGTTAAATCCCACAAGCCAAAGGTCTCCTCCTGCAGTCGTCACCACCTAAACCAACAAATTTTTGTAGGGCCAACAGTGAAGTTCCATGGCAGATATGATTCCCATGTAGCTGCTGGTGTTGCATCCTGTAGATTTTCAGATTCCGTTTACTTCTTGCCCTGGTAAACTTTTCCTATTCCTATAAGCTACCATCTTCTATATTGTGGGAAGGTGATTGGCTTTAAGGGCTAGGCCACAAAACCCAGTTAGATTACTATTGCCACTGACTCTAAAGCATCCTCTGTTTGGAATTGTGGGCCTAAGTGTTTGGAAATGGCTATACACAGTGCTGTTATCTCACTGGTGGATAAATCCTCAACCTGATAACCAAGGAGGCATTTTTATGAGCCTCCACTGGCAGCATAGAACCTCAGTGGCTAGAAATATGGAGTATGCAGTCAGCCAAGAGGCCAGCCGCATTCACAGTAGACCACAGTTTGCTGCAAATAAAATGACCCAGACTTTCAGAAGCTTTCCTGATAGCCAGTGTTCTGTAAACAGGGGCAAACAGGTCTCTTGCGAGATCTGGCAACTTCTTGTCATTTACTCACAGGCAGCTTCCATTTGAAATGGTGCTGCAGTGTGGTCCTAACCTTATGAGAGTAGGTTGCTTTAAGATGATTACACTTTAGTTTTTGGTTGGCAAGTTTACTTCATATATTACTCAGAATTTAGTCTGATTTTTAAAATTTGCTGTGTTGTCTTTTTTTTGTTCTTTGCACCTGATTTTTATTTTTATTTTGCATTGCATATCTTTACATCCAAAACAATTTCTTACAATCTTTGCACTCAGCGGATATTTTTCTTGCAATGAGCAAAGTGAGCAAGTTGGAAATTCCTTTGCGTATTTCATAAGCAATCTTAGATTTGGAGAAGGAAGACTAGTTCCTGAGAGGACAAGAAAGGAAGGCATGGCTGCATGTCATGCCTTGGTCATGCACGTTATCTGATCCGGAAAAACCCTCCTGGGAAAGGAAACCTCTGTTTAGTGTCCTTCACAGGGGGCTGCTATTTAGCTGTGGGCTCTGGTGGAGGTTGGCCTGAAGACAACTTGTATCACAGAAATCAAGGGCAACTAGGGATAGGCAATAAATGCTGGCCCAGCCAGTGAAGCCTACATCCTGTGAATGAATAAAAAAAACAGAAATGGACCTTCCCATTAACATGCATTTATGCCATCAAATCCTTCCGAAGCACCACCAATCTCATGTCAGTTGACAATAAGTTGTCTAACCATACATGAATTACATAAGTGACAAAAATCATATTTGAAAGTGATAATACATTTATCATTTTATCCATTGAAGGCAGGCATTCGCTCAACAGGGCACAGGCTGTTTCCCTGGCACAAGGGTTCCCAAGAACTCAAGGCATAATAGATAGCATCCATCTACCATAACAACTGTTGATCGAGACCATCACATCCTGACATGTAAGGTGCACTGTTATTCTCTGGGGGGTGATGCCCTTATGTGCCAAACAGGGCAATCCTCATATTTACATCACGTAGTTGCATATTCACTTCAGCAGTTATCAAAAATATTGTTGAGAACTACTCCACTCCCTTACTTCCTCATATGGAGATATGTTGCATTCTAATTTGAAAAGGTTGTGGGCCTACATGTAGGGGGAAGAAATTAGCTAAGGCAGATATATAGAGGGGAATGGTTACACAATGGGCTAAGAGGAAATGGAACTGTAAGCTCAGTCTGGCAGTGACACATAGCTGTAGGTCTGATTAATTTAAGGATTGAGACTGGATTAATTTGAGACCTGATTAATTTGAGGTTGGGACTTGGTTAGTTTAAAAGTTAAATACTTGATTAGTTTTAACAAAGTTTTGACAAGCCCTTTATTTGTCATATAGTCATGTGATAAGCAGAATACATCTGTACTGATACACAGGTACGGTCGTAGGAGTGTATACATATGTGAACTGAGCAGCAATCGATGAGCAGTCTCTCTCAGACTGTATCTCCTATATGCTTGCTTACATGGAATAAACCTTTATCTTGTTTGTACCTTCAGTTGTCCCTGTATCAAGTGTCTTTTGATATCCCACTATGCTACATAAGCCTAGCATATTGTTGGTGCATAGGTCCCTCACTTTGCCATGTGTTGATCACCATGATTGGAAATGGTAGAATTGTTTGATGCCTGAGACAACTCTTGAGCACCCCAATATGCCAAAGTTCACACGTACTTACCTGCTTCCCAGCACTGGTTATTAAGTAGTGATCAGGAGTCCATCATCGAGACTTGACTGCAATCTTTATTAGGAGGACTGAGCAAGAAATGACACTGAGCTATCTGATTGCCAATGCAGTGAAGAAGGAAACCGGGAACAGAAGAGACCCAAAAGGTAAATTTTCATCTTTTCTAACTTTGCTTCTGGGACCTGGCCCTCTGAGTCCCATGATAAATCTTAAGCTTCTCCTGTCACAATTTCTCTTCCTCTTGATTGATAAAGCCCCTACGAGACAGCCCAGCCGACGATCCTGCCACTTAATTGGTTCTGGAAGGTGGCCCCAAGTCATGAAAATTTACATCAGTTCCTGCCAATGGCAGTTAAAGTGCCCTTGGGTATATTTTTAACTGCAGCGGGTGAACTTTGGTGAAATTTTGCCTCCAGTTAAAGCTGGTTTCAGAAGGAAACTCCATATTACATGGATTTGCCCTGTAGGTTTTTTGCGATGAAGTAAAATTGCTGGTAATGAAACTATTGCAGATGAGTTCAATCTACAGCAGCTCCAGCCGTTCCACCTTGCAGGCCATCTACTGCTGAGTGAAGGGGAGGGTAAACTAATTAGAAATCTGACAAAGAAGTGGAATTAATGATACTTCTGAAGCACGTGCCAACCTAGATTGCCCCATTCTTCTGTCTGAAGGACGCAGCAAACAGCTTCCAAGGCAATGAACATGGAGAATATATATTTAAAATGTATGAAAATATTACTAATTAAAATGGGCTTTTCCTTTGTTTGCACTTCGGTGAAGTTCAAGGCTAGAAGAGATCTTTAATTCTACCAATACTGATAATTTTAAGATAAATTTAAAATATATTTATGATGATTCATTTTAAAACCAGATGTACAAGATGCTCTTGTGCCACAGCCCAGATAGCTAAGAAAAGGTAAAGACAAACAAGAAGCTATCAGGCAAATGAAGTTCACCCCTCTAGTATCTGAACTCTCCTAGCAATCAAGTCACTTTTAATATTCTTATTCTTTTTGTCTCTATTACATTTGATAGATTAATTGACATGTTATCATTCTTTGAATAAAGGGGCTCTTCCTAATATGTGGTTTCAAGTTATTGTTCACCAGTATGTTGTCCTCTAACCCCATTCACTTGACTCACTCTGAAGCAGCATTCTTAGTTAATCTTATCTTTATACCATTTAATATTTCATATACCCCAGTGGGGTGTTCCTTTAACTCTCTTGTCTGTAATTTGTATAACATCAACATCTTTAATCTTTACTCATATCTTATTCCCTTTACACCTAGCATTATTCTAGTTTCTGTTATCATCATCAGTTTCAATTGATGTAGGTAGGGCATCACCATCTTTCCTTGACCTCTAAAATACATGGACCTCTACATTTAGCTTCCTTTCTTTTAAATCATAGTCCTCCTGTTATGAGTTTCATATGCTGAATTCACATTACATTTGGTTGGCAATAACAGGCTGCAAACTTCAAAGGGTGTTAGGCTTCATTAGTCTGAAGCAAAACCCCAGATCTTGAGTTGCTGTATCAGTTAAGCCGTATGTGGATACAATCATTTTCCAGTTCATTGTTACAGAGTCACTTCCAATTTACAGATACCGTTTTATGAAGACACAACTGCTAAAGCTAAACTCCACACATCCGTACCTATGTGAATAACCCTCTTGTACATACTGTAGGAGATTGCTAGCAGTGTTTTGCCATATAATGGCAAGTAGTGCAACAAATGATTGAGCTGTGCCAATAAGATGACTATGATGCTGACAAGAGATGAAATGAGAGTTCAGATTCACCCTCAGGATTTTTGATAAATCATGTTTTCCCTTTTTTGAAATTATTATGATTTCACACAGGTTTAGCAGGAAACACATGCAGGCCACTATGACATTCTGCCCATTAATTGGCCTCTTCACGGCCACAATTGGGGTGAGGATGAGTGGGCTGCCCGGGTAGGTCAATGTGGGCAGGAGGACAGTGGAAAGGCTGCCCAGGCCCTGATAGTAGTTGATAGTAGGTATTCCGACCAGCCAGCCAATGCACCAAGTACTTCTGCGTGTATGCCTATCAACCTATTTCTAGTCCATAGAGGTCCTCATCTGAGCCCCCTGCAGCAGATCACATGTCCAACTTGTCTGCTGGAGAGCTGGCAGCAAGCTCTCCTCTCCCACTACCCTGGTTGCGGGTCACTTGTGCTCAGGGACTCACCACGTGCAGATCCCGCCTTTATGCTCCCATGTAAACCTCTCATGGGGACAATATCTGAGCCGGTGACTGCGATTGTGAGAGTGAGTGACGGTTTTTCTTCTTCATCAGTGTCTTAATTCTCTTTGATTTCAGATTCCTGCACCAGTTCCTGACCAGGTGGCAGTTCCCAGGAATCTGAAAAAATAAAGGTGCAAAAGTCATTTTAGGGTGAGGGAAGAAGGGGAAAGCAGCCCTCTGCAGCCGTGCACATCATTACAGATTGTTGGATGATGGTGAAGTGGGATGTCAGAGGGTAAATTAAGGAGGATCATACCATCATCCTCAATGGTTTCATCTCTGTTGCTGACATGGCTTCATTCTTGACCACATCAATGATGGTGATTCCCACCTGATTCTCTCAAACACACTGACATTTTCATCTCTCTCACATCCTGTGCAGCTCGCGTCCTCAGCCCTTACACAAGTCCACTCAAGGCCTAAAGAAGGCAGGTGCCCTTATCATCTGTCTTGGCATCCATCCTGCTCATGGTCTGTCCACTTGTCTTTATGCAGGAGAAGATCTGTTGACCTGGGTCTAGCACATTCTTCACACTTGCCAGTGATATCGAGTAACAACCAGGACGCACAGGTTTCCACTTTAACAATCACAATGCTCTATTTTACTAAAGGTAGCTTAATCACTAAATATCCCAATTACATTAACCAAATACTCTCTTACGTGTGCGATATTACCCGACTGTCCTCAGGTTGATCAAGCCTGCTGGCGGGGTACTTGCTCACAAAGTCCAACTTTGGGTCTGCTTCTGGAGTGTTGGTCCTGGGTTCTCCTGCCTCGCCCAGCCTTCAGTTTCCCTTTTATCCTCCTTTCTTCATGCATGATCACAGCCGCTGGAATTCGGCTAAATCAGTGGCATTGTACTGTTGATTAATTCATCTCTCGGGTCCATCCTGCTGGCTGATTAACTCGTGTTTTTCACAACAGGGCACAATGGGCCCCACCTCATGGTGAGGATGCCGCCGGCTCCAAATGTGATAAATTTTGTTGTGATGTCGTTAAAGTACTATATCACAGCAAACACCACATCTTGTGGTTTAACAGTTTCCAGTCAACTTATTATCATTCAGGAATGTGATCAGCAGTCCCTGGTCATGCCCATCTCTCTGCATTAGTTGTTTTCTGTCATGTTCTTGTTAGGCTAACCCTTTACTGGGTATTACAATCGCCCACAACAAAAGGGAGAGATGCCAGACCAGAGGGGTGATGCCTGAGCTCAGGCCCCTCATCCAGTTCGAAGAGTGTGCAGCAGAGCTGGCTGGCAAGGACCGGGACAGTGCCTGCATCGAGGGTGAGGCTGGCATTTCCTAAGCCAGTGTGGACCCATCAACAGCACATCAGTTACCTGACAAAATGTGAGCGCTTCGCAATGTTGTTGACTATGCAGCCAATCACTAATTATCTCTTTTCCCTTTGATAGGCTCCAGCAGCAAAAGAAAGAGACCCACCGGCAGCCAACCCATCAGAGTCAGCCTCCACACCACCTCAGATGAGGGTCCTGAGGACACAATGGATAAAGACCCGTCACAGTGTTCACCTGAGTGCTCCACCAATGCAGAGACACACCTCGGTGGACAATAGGCTCAGGGTCACAATCTGGTGAGCACAGCACAGATTTAGGTCCACAGCAGGTAAGACAGGACATCCAAGGTCAGCAGCACTCAGAGGACTGCTGGAGGCCAGCTCCTGCAGACTCCAAATCGGATGACGAGCCTCTGGACTCAGCTCAAAGACAGATGTCGGAACTGCAAAGACAGACAGGGTAGCATCAGGCAGCGTTGTCAGACGCCATCACCAGATTGCAATGGACAATGGGGTAGTTCGTCTTCTTTCAGTCTGATGTTGTTGCGCCAACTTGCCAGCGCACTGAGGTCAACACTGGTCGGATAGCAGCCACCACGGGGACCTATATCCAGGACATTATGCCTGACCTGCACTAGGACTTGTACTCCATCGCTATAGGCATAGGTGGGATCTTTTGGTGGCTAAGTAAGAGGGGGACGGGGCACGTCGGCCTCGCTCCAAGTGCCCCTTCTCTTCAAGGAGTCAGTCAGGGGCCCTTGGGCACCCATAGGGAAGAGGACCGTCAGCTGGACACCCCGGGGCCATCCACCCAGCTGACTCTGAGAGTGTCCAGCCAATCCCAATGCCCTCTGCCTGTGACCCCATCATCTGCAGCTCCACAGGCCAAGGAGAGTGCACCTGCCCCTATAGCAGGAGACCCAAAGCAGGCCAGGGCCCTCCAGGCCTCAGCTGTCCAGAGGATGCCCACCAAGGTCATCACAGACAACCGGGCGCACCAGTCAGTAGGCTGCCTCCACCTCTGCTGTGGGTGTCAGGAAAGCACCAAGATATAGAGGTAAGGCAAGAAAAATTAAGAAATACTAAGCGCACAAAGGTAGCGCAGGTGTCCACAATCTGTATAGAATTGTTGTGTATGCCTCTTCTATCTGATGATACACTCCATGGTCAGTCAAATTTCACAGAAGCCCTCCTCTACTCTCAGATTACCAGCATCTGCCTCCACTTTATGGTGTCTAGAACCATCTCATTATTATGCCTCACCATTCTCTGTGCATTATTGACATGAGTGAAACGTCTGCCTCTAAGAAAGTTGTGGTTGGCCAAGGCATCTCTGAGACCTGCTTCAGAGGTTCATAAAATGTTGCCTCAAGAATTCAGAACCTGGAGGCTGCTTTAGTCCCCCAATACTTCTGCATTGTCAAGTGCTCAATGTGGATCTTACAGAATTGAATGGTGATGCACATGGAGCCAGTGCATCTTTCATTGGCCTCCACGTACTTTCTGAGAGCCTTGAATGAGCTTTACATATAAACCCAAACACGGAGCCCTTATGCGCTCCTGTCCGCCTGCAGCATTATCTCATGTCCACTTGTACATCTGAACATCACCCAACATTAGTCCCCACCTTCCAACCTCCATGATTTAGAGCTATGAGCCTCAATGGCACGTGTTGAGCTTTGCATTTCCTGCTGAATGGTTAAAATTGTGAAACTTAGGACTTGTGTGCAGAGGCCCCAGATGCCTGACTTGGACATGGGAGGATGCAGCGCTGGGTCAAAAGGTCTGGCTAGCATCTCATCACATTAGCCCTCTGCCAGCTCTGAGATGGTCAGTCGACATGGTAATGTGCAATTTACTAACACAACAGTGTGCCTGGTTACCATCTGTATTTGCCAGACTGTTGAATGAAAATGTGAAGGTCTCAAATAGGATCAAAGTGAGGCCCCAAGACATCTGATGTGTGCTCTTTATTATCAATGATTGGGGTCCTTAAGTCCAAGTTGGAGTGTCATCAGTTTCTTTCAGGCCTACAAATGGGCCAGCTAGGCAGCACAGGGCACTGGGAGACTCCAAGCAGAGGCATGATCATGAGTGCTTGACAGATATCAGATTGTGCTGCTCCTGAAGGTTTCACGGTCCACTCAAAGGTGAGTGGTAGTCAACACCACCCACAAACCTGAGAGCCCTCCCCGGGCAATTTTTTCAACGCTTATTTTTGCATTGCGTCATTGGATCAGCTTGAAAAATGGTGGTGCTGAGGTTTTACTCCCAGACCAGCTTTGAGCCCCCTGCCCACTGCCCACCCCCCACCCCACAACTTTTGATTATTGCAATCCCTTCCATCATTCTGGAGGAGCACCATGTACAGGTTTCCCTCCCTCCAGTCATTCTCCTTCCTCCCCCTCTAATCCTTGATCCCATTGTTATAGTGGTTGATATCACAGTCCTCCCCCTGAAACATTTGATGTTGATGTCCCAATGCCCAATGTAGACCTGACTCCTCCCCATCTTAAGTCTCATTGTCCTGTGCAGTACAGAGACCCCTCCCATGAGGCCATTGAGTGTCCCCGCACCCAACATTACCTGCTCACCATCTACAAGCTGCAGATGCCTCCCCTGACAGTCACTGTGCCATCTGTAGCCCTGTATCAAGCCACCAACCCGCAAGACCAATGTGTGTGAGGGACTGACCATGCCCTGCACAACATGCTGGGTACAACTGACACACGACTGACTATGGTTTGTGGTCCTGGCTACCTGTGGCTCTATTGCCCAAGACTGTCTATGCTTTCTGCCCTGGCTAATTTCTACCCCAGTCATGCGTCTCTGTGCTCTCTTTCCCCCTCAGTCAAGTCTTTGCCTTCCAGCCGCCTCCCTTGCTTGTGCCTTCTTAATGACTATTTATGATATTCACATAAATACAAAAGTGGTTCCCGACAGGGCTCCCTGACCCACCATGAAAGTCGGGGGTGATGTTGTTGGGGGGATTATTTTCATTATTATTGCTGGGCATAAAATGGGTGAAAACTCCACTCATTTCACACCCTACCCATTTTTCTCTTCCATTGACTACAGTGGGAAAGAAAGTGTGGAATGTAATGCAAGTAGCTGATTCACTATCACCATGGCTTCACTCAACAATATCAGTTAATATGTCCCCCTGCCTAATCCGCTCCGATCCACATTCACCAGAAGCCATTTTGCAGGCTCTAAATGCTGTGAGAAAATATCCCAGGTTTTCTTGATTTTCATGCCCCAGTGTTCAAAGCACAATAAGCCCTGAATTTCTGACATGTACTATCAAGGCTTAGGACAGCTCGATTGGACTCCTCCCATCAGCCAGCTTTCAGTTTTTCACTCCGTATCAAGATTGCAAGATCTCAAGTTTCCTTTTTAATCTGTAGTTATGATGCTGTGCAGAATTAAAATATGTGTCATCAAATTTGATCCTGTAAGCATTAAATTGAGTATTCAAACTCAGTGCAGTGAAACAACTGAAACCATCATTTAACAGCACTAAATCATTTGGCAATGTGTATCACTTGTTACTTTAAAAGCAGACATTTCTCTGAAGTGAATGAACCATAAACAAGTGAACTGTTTTAAAAGAAATTAATTTATTCTAGAGAACATCAAAACATGTAAGCCAAATCTTGGAGTTAAAAGACTGCTGCAATCTGTTCTTTTCAGAGAAGGGATAAAGCTATGAATTCATAAGGTGAGTCTCTTCATAGCTGGAGAGGCAGCTCACAAGAACCATTGAGGAATACTAAATTGTCTTCTTTATGGTAATAGTCCTTATCACAAGTAAAACCAGAGCTGTTAATTTAAATTGAAATGATCTTAGTTAATAAAAAGCAGGCTATAAATGAATATTATGAGGGGAGTACTCAATAGAAAACTGCAGTATTTAGCTTATCCATGAGTGAAACATGTGTAATAAATCACAGTAAATTCTGTGTCCCACTGTTTCCCATCGAGTATTGTCTATTTTTATCTTCAGTGTTGAGTTTAATGATTAATGTGCCAACCAAACAACTCCCTGTAACCTGTAGTCCAGCTGAGCCAACACAAAGTAGACGTAAATTCTGAAACATGCTCTATAAGCCTGTGAGTGCATCTTTCAACAGTATTGATTCATTGAGGTACAGAATTCAAAGACTCAATTAAAAGAATGAAAGTGGTTGAAGAACATTCCTTGGTCCTCACTAGAAGTGCATTAGTAAATGGTATTTCCTGCAGTCTCCAGGATCTTCTGTCCTGGGAATTCATGGGCTAAGGACATGAGACCTCTCGATATGAGTCTCAGAATGTTCCAGAATCACTGAAGTCAAAAATCTTCCTTCAAACTTCTCTTTGGTTTCTCTGTGCCTCTACCTGGCTCTTTCTTTTAGTGGAAAGCAGGGCATTAGAAAAGTAATTCTGCCCATCAGCAAATGCAGAATTCTCTATATTATCCTCCCATCATATGCTTGAGTTGGAACAGAATATGTCTGGTATGTTTGTACGAAAAAGGAGCAGGAGTAGGCCTGTTTCGCCATTTAATGAGATGATTACTGATCTGATAGTAATCTCAAATCTGCAACCCGCCTACCCCCAATAACCTATCACCCCCTTGCTTATCAAGAATCTATCCACCTCTGCTTTTAAAATATTCAAGGACTCTGCTTCCACCACCTCTTCAGGAAGACAGTTCGAAAGACTCATGACCCTCTGAGAGAAAAAATTTCACCTCATCTCCATTTTAAATGGGCAACCCCTTATTTTTAAACAGTGACCCCTAGTTCTAGATTCTACCACAAGAGGAAACATCCTCTCCACATCCACCCTGTCAAGACTCCTGAAAATCTTATATGTTTCAATCAAATCGCCTCTTACTCTTTTAAACTTCAGTGGATACAAGCCTAGCTTGTCCAATCTTTCCTCATGAGACAACCTGCCCATTCCAGGTATTAGTCTGGTAAACCTTCTCTGACCTGCGTCCAATGCCTTTATATCCTTCCTTAAATAAAGTGACCGATACTCCAGATGTGGTCTCACTAGTTCTCTATATGACTGAAGTATAACCTCCCTACTTTTGTATTCAATTCCCCTTGCAATGAATTATAACATCCTACTAGCTTTCCCAAATACTTGCTGTACCTGCATACTAGCCTTTTGTGATTCATGTGCTAAGACACCCAGATAACTCTGCATCTCAGAGCTCTGCAATCTCTCATCATTTATATAATATGCTTCTCTTTTATTCTTCCTGCCAAAATGAACAATTCCACATATTTCCCACATTATACTCCATTTGCCAGATCTTTACCCACTCACTTGACCTATCTATATCTTTTTGTAGCCTCCATATATCCTCTTCACAATTTACTTTCCTATCCATCTTTCTGTCATCAGCAAATTTGGCAACCATCCCTTCAGCCCCTTCATTCAAGTCATTTATATAAATTGTAAATAGTTGAGGTCCCAGCACTGATCCCTGTAGCATGCCATTCATTACATCTTGTCAACCTGAAAGAAACCCATTTATGCCTACACTCTGCTTCCTGTTAGCCAGCCAACCGTCTATCCATGCCAATACATTATCCCCAATACCATAAGCTTTTATTTTCTGCAATAACCTTTGATGTGGAACGTTATGGAAATCTAAGTACACTACACTCACTGGTTCCCCTTCATCCACAGCACATGTTACTTCCTCAAAGAACTCCAATAAGTTGGTTAAACATGATTTCCCTTTCACAAAACCTTGTTGATTCTGCTGATTACCTTAAATTTATCCAAGTGCCCTGCTATAGCTTCTTTAATAATAGCTTCTAATATTTTCCCAATGACAGATGTTAAGCTAACTGGCCTGTAGTTTCCTGCTTTCTGTCTCATTCCCTTTTTGAATAATGGAGTTACGTTTGCTGTCTTCCAATCTAATGGGACCTTCCCTGAATCTAGGGATTTTTGAAAAATGAAAACCAATGCATCAACTATCTCACTAGCCACTTCTTTTACGGCCCTAGGATGAAGTCCCTCAGGGCCCGGGCACTTGTCAGCCCACAGCTCCAACAATTTACTCAGTACCACTTCTCTGATGATTGTACTTTTCCTGAGTTCTTCTCTACCTTCCATTTCCTGATTTACAGTTGCCTTTGGGATGTTACTTGTATCCTCTATAGTGAAGACTGATGCAAAATACCTATTCAATTCATCTGCCATTTCCTTGTTTCCATTATCAATTCTCCAGACTCATTTTCTATAGGACTAACCCACACTTTGTTACCTCGTTTCTTTTTGAAATATTTATTGAAATTCTTACTATCTGTTTTTATATTTCTGGCTAGCTTTCTCTCATATTCAAATTTTTCCCTCCTTATTAATCTTTTAGTCATCCTTATATTCTGTCCAATTCTCTGGCCTTCCACCTATCTTTGCACAATTATGTATTTTTTCTTTAAGTTTGAAACTATCCTTAACCTTTCTATTTAACCACAGATGTTGTGTCCATCCTTTTGACTTTTTCTCACTCGTTGGAATGTACCTATTCTGTGTATTCTGAAATATCACTTTAAGTGTTTGCCACTGCATCTCTATTGACCTATCTCTTACCTAATTTTCCAATTCACTTTAGCCACCTCTGCTTTCATGCCCTCATAATTGCCCCTATTTAAGTTTAAAAACATAGTCTCGGACCCACTCCTCTCCCTCAAACTGAATGTAAAATTCATATTATGATTGCTGCTACCTAGGGGTGACTTCACTATGAAATCATTAATTAATCCCATCTTGTTGCACAATACCAGGTCTAGCATGGCCTGCTGTCTGGTTGGCTCCAGATCACGCTGTTCTAAGAAAATGTCCCGGAAACATCCTATGAACTCCTCATCTAGGCTACTTTTGCCCATCTGACTTTTCCAGTCTACATGTAGATTAAAATCTCTCATGGTTATCACTGTGCCTTTCTGACAAGCTCCCATTAATTCTTCCTTTATGCTCCATCCTACCATGTGGTTACTATTAGGGGGCCTGTACATGGCTCCCACAAGTTACCCATTTCTCATCTCCACCCAAATCATTTCCACTTCCTGGTTTCCTAAACTTAGGTCATTCCTCTCTATTGTGCTAATACCATCATTAACTGACAGAGCCACCCCTCCACCTTTTCCTCTCTTCCTGTCCTTCCTAAATGTCCTATACCCTTCTGAAGAAGGGTCCACATCTAAAATATTAAATTGCTTTCTCTCTTTAACAAAGCTGATGAATCCACTGTGTAGTTCCAGCATTTTACTTTTTTTTATTTCAAATTTTTAGCATTTGCCAATCCTTTTAAAACATTTCAATTCATAGAAGGCTTGAAAGTTTCTATGATGAGTCATGTACGCTGCTGGTTGAGATTCATTGATTTTAAAATCTTAGGGGAAGAGTAGATAAGTCCAGCAAGATCCACATGTCTTGCCCTATCCTCACCGATTCTGTCATGATAAGCCAGCTGCTCCAATACCAGCTCAGATGTATACACTCAGGAAGAAGTTGTGGTGGAGGTTGAGGAAATGACTCTCCTCAATTGAGGAGACTAGGGACTTGAATCTCAGAGATCCAGTCCTCAAAAGAGCAAAAGAAGGTAGTGGAAACTGTTTCAAGGAAATGGTTGAGATGATGGAGAAGAGGGTGGATTAACTGCATCATGTTGTTTGAAGTTTATCTGCAGAACACCCTAGTGCAAATGAGAGAACAGTAGATCAACAAAGCCATCAGCCTGAAGCTAACAAAGAAGTCAGCAACTTAGAGCTGACGACTTTCAGTAAATAAAGTTGGAGAAAGTGAATAAAATGTCCTCATAACTTGTTCCTCCTCCAGCTCCCAAGTGGTTCAATTCTGAAGAGGAGTCATATTTGACTTGAAACATTAACTCCTGTTTCTCTCTCCACTGATGCGGCTAGAACTGCTGAAAATTTTCAGCACTTTCTGTTTCTATTTCAGATTTCCAGCATGCACGGTATTTTGCTTTTATTATTATGCTGATTTTATTAATTATGTTTCTAAGCACTTGGGACATTTTCACAGTGAAAGTTGTTGTTAAAGCAGGGGCAGCGGTAACTCTACAAGTCACCAACATTCTTAGAACCTGCTTTAGCTGTTGAATGTTCTGCAGTTCATGATAAACTTTATACAGCATGTGGCAGGTACATATACAGAATTGGTTCTCTTCTCAATCATTCATTTACACTGAAACTGTTTTAATGTCATCGTATGAGATTGATGCTTTTCCTCCTCTCCTACCTATGCATCTTTGTCCTGACATGGAGATGGTGGGTCTTGTCATTTAATCTCACCTGTTCTCCACCCTATCACAGACTTGCCCTTTTGTTCTTTCTTCCCCTACCCTCCCACCCCCACCCTTTCCCTCAAACCCTTATATTTCTATCTTTCCTCACTTTTGTCGAAGGGTCATCGACCTGAAACATGAACTGTGTTTCTCTCTTCCAATGCTGCCTGACCTGCTGATTATTTCCAGCATTCGCTGTAGTTTCTTCACTATCATTATCATTCTCTTCAGGAAGTAGCCACACTCAAAATTTGCTGGGAAAATAACGGTGAATTTAAAGCTAACGCCATTATTAATGGGTAAATCATCCACAATTTGTGACAAGTAGAAGGTGCACAATGAGTCATGCATTTGCATTGCTCCTTCGTTGGCCTCATGAAATTGGGAGTTGCTGCCTTGCATTGTTAAAATGAATTTAACTTGTTGCAATGAGACCCTTTTGATGGTGATATTTGTGTTTCTATCTTATGATGCTGCTCAACCTCTCCAGCCCAAAAATAGTGTGATTGAAATAATGGAATCTCATTCCTGCAGGTAGTGAATTATTCCTAGTGGTTTTTAAGACACAGGGCTGAATTTTGCCGTCAGCGAGCAGGGGGTGGGGCCCGCTCGCTGACGCATAATATGATACGGGATGATGTCAGGCGGAACCACCGACGTCATCCTGCCCCATTTAAATTTTCAGGAAGGCGGGGGCACAGCGAGATCAGCTGCGGGCCCACCGACCTGTCAATGGCCAACTGAGGCCATTGGTTGGTGGGCAGGCAAGGAGCTCCAGCGGGCAATAGAAAAAATATGAAACCTCATCGACCGGTGGGATGAGATTTCATGTAGGGTTTTAAACAGTTTAATAAAGTTTTAGTGTAATTTATGAACATGTCCCATCTCTTGTGACATTGTCACATGAAGGAAACATGTTAAGGATTTTTTTTTCTATTTTTAATATTTTTATAAGTGTCAGCGATCTCCCTGAGAGCGCACTCTCGCGTTTGCGGATTCCACCCCCCCCTCACCCCACCGTCCGCACAGGAAGCGCATAGCGCTTCCCGCCGGACGTCATGCTGGGCGGGCCTTAATTGGCCCGCCCACGTAAAATGGCAGCGGGGACCGCTTCTCCAGCGGGGATTGTCTCCCTGCCCGCCAGAGATTGGGTCAGACCCTTCCACCGGTAGGCAGAATACTCTGCCCATAAAATTTAACTTTAAAAATGTTTTCCATACTTTCCTTTCTGACTCTTTTTTTCTCTGTCTTTTCATCCTATCTCTCTTTTCCTCTCTTCATTTATTTTTTTGTACACGATTTACCCTATTTCCTTGTCCATTATTCCTCTGTTTCTGTTCGTAAATCTCATTAGTTAAGGAGAGAGAGACTTAGTCTATTTGTTCACTTAGATGCTCTTGCCTCACCATTATCACCTCCTACCTCCAGCAATTTGTGGCACAAAAGATTTTCGAGCTTAACAATGAGCCAAAACTCCAGCAAATTATGGGCCATATTGTAAGCTGCAACCATGGAGACATCTGCTGGGCTGTACTGCTGTGCTGCACCAGATTTACCTAAACCTAAAATGAGATTGCCTGTGGTCCGCTCTGTTAAAATTATTGGGGTGCCCTGGTCCTCACTTTATTTCCCTCCCACCACCTGTTAATGACTTACTGAAGAAAGAAGCTATGACAGCAGGATATTCCCAAACATCTGTCAACCATCCTGATATGTTTAGTCATACAGGTTAATAGACTACAAGCATTCACCAGATTTGAACAAAGTAAAAGGCATTGACCATATCATTT
Organism: Carcharodon carcharias; assembly: GCF_017639515.1. Classification (NCBI taxonomy): domain Eukaryota; kingdom Metazoa; phylum Chordata; class Chondrichthyes; order Lamniformes; family Lamnidae; genus Carcharodon; species Carcharodon carcharias. The sequence continues at coordinate 111,629,216 of NC_054479.1, read as the reverse complement.
TGGATAAACTGGCCTTTTCAGAGGCATTTTGGAAATATTTGTTACTGAATGCTAAACAAGGACAAGATAGCAGCATATATATGTGGATGAATGCAGACTTGAGTTTCAGGAACATATCACCGCTTACAGTAATGGCAGGCAGATCTACATAGGACACATGACGTTTACCATTACAGTTTCTAGCCAATATCACTATTTTAAAATGACTTCAAGTTAGCCACAAACATTCCTTGGGCACCAGCAGGGGAACATACAACTTTTATTTTGATGATTGCTCAATTACAGGTTAAGAGGAAAGGTATTCAGTATCAGTAACAATAAGCTAAAAGAGTGCAGGATCACCATCTTCCTGACAGAGACCTTGGCAGACTTTTTATTTGTTTGTCTTCAACCAGAGGATGCAATGATATAAATAATGTTAAGATCTATCCCCACATATCTTGTATCTGACAGCATCAGGGTGAAAATAGTATGTAGATCTTCTGATTCTAACTCAATCACAGTGTGCTCACTGGGATCCTCCATTATTGACATTACTGGAATTTCAGTGCTTGAAGAGAGTTAGAGCAGCATTGGTAAGCACTCAGCCAATATGAACCAGCCCAAAATGAAGGCAAAATGACTATTCCCAGAAAAAGTTTGCTTTATAAAAGTAAAACTTTGCGCATGTTTTCTTTGGGCTCCAGCCCATGACCTGGGCCTTGGAGACCCGAATGCACCTTAATTGTGCCCAGCAGCTGGTACACCTCCTTTTAACTGTGTTACTACCACAGCTGATGTTATTGCTGAGCAAGCCAGACCCCAGAGTGAAGACTGCCTTGCTGATCATAAACCTTTTTTATTGTGAAAATGAGGAGGACGAGCTATTGGTCTCAAAAGCATAGAACTCCAGTAACACCTGTGGAATTTCAAAACTTAAAAGATTTATTAAGAAGTAAAAAAAAACTTAAGCACACAGGCACAAGTTACACAGTTAAAACAGTCTTACAGAATAACCCCCAAAAACATTCTTGGTCAAAAGTACGCAATTAAACTACCTTTCTGACAACAATCCCTTATAGATTTTTAACCATAAAAATCCAGTAAATATTATCTAAGTCAAGGATTGTTGTCAAAAGGTACACGTCATGACTTCTCAGACATTTCCACTCTGATGTGGAATTCCAAAAGGAGGTTCAGAAATAAACTGTTCCCTAAAACAAAGATTGTCCTGGCTTAGCACTGGGTGGCTGCCTACAATTCAAAACTTTCAAAGCTTCTCAGCAGCTCACACACAAAAAAAAACTAGCCTTCAGTGGGCTCCCCCACAGCAACTCCCAACAGTCAAATGTCCCTTTCCCTGAATATTTTTTCCCCTTTCATCTCAGATTCCATTGTCCTTAAACACCACTTTGAAACTCAACTTCTCCAAATATAAAAATCTTTTGTGTTTTCTATTTTGCCTCTACTTTCCGGTCAATAAAATTTAATATATCTACACCTGGTTACTCATGGAACCCTTGTAAGATGAAAATGTTCCTTATTAACTCTGAGCTCCCTTTTGAAATTCAACAGCTGATAAATCAATTTCATAACTTATCTCCAAATGCAAATTTCAGATCCAACCTATTTACTTGTAACTCAAACGCACCATAACCTTTCATTACAAATGCACAAACCTAACTTCTTTAACCTTTCATCTCGTAGACTTCACAGACAACCTGTCTCTAGTAACCTTCCCTCCTATTTAATTAACTCTGGACACACACACCCCCATTTTTCTAGAAAACATAATCACAAAAATATTAAAATATACATCTTTCATCACAGCTGGCATACCAGACAATTTGCTTCCACCAGCATAGGTGCAAGGAACTTCCCAGCCTGGGACCCCACTCCTTCCCAACTAGCCTCCCTGACATAGCGAACCATATTTGGGGAGACCGATGTTCCACCTAAACAAGGCCTCATAGAACTGGAAGCAAATGATGGGATCCGATGTATCTGTGTCCAGACTGAATTTGCTGCCTTAAGTTTCACTTTCACTGCCACAATAGGGGTGCAAAGAAAGGGTCGCCGATCTTTTATACTATTATTTCATAAAGTAATAATATAAAAGCAAAATGCTATATATAAAAATAAGGAATCAGAAGTCAATTTCGAAGTTTGCAGATGATGCTAAAATGGGGGTGAAGTTAATACAGAGGAGGAATGTGACAAACTACTTGAAGACAAAATAAAGCTGCAGAATGGGTGTGTAATTGGCAAATGACTTTCAATATAAGCACGTGTGATGTGGTACATTTTGGTAGGAAATTTCAGGAGGCTGTATACTGATTGGATAATAAGAGTCTAAATGGGGTAGAAGGGATTTTGCGGCACATGCACACAAATTACTAAAGGTAGTGACGCATGTTAATAAGGTCACAGGAAAAACAAACCAAGTGCTGGGGTTCATTTGCAGAGATATAGAATTATAAAGCAGAGAAATTATGTTCAAGTTTTATCAAACCTTGATAAAATCGCACTTAGATCATTGTGTACAGTCCTGGTCTCTGTTTTATAAAAAATATGTAGAGAGACTGGAGCAAGGGCAAAAAGTGATTTACAAGGATGATATCAGAACTGAGAGGTTGTATCTATTAGGAAAGGCTGAATATTTTTTCACTAGAGAAGAGAAGACTGCAGAGTGACTTGATAGAGGATTCTATGATAGAGAAAGGGTTTGATAGGGAAGACATAGGGATGTTCCCATTTGTGGGGGAGACTTGAACTAGGGGGCAGGGTTACTGGATTTAAAAGATAAATTCAATAGAGAATTCAGAAGTGACTTTACCCAAAAAGTGATAAAAATGAGCAACTCACAGTCGTATTGTTAAAATGATGTATGCAACAATCACTCTTGAGAGATGGTGTAAAGATGCTGTGTTCTCATTTATTTAGACCAGGCACAAGGGAACATTTTACATAGGTAGAAATCTTGAAGACATCAGCAGCAGAGCTCTGTGTGTATGTGTGTGTGTGTGTGTTCTGCTCAAAAGCAAAAGTGAAACTAAGCCTGGATCACATGACACACTTCCCTTCTGGTGATCTCATGCTGCTATCCCTTAAAGACATATTACAACATCCCCTTTTCTTTTTAAAGATACTTCCCCACTTCCAAAGAAGTATAACTATTTATAATACACGTTAATATTTAGTTAGCATTACATAAGCGGCAGTCGGAAGCGCACCCGCCGACAGTTAAGTGGGCAATTAAGCCCCTTAACAATGGAATTAACAGCAATTTTACGTGGCCCGTCCACATTTATGGTTGGCAGATGGGCCATTCCCCCAGGCAGCATTCACATTTTTGCTCAAACCTCGATCCAGGGCAGGATGAAATCTTGGTGGGGAAATAAAATAAAAAGAAACATATGGAGACTTTTTTTTATGAGGTATGCTTTCAGGTGCTTGATTGTGCTGCATGGACTTATTGTGGAGCATTTTTGTTGTCTCCTTTGTCCTGTGGTGGTCTGCAGCTCCTTCAGGCAGCTGTCTGCCTTCAGGGAGCTCACTAGAAGTACTCATCTGCACAATCAGTTAGGTGGGCGCCTGCCCTCTTCCCCCCTCCACCCCAGCAGCGCTGAGCATTTCTCAGCATGTGTTTCAAGCTGGCTGGCCATTAATTGGCCAGCCAGTGTCAAATCGCAGCTGGAGGTCCATTTCCTGTCTGTTTCCGGCCTGCTGATCGTGTGCACCCGATAAAAGAGAAGTTCAGGCCTATGAGTCTCTAAAGCAGTCTTGCCCAATGTGTGGCCTGCGGCTACCCCTCCATGTGACCCCCGGAGTTTTCAAAGTCCCGGTCAAACAGAGAAGTTTGAATGGAAGATTCTGCATGGAGCTGCTCCTCCAATCACCAATTGTTCTCTCCCACATTTGCTGCTGATAGGCTCACTAGTGGAAGAGAAACAAATGGTGATTGGAGGAGCAGTGAACACCAGCCACACTGTGTTCAGGGCTCGGGGGATCTAGGAATGGGGAGCTGAGGTATGAGAGCCCAGGAGCAGGAAGCCCATGAGCGGGATGCCCAAGAGCAAGGATCTGAGGGTTGGGAAGCCTTGGAGTGGGGAGCTGAGGGATGGGAAGCACAGGACCGGGGCATCCGAGAGGGGTGGCTGAGGGCCACGGAACCCAGGAATGGGGAGCTGATGGCTGTGGAAGTCAGGAGTGAGAAGCTGAGGGCTGGGGAGCCCAGGAGCGGAGATGCCAGGAAGCAGGACACTGGCATCCAGAGTGGAGAACAAGAGAGCAGGAGCAGGACCAACTGGCATCTGAGTAGGTGAGTGACCATAGACTTTGTGAGAGACAGTGTGTGTGGGAGGGGGGAGAGAGGTGAGAGTGAATATGAAGGGGGAGAGTGTGAGTGGAGGGGAGAGGGGAGAGTAGGTGTGAGGAGGGAGAGAGGGGAGAGTGGGTGTGGGGGAGAGTGGACGTGAAGGTGGAGAGTGTGTGTGAAGGGGGAGAGGGGAGAGAGGGGAGATTGGATGTGGGGGGGGGGAGAGAGGGGATAGAGGGTGTGAAGGGGGGAGAGACAGGGGAAGGTGGGTGTGAGCAGGGAGAGAGGGAGTTTGCATGTGAGGGGGAGAGACAGGAGAGTGGGTGTGAGGGGGGAGAGTATGTCCATAAATGTGGCTCACTCACAGTATCAGGGTTTTCATTTACCCTCACCCACACACCATCATCCACTCTTACAGGGGCTAGGTATGAAATGCTAAGTACATAAACATGGCAGAAGTCTTAGAATGTAAGGTGAAGAAAATGTTGACTTTTAGATAAATCAGGACAGTTTGAATTTCAAGGAGATGGGAGGATGTTTACACCTAGGCGGAGAAGCTCGGCCAAGCAGTGTGTTTATTTTTCCCAAAGATTACTGACAATATTTGCACCATGAAAAGATTTATATTATGCAAAAGATAAAGTTCCAAAGACATATGGGAACAAAAGGATTTACATCAAAAGGGAGAAACATGTATAAAGGAGAATGAGGCTATGTATCGGAAGCCATAGTAAAATCTAACAGAAATGTGAGAAGCCTCCAGTTATAGTGCACTAAGCCTGCTGTCTACAGAATCTGAAGCTCGAAAAAGTCACTTTGAATTTCACTGTCCAGGGTATTGTGCTGAATTGCCTGGATCCACTTAAAATTTATTTTTTTGTAACCATTGCCTTAACAAGGGTGTAACTGGAAGCCAGATTAATTAGGGGTTTTAGGAATTATTATTGTGGTAATTTGTGGACCTATGTATATGCCCGAAATCTTCTGTTTTGTTAATAAATGTTTAATTTAGTTTTCTAAAAAATCTCTGCAGTCTTGGTGGACTTATTACTTCCGAATTCAGGGCACGCATCTCAAAATAAAAATACAAATTGCAAAACCATTGTGATAGCGGGATCGAGTTTCCCCATGGATTTGATCTGCTTGGCACATGTCATCTGTCACGTCATAACAAATTGGGGGTTTTTGCAGGATTATTGAAATTCCTTGATTGGCTTGGAGTTAGTGAACTGCCACTGATCACTGCTCGCGATCAGGGCCAGAAGGCAATTTCAGACTGGTGGGATAATTAAGGCCTGCCCAACATGAAACATGAACAGTAGTGTTCAGCGCTGCCTGTGCGTGCGGATGGAGGAGGGCGAGCAGGGCGAGAAGAACTAGCGGGGCAAGTTATTGTCAGTAACCTTTGGAAAAAATAAACACACTGCTTGGCCGAACTTCTTCACCAAGATGTAAACATCCTACCATCTCTTTTGAAATTCAAACTGCCCTGATTTATCTAAAAGTCAAAATTCTCTTCACCTTACATTCTAAGTCTTCAGCCATGTTTATGTATTTAGCATTTCATACCTATGAGAGTGGATGATGGTGTGTGGGTGAGGGTAAATGAAAACCCTGATACTGTGAGTGAGCCACATTTATGGACATACTCTCCCCCCTCACACCCACTCTCCTCTCTCTCCCCCCTCTAAGTCTCCAGCCATGTTTATGTACTTAGCATACCTAGCCCCTGCCTCAGAGCTGCCTCAGGGAGATGAAAACTTATATAAAAAAATAAAGAAATTAAAAACATAATAAAACATGTCCCCTCATGTGACTCTGTTATTAATTAAGTTTTGAAATTTTTATTTTATTTTTATTTACTTTCGGAAACCTCAACCCGCCCATGGATGAGGTTTCTTAAAAAGTCCAAAGGTCGCTTGGCCTTTTTGCCTGCCTGCCAACCATAAGGTTGGATGGGCAGCAAAAAAATGAACTTAATTGATAACTTAATGGCCTTTAAAGGCCTTTTAATTGCCAACTCCAGCATGTGCCAGGCAACCAAAATATTGCGTGACTGCACATTGATGTCGGGATGCTCGCTCAGCATCAACACGCGTCATTTCACGCTAGAGCAGGTTGGGCATGCCTGTCTGCCGAGCTAGAAATTTTGCCCCTTGTCTGGAGGTTTCTTTAATTGCTCACAGTAATCTGTGAGGTTGTCATTCTTGGATGCTGTTCCTGGTTGCATGTGGGATCTTGTCTAGATGCAATAGAACTGTACGGTGGTTGAGGAGCTGGAATAGATCTGATTTGTCCTCGGTTACACCTCACCATTGCACCATGGTGTGTAATGACTTCATAAGACCTTGGTTCCGAACAATTCCTTGTCACCTCTGCTGGCTGGTTGCTACACACCGTCTGTGGGATCCTGGATGCGAACCTGTTGTTCGAACTGTAAATTTGACAATTCTGTACCTGCATTTTTATTGTGCATGTTGGTCATCTCCTCTTGCAGTTTAAGAACTTGCTCTCTAATTTCTGATGGAGTAAAATGGGTAAGGGTAGGTAAATTGGTATGCACTGGTCTGCCAAACATGAGTTCTGCCAGTGATTGTACAGTTGTACTCAAAGGTGTCGCTCTCAGATTTAACATTGCAATGTGTAGGTCTTGCTTGGTCTGTCTACATTTGAGAATAAGGGATTTCATCATGCAAATCATTCATTCAGCTAGGCCGTTAGATCAAGGGTAATGAGGAGAAGAAGCAGTATGATCAATATTCCACATTTCACCCATACCCTAAAATGGCTTACTAATGAACTGTGCACTGGTACTCATAATGATCTCTCTAGGCACACCAAATAAACTGAAAATAGCACTTAGAGTGTGCACAACAGTTATGCTTAATGTACCGTTTAATTGTCAAATAATGGGGTACTTGGTAAAGTAGTCTATGATGATGATGATGAAGTCAGTGCCATGGAACAGAAAGAGGTTGAATGTGATTTTGGACCAAGGATGGATAGGAACTTCATGTGGAATCAATGGTTCTTTGTGCCGACTTGGCATACGCTCTTGGCATGCCTCACACTTTTTGGTGATGACTTCAATGACATTGTTCATAACCGGCTAATAGACTGTCTCTCTTGTGAGTCTTCTCATCCGATCTATGCTCATGCGTGGGTGTTGAAGTTCTTGAAGAATATCAGGTCACAAAGATTCTGGTATGAGGAGCTGCCTGCCTTTAAAATGACACCCCAGGAGATGCCTGACTCACCCCGTTAAGGCCAAAATTATCTCACATATTTGTGGACGCACTGAATTGAATCAGGCCACCCTTCAATCATGGTTTTCCATAGTTTTGATAGTGTAGAATCTTTCACCGATTTTTCTCTTAGTTGCTGGCAGTTGCATTGCATAAAATGTACCAGGTCAATTGATGAACTTGAATTCTCTTGCAAGTGTAATGTTGTAGCTCCCTTGAAACTGCAAATTTTCTCGAACATTCTTCATATTTCAATATTAGGTCATGAACAGCGGCACTAGGAGTAGTTTTTGAGGTGAGGTTGATCTGCTTGTGCCATCTGACTGATTCCATGGATTATCACTAGTGTGAGGTCACAGCACGACAGTAAACCCACAATCCCTGGGCCTTCAGTCTCCATGATGTAGAACATTCGTGACACCTAGGAGGATTGATTGTACTTGCACTCCAGAACCATGGATCCTGCACATGGAATTAGTAAACATTGTATGCTGGAAGTTTCACAGTAGTAGGTTAAGCCAGGGCTTTCCATGTCTGTGGATACTGGTCTTTTAGAATCTGCAGAGATAGGATGTTGGCACTTGCCCCTGTATCAATCTTAGCCAATAACGAATAGTTGCTAACTTTCTTAGCACAGATAATTTTAACCTTGGCAAGCACATCAGGTGGTGTGATGGCATCTATGTTTTCTACAAGATTGACGGTGAGAAACATGTGTTCACCACTCTTCGCCATGTTGTGCACATCATCATCATTTTCTGGTTTAACAATTACCTCATGTGTTTCTGATGGGAGAGCGGATGGTTATTCTTATTGCCTGAAGGTACCCATTGTGTATTCTGTTTGGATCAGTCATGGGTCTTTGTAATTGCATCAGCCTTTGCTCTGGTGAACTGCTGCTGCCAATAACTGCCAATGCATTGCAGGATGGCTGGAAGTAAGGCCACACCTTCCACATATTTTGCTAGGTTTGCAAGTTCTAGTAAGTGTGTCAACAATTAGATTTGTACTTAGGACCAGTAAGCATTGCCAACATGCAAGGATCGCTTCGTACTTATTTCAATCCTTGAGTAGCTTTTTAATGCTATACATTCTGGGATTGTCTAGCAGATCTTTCTGGAATGCTTCCATGGGCATGGATATGATCACCAACTCAACAATTCTGTCTGCTAGTTCTGCATTTGAAAAATCACAGTACGTACCCTTTTCTCTGCATCTGCTGATGAAGTGGTCTGTGCGTTCTGCAGGCTTTTGTCAAAATGACATGAACTTTAGTTGGTGAATACAGAAGTTTAACCTGATCCTGAACTGGTCTTCCAATGTAGTCCATATTTTTGGGGGATTCTTTAGCTCTTCTGCAGTTATTCCTGATGTGTTCAGCCTGTGTAGACTCTCATTCCCAATTGCTAGGCAAATTTTCATGGCTTGCTTGTCTGGTTCAGACACACCTGAATCAAGAAACCTTGGGGAGAGTATTCCCCATATTGGGCAAGGCCACTGGTGATCAGGACCGTGCCTCCATTTTGCGCCAATGGGCAAATTAAGGCCCTCCCAGCATGTTTGCCGACACCAGGGGACGGCGGGAGTGGGCTGGCGCAGGCAGAATGGCAATCGCTGCCGGGTCCAATGGCGACCCGGCGACCTGTATAAAGGCCAAGCTGCAGCCGCACCAAGGCTGCTGGACATGGCCAGAGGTTGGGGGCAAGGCAAATCTAAAACAGCCATGCAGAAGGGTAGGGCGGGTGGCCACTGTGTGCCCAGGTATTCTGATGTGCCTTGCTACCCTCCTCGAGGAGGTGGCAGGACAGTGGAGTGTGCTTGTCCCTGAGGATGGGAGGAGGAGGCCACCTCACTTGACCAAGCGTGCGTGGGAGGAGGTTGTGGAGGTCATGAGCTCCCACAACATGGTGCAGCGCTCATGGACCCAGTGCCGCAAGCGCTTCAACGACCTGCTGCGCACAGGAAGGGTGAGTAGCATGTTGGCATCGTTCATCATGTAACCTCCCCCGCTGGTGGGCCACCCATGTCTGAGTGGCCTGAGTGCAATGAGTCAGTGATGGCATGTGTCCTTAGCTGGGCGGGCCACCAGATATTGCCTATGCATTCGTCAGCATGAGAGGGTTGTGATGAGATGGGTTCTGCACCTGCAGCATGTGGTGCAGTGATACCCACATGACTGTGGTGGGTTCAACCTGTAGGAGATACACCCAGGTGCACTGGTCGAACTCCATGACATATCGAAGTCAGGATGATGACACGGTGTGAGGGGATCTTCAAGGTGCTGTGGCACAGATGGATGTGATGCCCTCTGACTCCATGTCATTGTGCCTCCTTGCAATGGCTGGTTCAACAGTGTGCTCCCAACTTCGATGAAGGCAGCATATGGGGTGGCGGGGGAAAGGACACACCAGGCATATTAGTGTGAGTACCAGCCACTACCAGGGGAAGGATGCACTGCAGCCCTGCAATGGCCAACTGGGCTTGGGGTGGGCCGGCTGCGAGGGAATTGACGATACAACTATCACTTATCAATGCAATTTTTTGATTTACAGGAGAAGAATTCTCAAACAACGCTGAGTAGCTGAGGACTGGCGGTGGGTCAGGCCAGATTTTGACGCTAAGCTGCTTTGAGCAGGATGCCTTCGGCCTGCACGTGTCCAGGTAACTAGAGCCAGAGAGGCTGGGGTTCCACAGGCAGGTATGTATGGCCAGCCCTCACATCACCAGTGGTCTCCCAACATCCATGCCATTGCTGATTGCTCAGTGAGTGTCATTACCAACATGGTTTGCCCATTGCATATGGAATGATGAGCGCATAATGCTCCTGGGGACAGGCATGTACGTTGACATTGCCCACAGGCTAACTGATCAAATTTCCTTACTCTTCCTTTCAGCATCATCGGTGCAGGGATGGGAGCAAGAGCAGCAGAGGAACATGAAGTTGCACTTTTAGAAGTGTCACACCATCTCTGCCAGGCTGGCACCAGTGCAGATACTGGCACCTCGGTGGGCATCATATCTTTGGCTAGTGTCGTGGGTCACAGCGGTGAGGGCACTTCACAGTCGCTAGAGCAACTGGCAGAGACAGAGAGTGCCGATGGTGCCAGCAGTCAGAGGACTGAAGGGGCCCAGGCACATGCTCAGTCCGTGGCAGATGATGAGCCTCTGGAGTTGTGGGCATTGCAGCCAACTGCTGACATGCGGCCGGGTGTGCAGGAGCATCTGGTGGAGATACATGAGGCTCTGCTTGGCTTAGTGTCAGTGATGGAGGAGTCTACGCGGGCCGTGGCCGATGCATTGAGCATCATGGTTGAGTGCCAAGCTTCCTCCAAGGAGAAATTGGCAATTCTCATGGTGAGGCAGCTCCAGGGACACGATCCTGGGGTTGCGCTCGGACCTGCACACCCTCACAGAGGCATTGACCTCAGGTGGTCAGTGCCTGTGTGAGTGGTGGTTTGGCCACCAGGTATCACACCTCAGTACCCATCCATCTACGGTGAGCAGGGAGGGCTGAACAGACCTCACGTTGATGGAGCAGCTGCCTGTTGTCTCTGCTGGCTCCTCTCAGGGCGCTCTGGATGAGGGCAGCATCTCCTCTGCCCCTCTGCCAGTGACCGCGGCACCAATGAGGCTGCAACAACTGGGGAGATGCCAGCTGTGGAACTGGCCACTCCCTCCCAAATGGGGCCAGCAGAGGCTCGATGGGCCAGAGGACGTCCGCCAAAGTTATCGAGGCCAACAGGACAGCAGAGAGAGCAGGCTGTCTCAGATGCCAGTGCCAGTGACGGGGCACCACAAAGACGTAGCACCTGCAAATGAAAGATGAAGACACCTTAGGCACACCTCGGGTTCATCACTGGTCCTTTTCTGTTGGCCGCCCACCCCCCATGAGTTTTATCGAGCTTTGTGTGAAGTGCAACACTATTTTGTTTCTGTTATGTAAAGAGACTTTGGTTAGAGTATTAAATTTATGTTGTCTCAAACGGCTGTGGGTGCCTCTTTTTTTGGGAAGGTGCATGGATTCCTGAGATTTGACGAGTGATTTGTGTGTATTTTAGGTATTTGACTGCGCCCATCGCCTATCCTCCTATCCAGACAGATGGGGTCTCTAGGATACAGGATACATGCCGGGCTTGTGTTGCCGATCCATATGTGCTGTGCTAGCTAAAGGTACCTTGGATAAGAGCGTCCCGGGTGTCCCTGCCTCCCTGGAGCATGCCCTGGTCAGGCCTGTGCCCCCTCATCATTTCCCTGCGTGTGCTCATCCCTAGACTCACTGCTGGACTCATCGTTCTCAGCCCCAGACACTCCATCTAAATCTTCTTCATCCACAGCGTCCCCCCTTTGCAGAGCTAGATTGTGCAGAGCGCAGCATGCAACCACTATCAATGACCTGGGGGGTATTGGAGTGCACCCCCGGAATGGCCAAGGCACCTGAAGCGCATTTTGAAAAGACCGATGGGTCTCTCCACAACAACACTTGCGGAGGCGTGTCTTCTATTATACTGCTGCTCAGCCTCTGTTCTTGGATGGTGGGAGGCGTCATGAGCCACCTTCTGAGGGGATAGCCCTTGTCACCCAGCAGCCATCCATCCAGCCGGGCTGGAGCACTGAAGAGTCCCGGCACCTGGGAGTGCATGAGGATGTAGGCGTCATGGGAGCTGCCTGGGTACCTTGCGCAGACTTGTAAAATCAGCATTCTGTGATCACACACTACCTGCACATTCATGGAGTGGAATCCCTTCCTGTTGACAAAGGCACCGGGCTTACCTGATGGTGCCATGATGGCCACATGTGTGCAGTCTATTGCACCCTGGACGCGGGGGAAGCCAGCAATCACTGTGAAGCCTTTGGTTCACTCTTTCTGGTTGGCCTCCTCCCAGCGGTAGTGGGTGAGGGTCAATGCATGCCTGAAGAGAGCATTTGTGACCTGCTTGACACAAGCGTGGTAAGCTGATTGGGAGACACTGCAGAGATCACCTACTGAGCCCTGGAAAGAGCCGGAGGCATAAAAGTTGAGGGCAGCTGTGACCTTCAGAGACACGGGCATGGGGTGTCCACCCACACAGCTAGCTGAGATCTCTGGACCAATCATCTGACAGATAGTGTTGACTATCTCTCTTGACCGAAGGAGCCTCCTTCGACATTGCACCTCAGATATATTGAGGTAGGTGCTTTCACGCTCTGTGTACCCTGGTATGGTGGCCTAGAAAACTATAGGGAGCCCACTCAGTATTGAAAGGGTTAATGGAGAAATTGAATTAAATGCTTAGGCCTAAGAGAAAAACACTGCAACCTTGAAGAACAATAGCATCTTGTCTGACCACTATAGTAATATGGGCCTTGAGACATTCCACGTGTCTCTCTCGGACCAAATGTAATCAAAGTTGTGATAGTCAAATTATAAACAACTGCACTTGTGGTGTAGGAATGGAAATTTACTGGAACATGGATTGGTCAGTAAACTTATGCAAATAAGTGGATTGAGATGTACAAAATTTACTGATTGGTTGTAAAATGCTTTTAAGCAAGTCTATGTGTATTCTGCTTTGAGACGGTACGATAACTCTCGCTGTATTGTTCTCCCTTGTGCCCAAGTAATAAATGGGGTTTCTACGTACGAAATGATGCCTCGGTGTGATTAATCTCTGACAGTTTCTGGAGGTTCCACCGAGATGACTAACCCCTGGGGTTGATTCATGGAGCGCTAGCGTTAGGACCTCCCGGTTCAAGGACTCCTCAGTCTGCAGCAGCCCAATTTGGGCTTCTGAGGTTCGTTGACCTGCGATCTGCCTTCGCCTGCCTGTGGCTGACTCTCAGGGTAAGTCATCTGTTTAAGTATTTGGGAGATTAATTTGGCCAGTAATTTAGTGTAAGTTAGTAGTAATATACCCAGGGGTTTGAGTCCCCTACAGGAAAAAAGTAGTAGTAGTATACCCAATTCTGAAGAAAAAAAATTACTTGAAATTCAGAAAGATTCTAGGAAAACCAAAAGACATAAACACAAGGTCTAGATGGTTCCAGTGGGTAAAAAGGGGTTTCTCAAGAAGAAATGAATTAAATATTAAAGGAAATCTGCTTTCCAAAAGCACTGGAATTTGAATTTGGGACAATCTTGAGATGTAAAGTGCAGTGTAATTTAATAGGTTACTTTTGAATCATTAGGATGCTATCTAAGATAAAGAATGTGTCGATAAACATACGGAAATTATAACTTGGATACAAATCATTACACATAAAAAAGAGGTTGTTTTAATTTTGATAGTGTAAATTACAGTTCTTACAAGGTTTAAAAAAATTGAGAACAAAAACAGAATTACCTGGAAAAACTCAGCAGGTCTGGCAGCATCGGCGGAGAAGAAAATAATTTTCATTTTAAAAGGTTTGACAACAATTGGCACTAATTCAAATGCTGCAAGCTTTTGTATTTGTAAAGTCTGTTCCCAAAATATGAACTTAAGCTCAAGATCTTGACAAAGTTTGGCAGAAATCCATTTTTTGGCTGAGTTAATGAATCTGGGATAATGCAAAAAAAAAAGTCAGACATAATTTAGTGGGACAATAAGATGTTTGAGAAGTAGATAAGGAAGCAAAACATGTCAATGCTTGATTTCTGTTTTAAAACTGTTATGAAAATACTTTATTGGACTGTAAACTCTCTTCAGACAACCTGAACAAGATAAGATGGTAGCTGTTGCATGTGTAAACTGGTATGAGGAAAGTTGGAGAAAGAGTTAGGGAAAGAGGACATAATGTACAAACTGTTTTAAGGGAAATGAATTTGATAATTTGGCCATCAACTGAAGCATTGGAACTGCCTAAAGAGTAAGGAAACATTTTAAACAGTCAAGGCAATAGAGAAACTGACTTCAAGAGAATTAAGATGATCATGGTCAAAAAAAAACTTAGAGGTAAAACTATGTGGAATCTGTAGTTCAGGAATTGAAACGTAAGGAGAAATAATAATTAACAACAATTTACCACAAGATGGATACAGGTAAAGGGAAAGCTGGGAAAAGGCTAAATAGACGTATTACTGATTATATTAATGTGCCTGTGAGCGACAAAAAGTAAGACCACAGGATTAACACCTTGATGACAGGCAGAGTTAAACGGTTCCCAGAGAGAACCATCACTGGAAGTGAAGATACTGAGCCATTGAAAGATAGGATAAGAAGGTACACTGTAGAGTTGTGTTGGCAGTTTAAGGAATTGAGGCCTGACATGAGACAACAGCAGGAGAGAGTAAACTGGAAGGAGTGGGGGGTGCCTACCCAGATGGATTCAGATCAGGGAACTCACTTCACAGGGAGAGTCATTACAGAAGTGTGTAATCTTATGGAGATTAAACAGAAATTCCATATTCTTAACACCCCCAGAGTCCAGGGATGGTGGAAAGGATGAACTGAACTTTAATAACATCTCTAGCCTAAGCAATTCAGGAGACAGGCAACAACTGGGCCACAGTATTGCCCAGCATTCTGATGCACCTTAGGGCTACACCAAATGGGACTACCAGGTTCACCACATTGAATTGATAACAGGAAGGGCCATGCAATTACCTGAAAGCATTATATTAGGAGGTGTGGGGCCACTGAAAAGAAAAATACAGGACAATGTAAGGGAATTAAGTAGGCAATTACATTAGTTGAGAGAGGAAGTTAGAGACTGAAAGATGATTAAGGATATGGAAACAGGCAAATCCAAAGAGCAACAATGGACCCCCCAAGTGGGGAATAAGGTGATGGTCAGGGTGAGCTCAGAGCGAACTGGCATGGACCATACGAGGTAATTATAACAGGTGATACATGTGCACTTGTAGATATGAGAACGAGAGCCGATGTTAATGTCTCCACAGATCTACGATCCTGGTCATGGGCGTATCAGTACTGGCAACAAGGTCGGGGATCATCACTGCTCATCCCGCACCACAGGAGGAACTTTGGTACAGCACGGACAGTGCCGAATGCGATACTCCACGGGGAATGATAAATGTAGGAGAACAAGTGCTTTCAAGTAGTAAGGGTTTGCTTCAGATCGGGCATGGGAGGTCCGCCACTACCCAGTCACCTCCCACCTCTACTTTCACAGTCCGAGTAGAGATAATTGAAGACCCTCAAACCACACCAACTTGTCCGACTATGCATCCAGGACCGGCAAGTGGTTGGTACTGGTTAATCAGAAGTTTTGTATGATAATGTACACCATGAGCTGGTAGTCTTGAACATATCCTGAATCGTCCTGCCCCAGTGTTGCTCAATCCATACCCAAGCACTCTATATGGCTCTGACATGCCAATTGATGACTGAGGCAGTTCAGTTCAATGGCGAGATGCGATCAGGCTTGGGAGGGAACCACGTTAAGCGTAGCCTGATAGATGATGCTGCTATGATATTCAATATAGGGACATCATTGGTTAATCCAAAGCCCGGCTACCATGCTCGAAAGTCATGCAGGGACTATCAATAAATTAATTGAAATAGGGAAAAATATTTCAGACGAAGCAAGCAGAAATGATGTATGCACCATCTATGGATCTTGGGCACTGGAACAAGCCCAAGAAAATTTAAGACAGATTAAAGAAGGGATAGTCCCTTTATGGGTAACTAATGAGCATTTATTGAATCTCTCACGACACAAGAATCATGACTTGACCGGTTGCCAGCTCAGAGGTTTAACACCTGTATATAGAATGAATGTTGAATGTATAGTGAATAGTAATATGCTAATAGGCATTGTATTAGTAATACCTGTCATACTTATGTCAATGACATAACCCAGGCAAGACGCCCACAGTGACCGCTGGTACGGGACCCCAGCCATGGGGCCCATCTGTACACCTGCAAATGGACTTTGTACAGATGCCTAAATCTATGGGATATAATTATGTTTTAGTTACAGTATGTTTCTTCTCGCGATGGGTGGAGGCATATCCCACTCGACAAAATGATGCTGTTATTGTTGTAAAATTGTTGTTGCATGAATACATACCCAAATTTGGAATACCAGAGATTTTATTGAGTGATAATGGGCCTCATTTTACTACTAAAGTGATAAAGGAACTGTTGAAGGCCTTACAATGAAACCATCACCTTTCCTGACCATACCACCCCCAGTCTACTGGGGCGGTGGAAAGACAAAATGGTATTTTGAAAAACAAACTAGCTAAATTATGTGAAGAAACCAGTTTGAAATGGCCTGAAGCTCTACCCGTGGCACTCATGACTTTGCACTCTCACCCTAACCGTACCGCCTCCCTCTCTCCTTATGAAGTTGTAATGGGACATCCTATGCGCCTCCCAGTGGCCCCACCTTTGCCTGCTAGGGAAATGGACATCCACGCTATGGATGAGGGAATGATTATATACTGTATAGTGCTCACGAATTCTCTCAAGAGCTTGCATATACAGGTCGTAAAAACTCAGAAAAAGCCCACCACTGAAGATTGCCATCAATACCAGCCCGGGGACCTAGTCCTGGTAAAGACCTTCAGGAGAAAGAACTGTTTGGAACCTCGATGGGAAGGGCCTTTCCAAGTCTTGCTCACCACCCATACGGCTGTGAAGGTTGAAGGACATCCCTTGTGGATCCACGCATCGCACGTCAAGCAGACGCTGACCTCGGACGGAAGTGCTTGTGCAAGAACTTTAACTGAGCTGTCAGAATGCTGACTCTGATTTGGATCCTGTCCTGTGTGGTACTTGTGGGGGCACAGAGTACCAATTCTGCGGTTCAATTAATGCAAGCCGTAGCCTCGCAAGTTAATCGGACTAAATGTTGGATTTGTACTCATTTTCCTGTTAACCCCTCCTCCTCTGAGATGCATTTTCTGGCTTTCACCTCAGATTCCACATAGTCCCTAGGTAATACAGGGGCCCTCATTCAGCAACCCCCCATTTGGAGGCGGGAGCCCATCTTTGTGGCAGTTAAGGAGGAGGCCTGGCTATGCGTCAGGAGAAATTATACCAAGGGTAGTACTCAGGTGGGTGAGTTGCCATTGGGTTCCTGTGCCTACCTTGCTGATTCAAGCCAGCTATCTATTCCCTCCCTATCCTCTGGAATCAGGATTCCATTTGGATGAAGCCCGGCGGCTAGGATACATAGAACATGGCTAAAGGTGGTGGATTGTCCTTTTAGGACAAAAGGGGGGAGTGTGGTGGCCTAGAAAACTATAGGGAGCCCACTCAGTATTGAAAGGGTTAATGGAGAAATTGAATTAAATTCTTAGGCCTAAGGGAAAAACACTGCAACCTTGAAGAACAATAGCATCTTGTCTGACCACTCTAGCAGGATGGGCCTTGAGACATTCCATGTGTCTCTCTTTTGGGCCGAATGTAATCAAAGTTGTGATAGTCAAATTATAAACAACTGCACTTGTGGTGTAGGAATGGAAATTTACTGGAACATGGATTGGTCAGTAAACTTATGCAAATAAGTGGATTGAGATGTACAAAATTTACTGATTGGTTGTAAAATGCTTTTAAGCAAGTCTTTGTGTATTCTGCTTTGAGATGGTACGATAACTCTCGCTGTATTGTTCTCCCTTGTGCCCAAGTAATAAATGGGGTTTCTACGTACGAAATGATGCCTCAGTGTGATTAATCTCTGACACTGGCAGCAGGATAGTGATGTCTTCTGCGGCCCCTTGCGCCTTGGACTCTTGGCCTTGCACCCCTTGTGCCTGTGCCTGTCCTCCCAAAGGTGGCTCCCCTGGAGGCTGAATGTGCACTCATGGCCTCCTCCCCCTTCTAGCCCTGCCTTCCTCCTCAGATGAGATGCCTCCAGTGGAGAGATCACCTCCCATTCCCAGGCTCAGTGAGGCTTCCTGAAACCTACAGGCCCCAAAGCAAATCCTCACTGAAAAGTGCTGACCTGAAGGTTATGAGTAGAGTCCAAGCAGCTGCTATGCATTTGACACTTCTCCACCTCACACATGCAACATTCAATAACTTCTGAGCACTAACTATTAAATGTCTGAATTCGCAAAAACAATGATCCCTCTTTCCCGCCTGTGGGTGAGCTTCATTGAAACTTTGGATAGTTGCCTGCCTGTTGCACCCATGCGACTGGCCAAACATTGCACGGGCGCCTTAAAATCCATGATAATCAGAGACTCAACTACCTTAAGTGGCCCAGTAATTACTGGCGGGGCGCGCAACGGACATTGTCACGTACCCGCCCAGTGAAATATTGCGATGGCGCACAGTGATGTCGGGACGCATGCCCGACGTCACCACGTGTCATTTTACGCGTTGGAGTGCGGTTCCCGCCCTCCACACGCTGACAGAAAAATTCTGGCCCTTAGCTCTGTACACTCTTTAAAAAATTTGGATTCAGATAGTAGGTCAGCTGCATCCCAATTCAAACTGGGAAATGTTGTCGATGTTTTGACAATATGCCTTTGACCATCCTTCCTTCTCCTATAGCACCTGGGATGTGTGTCACTGTAGCCGCTTCTCTGCCTATTACAATCACAACTTTCTCTGGCCAGATTTTTATGACGGTTTTTTTTTTGCTTGACTCTCCCTTTCTCACTATCGGTGCAGCCCACGCCCTGGTCACTTGCGGTTCCTGACTGAGCTAACCTGGTGGTGGTCCTCTTGGCATGCTGTTCCATTCATAAACTGACAGGCAATCTCACTATAACAGACACTGCAATCTCACTATGAGATCCATCTGCCTACCAGCTATTTATTTAAGAACTATCTTGGCACTGTGTCTTCTGTGGCTCTGTTGTGGTCTGACCAAAATGTGAAGGGTTCCCTCATGTCATGTAGCACAGTCTGAAACTGTTGAGCATGTTGTACCTGTTTTTGCTGTCAGGCTGTTTGATCATGACTGAGTACCATGTCATGTTGTTATCATGATATTGTCACCAATCGCTCATAAGGGATTGGGTATGTTGTGAGTCCATCTAGGCACATGAGAATATTTATACATAGGTAAATATCTTGAAGACATCAGCAGCAGAGCTCTGTGTGTGTGTGTGTGTGTGTGTGTGTGCTCTGCTCAAAAGCAAAAGTGAAACTAAGACTGGATCACGTGACACACTTCCCTTCTAGTGATGTCATGCTGCTATCCCTTAAAGGCATATTACAACACTCACTATCACATGTAGTTGTTGCGGTGAATAGAATAGATGCATTTAAGATGAAGCTAAATACTTATATGACAGAGAAATTAATTAAAAAATGGGTTGATGTAGCTAGTGAAAGAGGGTGGGAGATGACTGATGTGGCGCATAAACACTGACATGGACATTGTGCAGTTAGTCCCAGTGGCCTGTTAGTGTGCTGAACATTTTATGTAATTCTATGTTGTATAAATAATACAACTAAATGCCAAAACTTGTAATCTTGGGGCTGGATATTAACCCAGGGGTAGGGAGATAATGAAGGGTTGCATGATATTGGAAAACCCAGGAAGACAGGTTTTCCATAGGTCCTGCTCAATTTAACGGCAGGACCTGATTAGCATTTTGATCTAATTTGAGTCCAGAATTTCACCCAAGCCAGGCGCTGACAGGTCCCAGTGAACGGGGGCAGGAGGACGAATTCATCAGGCAGAAAGGGAAATGTGGGGAGTGGGTGGGGGAAGGGTAGTGGGAATGTTGCATGTTTTATATTTAGGATCTATGAAGAGATGACGCTATTTTCTGTGTGTGTAACAGGTTTAATTTACAGTGCTTCAGCTCTTGCTTCCAGCTCTTTCTAAAGTTTGTTCACTTTCTCTGAGTTGACGCCAAGGCTAAACCACTCAAGCAAAGTGAGCATACATAGTAAACAGATACACATAATTAAACACACCACAATTGCCATGGTGGGGGTGGGATGGGGACGAAACATGGGGATGAGGAGGAACAACATTGGTAGGGGTCTTTATTGGACAGAGGGTGCCCCAGCAGGAGGCACTCCCCCAACCCAGCAACAAGGCTGCCAGGTTGGACACTTGGCTCTGGCACCCACTGCTTACTGGGCAAATTCCAGTGGCGATGGGAGGAGGTAATTAAATGGGCGTTGATTGGCCACTTGAGAGTCTCAATTGGCCCATGGGCAGGTGGCTACCTAATGCCTCCACCTCCAGGGGTAAAATCCCAGCTGAGGCAGGTAGGAAATGGGCATGGTATCACAACCAAGGCCCCAATTTTATGGCCCATCCCTGGAGGAATAGGGATTAAAATTATGGTCATGGTTTCCAAAACCTTGGTATCACAATAATATACCCAAGCTTAATATAAACCTAATATCCTTTGGTGCTGTGACATGTCCCCATGAAAAACCTGTTGCCACAAAACAGAGCTGATACAAGCAGCATCACATTTTAGTTATTGATGCATGATTCCTTTTATCGAACAGAAATATTGTCACTGAATTAATGTAAAACATACAGAAAAAACAGTGATAAACGAATATAAATGCATTCCATTTCAAAAGACAGATTGAATGTCAGTTTGGCTCATTTGGCAGTACTTTGGCCTCTGAGTCAAAAGATTGTGGATTCATTGTTTAGGCTAATAATTCCATGCTGTACCAAGGAAGTTCTGGATAGTAGGAAATGCTGTTTTTTGAATGATATGTCAAATCAGGCCTGTCTGTTTGTTCAAAAGGTCCTTTGACACTATTTGAAGAGGACAGACGGTTCTATAATCTGCTGGTCAGTGTTCATTCCTCGACCAAGTCAACTGAAACAGATTATCCGGTTATTCATCCAATTTACAATAGGTAGAATGTTGCTGTGTGCAAACTTGCTACCATATTATTATCCTAAATAATAAAAATAATGTGCTCCACAGGTAATGTTGGGATCGTTATCCATTCATTGGGACTACAAGCTGATCCTGCTTGATAATACAAATTTAAATACCTTAAATCCATTTCCAGTAAATAGCACAACCTGTTGGAGAGTGCTACATTCTCAAGATTGACCTTCTGGTGCTAACAGCTGTTGACCGGCATGAAAGTTGTGCTTTTTTTTTGCCAGATATAACATAGCTGAGGGCAGAATGACTCAATTTGCAGTTTGGGCATTGGAGGCCATGATGCAGCAAGGAAGGATGGTCCTATTTGGAGGAAAGAAGCAGCCAGCTATAAACAGCACAATTTTCAACCATGCCTTGAAGCACCATTTCAAACAAGCAATGAGAATCTGGTCAAGGGCTTTACTTCAAAGTAAATTGAATTGAAGCCTCAATAAGCTTTATACATATTCTGTGTGCAGCTTATTTGTGTTCAAAGTGCTTCCGACACACAAAGGCCGTCATTAGACACAATGTAGGTTTCCAACCTCCTATTGTATTACCGGCCCTAGCTACCACATGTCAAAAATTAATTTTTGTCTTTCTTTCCCTGTCAAGTTACCTCAAATTTCAGTTGGGAGAATTCTAGAACCAGGGGACATAGATTCGAGATAAGTGGCAGAAGGTGTAGGGGGGACATGAGGAAGAGCTTTTTTTACACAGAGGGTACTGGGTGTCTGGAATCGCTGCCCAAATTGGTGGTAGAGGCAGAAACTCTAAACTCTTTTAAGAAGTACCTGCATCTGCACCTTAAGTGCTGTAAACAGCAGGGCAATGGGCCAGGTGCAGGAAGGCAGGATTAGAAAGGGCACCTGGGTGTCCTTGGGCTGGCATGGACAAGATGGGCTGAATGGCCTCCTTCTGTGCTGTAACTTTTCTATAGTTCTATGGCTAAACATTTGTTTATACTGGAAAACTAAATATTTCACACAACAAGAAGCACTCATAGGTTGGAATTGAATGTACCTCTGTGATTTCTACATCTTTGTGATAATTTGGCTAAATATGGCAAAACAAAATGGATTTGAGTTGGCCCACATCGTAGGCTCACCTATGCTGACAGCTCAAGGGGTGAGATACATTAAGTCACGCACAACAGGGAATCCCTCCCCCTAATTTGAATATACTATTGGCCTATGAAAAGCTTGCACAGCAGGCTCAACCAGTCACAAACTTAGCTTAACTCTAAGCTATCAGTTCTTAAAGACTGTAGCTCACGGTTAAAGGAAAGTGTGTGGTTCTTCCAGAAAAGCAAACAAATTGTGCACAATGGCATTGTGTAGAAATGTGGGAAACACTGCTTCCTCTGATCTTGAAGACTTGGAGGCCCTTCTGAAAGCACCTAGCATGGTTGGCAACATCTGTAGTGTTCTGACAGGCTAGTTTTCTGAAGTCCAGGTACACGTGGAGGGGTCTAAAAAGGTGGGTTTTGGGGTAGTGACAGATGTTGGGAAAATGCTTCCTGGGGAGGGTATATGCTTCTGATCATCTGTATAACACAGTACTTTTTATCAGCAGTGATTGTATGGGGCAGATGCATATACTCAAGTCTTGTTGGGGGTACATGTTGAAGTTGAATGCAATTTAGTCATACTACCACCCTATAGGAGAACTTCCCAATCACACTGAAAAAGGATCCAAGCTAGTTTCAACGAATATGAACAAGGAATCTTGTCCCCCAAGCAAACTTGCCTTTCAGTAGCTTTCACACTCTTTTATACTGTTCATTGAAATTGATAAAATGTTTTTCACTTTTTAATTAAAAATCACAAGTTGCACTATTTCTACTTTGGTGGTCCAAATACAAAGCATAAATCTGGTGTCTGGCTAATTTAATTATGCTTGAAAATCAAAATTTTAGATTGAGAATTTCAGAGGTAGGATGGACAGCATGTCTGAGTTTCTTTGAGCAGGAGCATGTCCTGTGTTCTTTAGTCACTGCAGGGGCTTAGTGTATACATACACATTTTTTTTGTAAAAACTGAGTTCTACACATCCATTTTGATGGTGGTGTTTATGCAGACATCTGTTTTCTTTTGTATTGTACATGTCCATTTTCAGTGGCAGTCTAATGATGGGTAGCAGTCCATTCCCTTTAGCTATGCATATAACTCAGTGGTGGTCCCTCAGTTAGGGCTTAGATTTTGAATCTGGTCTGAATGAACAGGAGAATTTATTCTTTAGCAAATGCACAGAGCAGCTGTGTTCCCAGGTGTAGAGTAAGGGCACCACCATGTGTTTATTAGCAGATTCTGCAGATTCACTGAACTTAGCAGTTCTTAAAGATAGGCTCTGCTTTCATCTTCCTGTATTAAAATATTTAATAGCTTTCTTTTAAAATCTGGAACAATCTTCCTTTTCTACCACTATCTTTACAGGTTTATATTTTTACAACTAAAGTTGCTCCAAACAGCTATTAACAATTTTGCTCAAAGCTATCTATACCGGCAATTTTGGGGGCAGTTTGGGATATTGACAGTCGATTGCAGGCATTAATAGAAGAATGGATATGCTGAGACAAATATTGTTTCAAAAACAAAAGCTAAAAGAATATACATAGGTGTCAGCTGTAGCTCAGTGAATAGCACTTTCGCCTGAAGATTGTGTGTTTAAGTCCCAAAATTCTAGACTGACAGTGAGGAAAAGGTTTTGCATAAATACAAGTCTTTAAACCAATGAATGAATTACAACTCAATTCAATTGTTTTTTGTAATGGAGTTATACTACTGAAGTGCCTTGGCTTCTGGATACATATACAGGCAAAATTGTATAAACATTAGGCAGTAGAATTTCCCTGAGATTTGATTCAATGAGTTTATTCAAGTGCTCAAGGTCACAAAATTCATCCTCAAATACCATATCCCATCAACTGCAGCATTAACCTCACACACTGCTCAATGTGCCACACTTCCATCACTCACTTACCAACAATCTCTGTCAATCATAACCCATACCTAACATTCAATTCAATTCAAATTTTTTGTCCATTTGGAAATTCACGGCAGATTTTCCCAGTCCCCCCGACACCGTGTTTATTGGTGGGCAGCAGGGGGCAATGCGGCAAGAGCTGAAAAATCTGTTTCCCACTGCCGTAAAATGGCAGCGGGAACTTGCGTTCCTGCCCAACATGGCAGGTCGCCATTCCTGCCAAAGGCCAGCATGAAACCATTTTGCATCCCCCCCATCCGATTGTCCGCACCACCAGTGGGATATCACACCGGTCCAAAACACGTCCAGAACAACATGGGGTGTACATGTCAGACTTACCTGCAAGAAGGCCTGGGGCAGCTCGCAAAGATCGGAAGGGAAGATGAAGGCCTCCAGCAAACAAGAACCCTAGAACACCACGTGCAGCAGTGGGTGGGTGGCACAGCAATCAATGGAGTCTCCTATCTTCAGGATCTTCCAGGACGTGCAGCTTTTCCTTCAACAGTTGGGTAATTTGATGTCCGGGAGCCTTTTAAATATGGGAAACACTGACTGCATAATTAATTAGGTGAGCATCACGCGATATGGCACAAAATTCCCACTGGCCTCCACTGTGGGAAACTCTCCCCGTTCCCACTCCCACCATGGGACTTAGTCCCAGAATGGAAAATTCCACCCTCAGTGTGGGTATATTGCTTATTCATCAAAAATCACATATATTGGAAAAGAAGGAATTACATCATCAGCAGACAAACCAAAATGAAGTCACAAATTTCATGATCGTCTTTACAAATGTGCTGATGTCACCATCTCACAAAAGAAACGTCAATAACTAATGAAAAACTCAAAGAAAGCTAACTAAACAATAAGCAATGTAAGACCCTGTGTTGCCGCAATACGGCGCTGTCTTAATCACATAATTTTATGGCACAACAGCAGATCTACCTTTAAATTTACAACAGTTCAATATTTTAAGCATACAGCAAGTCCACATTTTAAACAAAAAATAGCCTGGATAAAATGTGCATCAGCTCCACAACGTTAAACATGCATCAGGTTCACAATGTTAAACATATGGCAAGTCGCCATTTGAACTTACAGCAGGTTCGCATTGCTTGATGCTAAAGTTCCAGGTTCACACAGCAAGAAGATTCCTCTCCTCTGGTTCCTTCCGAAGATGCACACTCCGATCCTGAGCATAGCACCTGCACAAGCGCTTTGTGTGACAGCATTGCTCTACTCTGCTAATGCTGTAGCAGTTATGGTGCTGGACAAGCTCTTTCCGGTCACTTGTTTTCAGGAAGCTGTTGGCAATTCCGAAGGTGGCCTCTTCAAATCTGATGGCTGGAGCTGGTGCCAGATGAGTGGGCTGCATTTGGTTGCAAGCTGCTGTGAATTGGAGGATGCGGAGAGACAGGGCTCAGGCTATTGGGCTGACTAACAGCTGTTATTGGCTGTCTAACAGCTGTTGTACTCTGAACTAGAGTGTGTGTAGGAGAGAGTCAGTCACAGATAAAGACAGTCACAAGCAAATCCTGTGTTGCCACAGAGCGGTGACATCTTGGATTCCTTCCAGAAATGTCCGGTCAATTCATAGATTCATCTCACCCTCATATACTTAGCTCTGATGTAAACATCATACCCACATCTCACAGCTTACACACAAACTGACAGCTATTCAACCATGACAGACACATCACCCATACAGATTGTATCACACTCACTGACATAATTCTATCTTGCAGGATAAGGTGGTGCAGACTGCAGGCAGCTGCAGTTGATCTGCTGGGCTTAGGGACCACAATGGAGGAGACCATGATGACCATCATTGGAGCAGCCAAAACTGAGGCCATGGCCAGCATCGGGGCTGAAAGTATCCAAGGTGACAGTGTGCTCCTACCTAATTCCCATTCTCACATTCCACTTGCCATCGTCCCACAATTTCTTCTGACTTACAAACTGCAGGTGGTCTCAGCAAACATTTCCCCCGATCTCCTTCCTTGCTCTCTTGATACAATCTTACCCTTATGCCTTCCTCCTTACAGTACTGTAACCTGGACAGGCAGTGAGGAAGGAGTGAAACGCTGATGACAAAATGCCATCACTCGATTTCACACTTGCAGCCACCAGCTTAGATCCTGCCATTGCGCATGCTTTGGGGGCTGGCACTGAGACAGATTGGCATGTGGTGAGTTACCAGGCACGAGTGGTAGAGCAGAAAGTGTAGTGCAGGTACCAGCTCTTTGAAAGATGTTGCCACATTTGAATTCTGCTGCAGAAGACTCCATTGAGGACTTTGATGGAGTGTACAGGAAAAGGCTGATGCATATGCACAACAAAAATCTTGGATCGTTAACTGGCCAAAGAGAAAACTTGCAATCAGTGTCAAGGAGCCAGCATCAACCATGTACACTGCTTTGAGCAGAGCTTAGAGTCCGTCATTTCCAGATCAATGAGAACACTTGCCAACCCAACCACGATGTGGTCAATGATGTTTCATGCCTCAGCTTCCATTGCAGTATAACTAGAAGTTCCCCAATGTGTGTGTGTGCGCGCTACAGTGGAAACCCAGACTGAAGCTATGCAAGCATAGCTTATTGCCATGTAAGCTCAGACTGCTGTCATTAGGCTGTTGATAGCAATGTTTGACAAGGGGTTGCAACGTCTCATAGCAGACCAACAATCTGTTGTCTAACAGATTACTAGGGTTGCTCAGACGCCACCCTAGGGGCGTTGCAGTAGCTCTGAGGAGCAGGAAACTGCTATCCACCCTCGGGATGACATAATTCATCTTCTCTCTACTGCCACTCCACAAGTGCCCTTGCTGTTACCCATCAGCCAGATAGCCCAGACCCTGGCCCCCACATGCAGAGATGGTGCTGAATCTCGTAGGTCCACAAACGATCATACTGTAAGGCATCTTAATTCTCCCCCACTGAATGTTAACAGCCTTTCACCAACCATGCTGCAGCCATTGGAGTAGGGCTGCATAGGAGCATCAGGACAGGCAAAGAAGCCTGGAAGACTGGCACAAAGGAAATGTGCAAGGATGTTTGTTTGACTTTTGCATGGAAGATTGAATGGTTTTGTGTGATAAGGTTGGTTTGGAATGTCTGTTTTATGGTAGCTTTTCTCTCAACATTGTGGCCAAGAAGATGGTCCGCAATGGAGGCATGTTAAGGTGTGTGACTGCTGTTGAATGGATAATTGGAGCTGTTTGCTGGTAGCAGTTAGATTAGCCAATCCTAGACACCACATTCTGAAAGGTAATGTGTTAATTCCCTCCTCCCTTCTTTCCTTCTTCTTTCTCCTCAGCTGCTCACTGTACAATGGTGGTGAGGTTGTGCAGGATGCATTGGATCAAAATGAATCATGACACATGCACTGGACAGTACTGCAGGGCTGCTCCAAAAATTGTGCAGACACTGGAAGAGTTGCTGAAGCACCCAATGGTCTGCTCAACGACATATTATGTGGCAGCATCGCTTTCATTATATACATGCTGTCCACATGCAAATTGCACACTGTAGCCATAAGGTGGTTAGAGCACAACCCTTATTTTCAAGTAGAGACCATCTGGTCTCTCATGGTGACTCTGGTGCAGAATAATGACATGACTGCTGCATGGATACCTGCATCATGTGCTGAGTATGCTCAGCTACCAACTGCACAGTGAGGGAATGCAACCCTTTGTGGTACATCTCTGAATTTACATGCCACACCCATAAAGCAACATGTGTGTAGTCAATGGCATCCTGCACCCTCAGGAAGCTAGATTTCCTGACAAAGCCACTCCACTCTTTGCTTTTCTCCAAAAAGAGAGAAGGCAATAGATTTCCCCTCTCTTTACATAAAATGCATCAGTAATCTCCCTTACATAACAGGGAAAGGCAAACTGTTAGATGTCTTTGCTCCAGCCTGGAATGAGCCCAACACAAAGAAATTGATGACCTCTGTGAACAAGCATCTGCAGTCCTGTCCTCATCCCGCTCGGAGGCTGCAGCTCACCTAAAATAAGGGGCAGATTTTACTGAGCCTGTCCTTAGTGAAACAGGTATCTAATGCATTATTCTTCTTGAGGTTGAGAGAGGAGAATTGTTCCCCGAGAGCTCTGGTCAGGAACAGGCTCTTGCTGGGAGTCCTTCTCTCCTTCCTCTTCCAGCAGCCTGTCCTCTCCTATGTTGCCTCTGCTCATTGGCCTGGGAGTGGAAACAACTGTACCCATGACATGGAACAAGTTGTCTGATCAAAACCCTTGAAGTCAAAGCCAAGGTCTTTACCAGGTGCCACACCCTTTTACCTTAACCAACTTTAAATGACAGCACAAAGCACGACTTATTTTAATTCAGCAGCATCCCATAGAAATCATCAACTAGTCAAAGTGTGGTTGATCATCCCTTTATCTATCACTGGTGAGGTATGCTTACTGCTGCTGAACGCATGTTCTACGTGTGCAAAACTAACAGAATGAAAGAAACAGGGGTAGCAATAGACCATAAAGGTGTTTTAGCCTGCTCCACCATTCAATACAGTCATGACTAATCTGTTGGTCAACTCCACTTTCTGTCCACTCCCCATATCCTTCAATTTCCTGAGACATCAAAAATCTATTTCAGCCTTAAAAATAATCAACGATGGAACATCCGCAACTTCTGGGGTAGAAAATTAGTAAGATTTACAGCCCTCCCCATCTCAGTCATGGATGTCTCATCCTGCAACTATACCCACTTCATTAATACCAACATTATAGCTACTGTTAGTGGGGGCAGGGTGATAAACTACTCCCACCAGTTTTCTGATCCTTGCTACTTATCTCCACCCATATTCTACTTCTTGCTCTTCTGGGTTAAGGTCCTTTCTCACTATTATCCTTACAATCATCCTTTATTATCATGGCTATTGTCCCTTCTTTTTCATTTTGTCTGTCTTTTTGAAATGCCAAATATCCAGGCATATTTCGTTCCCAACCTTAGTCATCCCACAACCACATCTCAGTAGTAGATGTTAGATCAAATCCATTTATCTCTATTTGTGCCATTAATTTGTCTACCTTGTTACATATTTTACCAAGCATTGATGTGAAACTGACTGAACTTTTGCTGCTTGGATTAGTTTCACCACGTTTTTAAAACTGGCTACCAATGAGATGTAATGGGCGGAATCTTATTGATGCATCAGGGGTCTCACTTGCTGTCTGGAGAGCTGGCAGGAGATCCCTGCTGCCTCTTTTCAGGAATGCCCACTGAGCCACAAGCCAATCGGGCAGTGGCAAGGCCAGCCGCAGCCATTCCCCTGGAATCAAAACCCCTGGCAAAGGAGTCTTGCTGACTGAGATTCTTGTCTCAGCATCGCTACAGGGCAGATGGTGGCAGCTGAAGGAAAAACATCTACTGGAGCCCCAGAATTGCACAGCAACCCAGGTCGCAGGTTAGTAATGTGTGTGTGGGAGTGGGGGGTGGTGGTGGTTGGTGGGAGGTTGGAGTTGCTGAGAGTAGTATGGGGCGGTGTTCAGTAGCAAGGGCAGGGGGTTACTCTCAATGAGCTCTCTCCCCTTCCTGATGTCCAGTCCCTCAATCAGGCAGAGTGCCTTAGATCAAGAGACCCACTTCTCCACCAAGTGACAAACTGGCCACAGTTTTACCTGTTGTGCACACTGCATGTCAAGAGGCCAGCCCACCACTGGGTTGATGCCAGCGGCAGTGGGACAAGGCCCTTAAATGTTATTAATTGTCCAAACAAGAGCCTCAATAGACAGCAGGGTAGGAAAGTTGACCATGGGCCTTCCCCCACTGAAGTTAATTCTGACTAACCCAGGAAGATGGCAAGGTCCCAGCCCGCCTAATTCTACGCCCTTCCTATCTCTAAGCTTGCACCAGCAAGAGCACAAGATTCCACCCAATGATTCAGCTTTAGTCCTCAAAAGATTTTACAGCCAGAACCTTGCATTGTCTAATTCAAAGTCAGAAAACCAAAATGCAAATAGGCTAAAAATAATTTGGTTCTTCCGATATAATAGGAAACATTGTTTTATCCTCTTGTGACAGCAGTCCTTTGTGCTTACTAATGGATCCTGCAAGGTCTTCACCATGGCAACGATGCCCTTTTAATGAACCCCTATTTGGAGGGTCACTAAATATGCAACTGGATTTTGACAAGACTTGAAACTGCACATGTTGTATTGATTTTTCATGAAATATGAAACATTAGCTTCACATTTATGGCAATCCACAAATCTATAAAGAAATGGATCTGAAAGCTAGAACACAAGATAAACGAGGAGTTGTAATTGTATCTTGTAAGTTTTCTTTAGAGTTCAATAAAATGGAATGGCTTTACGTGTTCTTATTAGCAGTCACACTGTCTAATTTTTAAACTTCCCAACCCCAAAATCAATATCCAAATAATCTACTGGGTAGAGAAGTTACTTATGTTCAACAAACGAGCCTGACTACCCCAACACATCCACAATGCCTACTGAACTGGATAAAGAAGGGCCATCTGTCAAAAAACTGAAGGGATTATGGGAGAGTACATGCAACCACAACCTGCATCATTGACAAAGGCTTGCATTTCAGCACTGTCTTGATATTTTAATCTTGCTATTTTGATCTTCAAAGCCTGTCTTCAGCTACATACAGCATTGTATTATCCTCCAGATAGAGGATGAATTATGCAGCATTTTCCTCCAATGGAATTTTAAAATACTGCTAAAAATATTTAGCAAGGCTAGTATAATGACTTTACTCTGCAATTATTTCTATGTCTTGATCTCATCTTAAAATATGGAAAAATAAATTTGAGACAAAATTGCCTGTTGAAGACTACAAGCCTACCTTGTAAAACAAGTGCAGGACTTGGGAGGAAAAAATCAAACCAGGTGAGACTTATGAAAGAGCAAGTTTTGGAAATATCACCACTGTGCCATCCAACTTTTATCATTCATAATAAACAATGGGGTAAGGTTTTGTCCCCACTATCTGGGAGGTAATATGGCAGAGCTCATCATCTACGCATTGTAGAACTCAACTTATTTACATTGCACTGCTTTCAGTTAATGCATGCAAGAGTCCTATTTGTTTGTTTCGGAGACCTGGATTTGTATCTGACCCAGACTTAAAATAAAAGATTGAATCAAATTCGTGGAGTTGCACAGTACAGAAGTAACCATTATTTTAAAGGCTTGAGTGGTTACAAGGATTTGTGATAGAGGAAATTGCGTAATGGTGCAGAAGAGAGGTATTTCTGTAATGAGCACTCACTGTCACAGGAAAGTTATGCCAAGCTTAGTTTTGAGGTATTTTTAATAATTAGAAAACAGAGTTTTACTTAATCCCAGTAATCTTAGAAGTTGACAGAAAGAACATATTGGAAATTCAGGTATGGACAACCAAAGCTGGACAAATTTATGACTGATTCAGCTAATTACCAAAATTATCTTCTCTTATATCAATGTTGCCTTTTTTCTTCCTACCTTAGCTTTCCTTTTGGTCAGGGACCCAGAATAAAACAGCGAGGCCAGTTCTAATTTATAAAAAGGCATTCTTGCAATGACGTCTAACCAATGCTTTCACCCTAGTGCCAGAGGCAAAAGGACGCTCTTTTAACACATTAGTTAAATCACCAAATACAAACTAGTGTTTTAACTTGGCAACTACAACCACCACTATTAACGCAACAGAACATTGCTCTGTTACCCAGATTTTTCTGATTGGCATAAGCCCACTAAAAGCAATGTGGGCTAGTACTGAACAATGTTGTGCATGTAAGACTTGCTTCATCCATCTATGAAATGCTGTCCCTTCATTGCAAACATCAGCCAGATATATCAATGTTGAGTGTGCTTTACAGGCACAAGTGATGCCATATCAGTTTTCTAGCAAGTCTGTTTGCATTGCGGGCTAAGTTATTTTACTACTCACTCTCAGAATGTGGGTGTCGCTGACAATTATTGTCCATCCCTAATTAGCCTGAGGTGGTGGTGGTGAACCACCTTCTTTACAATCGAGTGACTTGCTAGGTCATTTCAGCGGGCAGTTAAGAGTTAATCACATTGGCATATTTGTGACTCCTGAGTTACAGCAGACTGACTAAGGATGGAAGATTTTCTTCCCTGAAAAGACATTAGTAAGCCAATCAAGGTTTTTACAACAATTTGGTAGTTTCACGGTCATCTTTGGTACTGGTTCTTTTTCATTCCCCATTTATTTAATTAAAATTCAATCAAATTTAATCAAATCTTCCATAGCACATTGGAAATATGTGCACTTTTGGCAGTATACGCTAGCGCGATGGTACTAGTGGGTGCCAACTACCTCAGGAGCAACATAACCTGCCTTGCATCCCTATGTTGCTCCTCCTCTAGAAAACAGAAATAGAGGAATTATCAATGAGAATATCCTTGTGACACAATTGCAATGGGAGTAGAAAAAGTACAGCACCACAAAGAGTCACAAAATAATTTAAAGCACATCAGTGGCAAGGAAGAAAATAAGGAAAATGCTCAGCAAAGACCTGCCTACACTGCAATTTCAATAATAATCTCTGATCTCCCTATAGAGCACAACAGCTTAAAAGCCTGAAAGTCCAGTTTTATACAGGCAGGTAAATGAAGCAGTGCAAAGCAGGCAGGAGTATCCAATCTTCAACATATTCATTTTGCACCAATTTAACTTATGCTGGCCCACAAACTTACTTCCTGCGTCAATGCAAATACTGATTAGAGATTTAAAATGGGGATAAAGTGAGTAGTAGACATCTTCCCAATTAACAGCACCCAAAAGAAATTTCCATTGGAATATGTCTACAACATCTTTGATACAATTCCCATATATTTAATACTAGGCAATGCCATTTGAGTGCAGGAGTGTCACAAACATGGTTAAATAACAATTCTGAAGACAGAAATCTTAATAATCAAACACAAGGATCATAGTTTAAAATAGCCCCCAGTTTAAAAAAAATGTAAATGGAGTATAAACAATGCCTTTTTGTGGTTAGATTGCAGAGAGAGAATCTTACAAGTGATGCAATGATCTCCAAATTCAGAAATTAAGGATACAGTACCAGCAAACCTTGAAAATACAATTTGCAATGAGAGAAAATACTGGAAATGTCCAACAGGTAAGTTAGCATTGAGGAGATTGAGATTAGTTGGATGATGATGATCATCAGTCAAGTTTAAAATCAGAATCCAGAGTAGATGTAGCGACAAAACCCGAATTTTTGTTTTATAATGTCCATTTTAAAAACGCTAATCTTCAGCTAACAAAGATCTAACAATCACAACAACAAAGGGTACATTCACAAAGGTCAACTGAAAACTGTTTAGATTTTAAATCTTTAGATATGAGACTCAGTGCTACCATAAAAAGATCATGTATCAAGGTTAAAACTTTAACCTTCCAGGTACACTTACTGGCATCAAAAGCACTACAAAGTTGTTTTTTTATTGACAAAATTTGTTCCCATAAAAAGGACAGACACATTTGTGACACAAAGAACTGAGCAAAGAGCATTGTGATCCAAGGAGTTTAAAATGGGAACATGCCAGTAATTGGCAGCTTTTGGTCATGTAAACAAATCATATTGGCAACATGTTTTACATTCTGGTTGAAAAATAACTTCTTCCTCGTTCATAAACAGCAGCCCTCTTCAAAATATGCCCACAGATTTTTGTACAAGACAAATTAATATGTTGAGCAGTGCGTCAAAGGTCTTCATGAGGCGCAACATCTGCTAAAGTTTCAGATTCAGTAACATTTTGCTCTTCAGAATCCTTCAATACTACTGCAGAAAACAAAAGAATATAGTTATCACACAGTCAATATTGGTCATGGCTTGCTCTGGTAATTGATATTTTTATAAAGTCATTGGAGGTCATTTTGACTGAGATGGTGTGAATTGGATGAAGTAAATTGGTAGTCCATTTTACATCTCATTTTTATTTCAACTGACTTCGAGTTAAATTTATCTCTATTTTT
The DNA here is from genome assembly GCF_017639515.1 of Carcharodon carcharias. NCBI lineage: Eukaryota > Metazoa > Chordata > Chondrichthyes > Lamniformes > Lamnidae > Carcharodon > Carcharodon carcharias. The sequence continues at coordinate 111,594,971 of NC_054479.1, read as the reverse complement.
CTTCTAAGTAGAGGGTCATTCTTTGTAGCCAGATACAGATGGGAAATGCCATAATTTTCAAGCAAATGTTATTGCTTTTTTTGCATCAATGCCATCCATTATGGTAACGTGGCCAAAAACAGCATGATCTTGATTACAAATGATAGAAGTTTGCAAGACCCAAACTTCATGGTGGGGTTTTGCATGCAGCTGGCACAAAGGATATGCACCTGACTGCAAGCAGGGCCTCGCAATAATTACCCATTTAAATTTGCCACCAGGGCAGCTCTTTATTGGTCGACAAGAGTCACACTCTGCTGTGAGAAATAGTCTGATAACAGTGTGTTCTTGACCAACCCCATTTCCCTTCTAACTTCACTATTTTACAGAATTATTTTAGGACTGCGAACATTAGAAAGCCCATGTTCCGAAGAAGGCACACACCATAATGAGGGATGTTGTAGGTTGGCACCTCTGGTGGCAACACTGCTTCTGACAACAAACTGAATATATACAAGTGGACTAGCTGTAGGCGGATACAGATCAGCTATTTTTGTTCAGCAGAGGACAGAAGAGGCCAAGGAGCTTGCACAGACCTGGTACATGCCAATGATAACGTTTAACTCACTGATACATATGGGTTTTCCATAGCCTTTCTTTACTTGAGGAAGGTATGATGGTCAAAGCAAACTAAGGTTCACATTCAAAACAACTACGCACATGCAAACTTCTATTACAGTTTCTTAAAGTGGTTCTACAATATAGAGGCAGTAAAATGAGGCACTTCTATGATTAGTGGAAAAAGATGTTGGACTTGTCAAGTTTGCATATAAACTGGAAGAAATGTAATAGTCAGTATTGCTGCTCCTCCCTTTAACGTCATGGTTAGAACTTTGAATTTTTATTGCTTCCCTACCCAAAAAACACAGGGAATTCTATCTACACAACCTGGGACACAAATTCAAATGAACAGATTTCAATTCTACATTTTGTATCCAAGTGGATGAATAACATTTGACCTCAAGAGTTAATCTCACCGCTTTCCTGCTCCGGCACCTAAATATTTTGGATACAAAAAGAGCAAGTGCATCTTGAGTGAAAATACCTGTTAATGGTACCTGGCATTATATATTGTTGCTATTTGGACTCCTGGTGGTTTAAATCAGAAGATTAGAAGAATTAAACAAGTTAACTATTTATAAGCTTTTTCAAAGTTTTCTAACCTTAAAGGTCATTGTGAATGAGTTTTAAAAAAAGCAGTATCTTTAAACACTTAGCACTCTATAGTCTATGACAGGTATCTTAACTCTACTTGCTTCATTAAGCAGTTTGGTCATTTAGTTTCAGTGTTAGATAAAAACACCGATTGTTGCAAGTGGAATTTTAAACTTGTCAGCATACCTGGCACTTCTTTTTCTACACAGGCCCCATCTCGGTCTTCATATCCTTCAGTGCAGATGCATTTAAAGCTGCCTTCTGTATTAACACAATCTTCATTTTCACGTGTACACACTTTATCAGGCAAGCTGCATTCATTTATATCTAAACATGGAAAAATTGAACAAAATTCAAAAAAACATTTTAAGACTGCATTTTTTAATAAAGAAAGTCCAGTGCACAATGGGAGCAACTTTAAAATTAGCCCAGTACAGGATTCAGGATTTGCTTGTCTTTCCTACTCCCCTTTACAGGGTAATAATCCTGTGACGGGATGGGGGAGGGAAGACAGCGCAAAAGAAAAAGGCAATATGATTAAGCTCTTCAACAGATTTGGTTTCATACTGCGTGCTCTCTTCTATAGTGTGTAACACCATGCTGCATTGATGTAAATTATTTCAACTGAACAGGACTGAAATAATTTGGATTTAGAGCATTGTTTATCAAAGTCAGCCTTGACAAAGCTAATTTATTTAGCATGCTTCCCATTCTTATGTAAAGGGCGTAAATAAAAAACATTAATATTGTGGGGAAGGTGGCATATCACTTTATTGGTCCAACAGGCTCTGTATTGGAGTGGGATAGGACTTTGGTTCACACAAGGAGATGTTCTCAATCTACGATGAGTCATGGGATGCTACCAAGCAAAGATGCTTACCAACAGTCAAAGTTGGGAGGAAAATCAGAGAGTCACCTTGATGCACTTTCCTGTGGCCAATTAGGAAGCAACATTACCATTGAGTTGGGAATAGATTTTTCTCAGTCAAGAAAATGTATATCACATGGAGGAAACATACAGAAAAAAACTGTAAACAACAGCAGCACTAATACGTTTTGATATTAAATATGTGGGCAAGTATCTCACCTACCCTAGGGAGTCACTAGCTGGCATATTTAAGTTCCCCATCTGATAGTGACCACACAATGTGTGCCACTCACAGGCTCCTTTTTTTTTGTCTTAAATACAACAACTGAACAGAGTTCCTATTTTCCTAATCCAAGAAGGCATTAACATTGGGTTGGAGGGGAAAATAAGGTAAGATGAAGATGTTTTAACAGCTTATATATTTAGGAATCTCAGAACAGATTGAAGTGAGAAAGACAAACAGTCAGAGCTAAGTTAGTAAACAAAGCCTCAAAACATTACTTCTATTGAAATTGCAACTTATCCTGAAATAACAGCCGCTAAAATTGATTAAACCACTGGCCTATAGTTAGTGCAGGTGGTGACTGGGTTGCAGTGGGTGAGCTTAGGCCCATCAACCTGCATTAAATAATGCGTTATTGAAAATATCTTTGCTACAATCACGTATTTTGCCAGCTGATTTTTTTAGCCAGTCATGTTATCCTATATAAGACACACACAGCCTCCTTTCTTGCTCCATCCTCAATTTTCAAATTGTCTGCTTGATATAAAAAATTTAAAATTAAAATTTACACGATACAAAATAAATCATAACATAGATAGTTCTGAAGAAGACAGAGATTTTATCATCTGCTATACAAATCATTCTAAGATGATCTCACTAGCCATAAGTACATCCCATACCTATGCATTTTTGCTCCTCCATTGTGTACCCAGTTGTACAGTTGATACATTCTTCTGGACTTCCTCCAGTACATTCATCACAGGCAGCATCACAGGCTGAAAAGTATGGAAAATAAAGTTAAACTGGCAGAATATTACTACAGTAGATCAACTTATTTCAAACGTATGACCTCTAACAGCATACATTCGTAGAACTCCTTACAGTAGAGCTTTAAAAAAAACACTCAAGTCGACCTGATCAATTCACCCACAAGGGCAAAAGAAAAAGCTCCTCTTTTAAAAATATATTCTTGCAGTGCAGTTAGCATACAATGATTTAAAAAAGACTATGACCATTTGAATTTTATGCTCATGTGCTAGGACAGGGTGCTCTAGGGTCACATGAAGCCACAGGTTTTCGCAAACTAAAAACTTTGAAGAACAGGTTACCCAGTTCAACCTGCATTTATATATTTGTTTTATTGTGTGCCTGAAGGTGTGGAAAGTCTTGTTTTTAGCCTGTTGCCACATCTGTGTGACGCATCTCAGATATGAAGATAGGGCATGAATGTAAAATAAAAACAGAAAATGCTGAAAAACCCCGGCAGGTCTGGCAGCATCCGTGGCAAGAAAAACAGAGTTAACATTGAGTCCATGTGACTTCTTCATATGAACTTTGTTTCTCTCCCCACAGATGCAACTAGACCTGCCAGGTTTTTCCAGCAATTTCAGCTTTTATTTCAGATTGCCAGCAAATGCAGTATTTTGCTTTTATCTTACGGCATGTCAGGAAGATATAAGAACTCTCAATGTTACTGGAATTTATTGTAAAACCGTGGTATTTGTGTGTTGTGTGTGTGTGTGTGTGTGTGTATATATATATATATGCATGTGCGCATGCATGCGCAGGAGAGAGATTAATTGGATTAAAGTCAGCTGGTCTGAAGGCTTTGAGTGGTAGATGAGGAGCTAGCTTTATAATGTTAAGTAGGTAAACATAGATGTCATGGGAAAACTTACGTTTTTAAATAAACCAGGTGAGGGGGATTGTTTTCAAAGGAGGGGTGAAATGTGTCACCAACCAGGTGAAATTTAGAAAGTGGTAAGGGAAGGATTTTCCCCTCATCAGACGGGCTCAGCAGGGACGGTCAGGAAGCCAATCGCTGCCTGTGATCGGGGCTAGACCGCGATTTCATGCTGGCAGGCCCATTAAGGCTTGCCCAGCGTGAAACACGAGTGGAGGCGGTCAATGCTACGTGTGTGTGTGTGTGTGTGTGTGTGTGTGTGTGTGGGATGTGGACTATCCACCGGCGGGATGAGGTTTCATGTAGGGTTTAAAAAAGTTTATTACAGTTTCAGTGAAATTTATTAACATGTCCCATCTCCTGTGTTAATGATTTTTCTATTTTTGAAGTTTGAAAAACTTTCAGCGATCTTGAGGCAGCACTTAGCCTCATGCACACAAAAGCGCACTCACGTATTTGGGGAATCGCCCCCCCCCCGCCCGCACAGGAAGCGCATATTATTAGCCTTAATTGGCCCGCCCACTTAAAATGGCGGGGGGACCCGCTTCTACGGCTGGGATCGGCTCCCCGCCCGCCGGAGATTGGGTCGGGCCCACCTGACAGGCAGAAAATTCTGCCCTATGTGTCTTACTGTAGCCTTAACAAAAGTGTAACTGGGAGTTAGATTGATTAGGGGATTTAGAAGTTATCATAGTAGCAATTTGTAGATCTATGTATGTCCTTAAAAAATCATTTTTCTTGTTAAAAATGTTTAATCTAGTTTTGTAAAAACCTATAAGACTTGGTGGTCTTATTACTACTGAATTCAAGACACGCATCTTGAAATGTATACACAAAACAAATTGTGGCAGTTGTTTTAAGTTTCATTTTGGGATTTGAACAACTCAGCATTTACCATCGGCTGTGCCATAACAGGGTATGAATGTGATGTATCTGGTAGTCTAGTAGCTTCTAAAGACTTTTAATTATCAAATGCAATTTTAAAATGGTCACCACTTCTTTGGAGTTTACTTCCAAGTTACAGTGGGAGATTAAGAACCCCTGTATTGTCTGAGGCTCCATGATATGCAATTATGCAGCCTGTGAAAACAAAAACATTGGGCATCCCTTCTTGAGAGCATCTGAAGATCTCAGTTGTTGTACATTTCTCTGTACATAATGATATACCTTCATATGTTTGATTTTGATTGATTGTAATCAAGATTTTTAAAAAATAATTTTCTGGTGTTTTTGTGTTCACTACTTTTGTGCACTCTCAAAGAGTTGATTCCTTACAAAAAATAAAACAGGTGTCATTGCTGGCTCAAATTGCAATTCTTCCCATGCAAACATGAACAGTCGTGGCCATTAGCTACTTGGCACGGTATCCATAGCTCATCTCCTCATATCCATACAGTTGCATTTCCAGCATGGGTTATGGAGTCAGGAGTGAGAACCATAGGCAATTATCCCCTGCCTTGCCCAGTTCAGAGACATCCTGACCAATTCTAGCATCCTGATTGCTCTTTGATCCAGGACAACCAATTCAATGCCCAATAAGGACTGAGACAGAGAACTTACTGCTTTGTATGGTGCCATTTTTGGTTCCATGTTTTTGAACTCAACAAAAAAAAAAAGTTAATTAATTGTTGGAACTGATTCTAAAGAAATATTATTAAAACCACATGTACATTGAGATTCTTTTTCATGTCAGATAGAAAAACAATAGACTGTGTATACTTGCAGCCCACATGTGAGGGCTGTAACCTTTCTGTACACTTTGGGAGCTGTTTTCAGCTGCTTTCATCCGTAAGGAGCTTGTACAACTATGAGTGAGGTTGAAGGTACCAAAAAATTGCCTTACTCTACAAAGAAGTGACTTGCACGGATGTTTTGAAAGAAAGTTTAAAAAGGTGTGTTAGTTCTTTTAACTTTCCCAATTGCTTGGAAAGCTGTTTTAGGAGTGAGTAATTCTCTACAGGTGTCAGAAGGGAGGTGAGAGGGCTTCATGCAGTTATCACTTGGTGGAGGCCATTTGTTTTTGCTACCTCTGCCTCTAGTTTCTTATGGTATTTGTTAAAGTAGGAGGTAATCCTGCTGTCAAATTTCATGAATGAAGACTTTGGTAGTTTGCTGCTTTCAAATTCCAATATTTAAAGGAGAGTGAGTTATATGCATTGCCCGATTTGAGCAATACCACTGGTAGTGTACATAGGTTATTAGTGCAGATATAACCAGATACCTGAAAATGCAAATTTGCTTTTGTGGTGTCACATGAAACAATGGCCAAAGCGAACAGACATACCTTCACAGGAGTAGGACCCTTCTGTGTTTGAACAGAAGTTATGTTGTTTGCAAGGTAAGGTTTCTGCTGCACATTCATCGACATCTACAATAAGTGGGAAGATTCAGTTATGGAGTAGATAGAAGAGCAAACAATCTTTGCAATCTAGAACTTGACAATTTAGCCCATGCCAGGTGCAAAACCTGGGCTTCAATCACCCATTTGTAACACTAACATTACAAATATTAGAAAAGTATGTTTCATGGAGCAGAACAAATATTTCATTTGCTGCAAAGAATTTTTTGAAGTGTGTTTGGACATCATCAATCCTTGTAGAAGCACATCCACAGCAGAACTGTTGTTAATTGCCACCAGATTTTCAATCTTACTCAGAGAAACTAAAAGAATGGTTCATGTAGAAAATGCTAAAACTGACAGGAACTTGCCACTGCATCAGCGGGAGTCTAGTTTTAAGGCCCATCACTGAAATAGACTGTTTCTGGCTCATGTCTGCCGGATCTGAACAATATGTATCTAAAGTGGAAAAAGGTTCTATTTTCTATCTTGACTACCATAAAAAAATTAAAAATTATAAAATAGTTCATTATCAAACCCATTAAAGTGGCGCCACAGCTTCCCCACCACATATGACAAGTGAACATTGGACTGTGTGGGACAGAAGAGGAAGTAGAATTTTACAATACAATAAATTCACACTACAGGGCCTTACACTTGATAAACCTTAACTGATTTCTTTGAGGATGTCACAAGATAAGTGAACCTTATTTGATTTCTTTGAGGATGTTGCAGATAAGTGAACTACAAATAGGTAAGAGGTAGATTTTTAGGAAGCCTTGTAAAAAATCTCTACATGAAATATTTAGAATTAAACTAAAGGCCACAGTATTCAGGGAGGGATGAGGATCTAGATAAAAATGAAACTGAGTTCTCATTGGAGGTATTATATGCGCATGTGTGTCCATGCGTCCTTGTGGATGCGGGGCATAGAAGTGGAAGGTGGTCAAAAAGCATTAGCACATGGACTATTGTTTTTGACCTATTAATATTGCGTAAATATAAAATAGTCATTTGGTAGTACAGTCTCAGAGAACTGCACTCTCTTCTCATGCAGTATAAATTATTATTCCCCCTTTACTGTTGGTAATTTCTTGCAAGTTGTCCTGATGACTGCAAGGCGTGAATCTTTGATAGAATTTTTCAGCAATACTTAAATATACAATATTCTTTAAATACCATGGATACTACAAACAGGTGTAAGCCAATCAAACTTAACAGGGAAAGCAGTGAACATAAAGGAATGCAGCAAAATATTGTATCAGCTGTAGAATTGGGCAGACACTTGGATCAATAAAAAGAGGAAGAAAGAAGAAGTGTGATGAATAGGGTTATTTCTATCTCTCTTTTTTTTGATAATGTAATATTGGAAGTGCTCTCCCCTTACCAGGATTCAACATTAAGAGTAACAGCTATTTATTCAAGAATCCAATCAAGTCAAAAGAACGAGCGGCTTTGGGCTGAATTGAATGCCTCATGCCTAACAAACTTAACCTCATCAGTTTTCATTTCTCATCGAACAGAGAGGAACGAGCATCCAGAAAGTCTACCTCTGAAGACAATGTTGGTGGTAGTTTGAAGATGATGGCCAATAAGATTCAGATATTAAAAAGGTGAAATGACCCGCAGGACTTGAAATCACCTGTGTTTGGATCAAAACATTATGGCCCTGTTGTCTAGATGCTCTGAAATTAAAGTTTAAACAAAGGCTTTGCAAGTCTTAGCTAGAATCCTTTACCTCAATTTAAAACTTTTTAAAATTTCTAGATTAATGTTTACTATTTAACAAATGCTACTTTAAATGGATTAGATGCACAATAAACACTTTGTGAGCACTTTATCTTGTTACCATAATATATTATTTGGATTGCTTCTGACGTTAGTGAGCTAAGAAGTCACAATTTGGTGCTTTGTCAATACCTCCTTAAAGTGCATTCATGTCATCTGCTGGCAGAAAAATGGTATTACAGGCATTTCCAAATTAAGTCTGTCCTGAACATACAGACCCTTATTGAATGTATCACTTCAAATTAAAATGAGATTATTCAATCAGCTACCAGTCGTAAATTATTTCTGAAATGCCAAATAGTTGAAAGGGAGGAAAAAAAATCAATTAAAACAAGCCAAATTACTTGTGCATGAAACTAGCAATCACAAAGCAACATTTGCCGAGATCTTCAGAGCACGTTACTCACAGGACCAACTGACAGGAACAATTGGAAGTTTAGTGACTGAAAAATTGTGTTGTCCTTTGAATTTGCATAAATATCCTTAGAGTAAAGCTAACTGTATCATCAGCATTGAAGCATTTAGCTTGTTCTTGTATATGATGCTAATGAATTCTGGACTTCTCAAATTTCTGAAAACAAAAAGAGAGAGAAAGGAATGTACCACAATGATTTGTAATAATATAAGCATGCTTACCTACACAGGCAGGTCCATCTTCATCAGTAGCAGCTTCTACCCAGCCACTTGCACATTCAGTGCAGTTCTTGCTCGATGGACCAGTACACATTTTGCAGGCAGGATGACAAGCTGCACAAAGTGCAAAATATTTGTTATGTAACTGACTGCAGGTCAGCTTCTTTCCTAGCTGCTAAGCTACCAGCTTTGGTGCACATCTGTCTAGCTATCTTGTTGGTTTGGGTCTACAAAGATTAGCACAAGAGGTCACCACTTTTTCCATCATATTTGTTCAATTGGAGCTATCCTAATTTCATTTCCCTACCTTTATGCCCATTTAAAAAGAAAGATAACTAATGCTTTTCACAACCACAGGGCATCCTAAAGCATTTTACAGCCAATTAAATACTTTTTGAAGAGTAGTCACTGTTGTAACGCAGGAAGCACAGCACTCATTTTGCACTCCGCCTCAATAACTAACTTATGGTGAAATGTTCCATGTTCCAATAATTCTGCGTGAAAACTCCCAGTTCTAATTTTTAAAAAAAGTTCGATCATGGGATGTTGACATCGCTGGCTAGGCTAAGATTTATTGCCCATCCCTAACTGCCTCAGAGGGAGCCATCTTCTTGAACTGCTGAAGTCCATGTGGTGTAGATACACCGACAGTGTTGTTAAGAAGCGAGTTCCAGGATTCTGACCCAGCAACAGCAAAGGAACGACGATCTATTTCTAAGTCAGGATGGTGTGTGGCTTGGAGGGGAACTTGCATGTGATAAACCTCAGTCTGTTACTCATTCTGCAACCAACGAAAACCATCTTTTCTATTAATCTTCGTACAAATTTTCAGAATTTTGAAAACCCCCGTTAGATCCCAGCTGGTTTGTCTCTGTCACAATCAAATAGTTTCAATTATTCAAACCTTGTTCATAACTATAAACTTCCATTACCAGCATTGTTCTAATAATTCATTGTTATCCACCCTTTACATAGTTACATAGTATTAGCCAGAACAGAAGCAGCCCATTCAGTCCAAAAGGTCCATGTCGGTGTTTGCACGACACAACAACCTCCTTCCAACCCCTCTTCATCCAATGCTATCAACATATACGTCTATTCCTTTCTCCCTTGTGTATTTATCCAGTTCCCTCTTAAGTCCATCTACGCTATTTGCCTCAATTACCCCTTATGGTGCAGTATTGAATTCCACATTATAAGCAGTCTTTCAGTAAAGAGGCTGCTCCTGAATTCCCCATTGGATTTTTTGGTGACTATCTTATATTTATGGCCCTGATGTTAGTCTCTACCGCAAGTTTATTTTTGTGTCTCTACTATGAAACCCTTACTTAATCTTTTAGACTGTCAGGTCACCACTCAGTTTCCTGATGGGCTAATCTCTTAGCTTTATTATCCTAACAAATTCCTTATGCACCTTCCAGAGTGTCTCTATATCCTTTATATAATATGGAAATCAGAACTCTGCACAGTACATAAGTGAGATCTAATCAATGTTCCCTCCAAATTTAACATAACCTCTCTACATTTCCACTCTATTTCTCTAGAAATGAATCCCAGTTCTTTATTTGTTAACCTTTAGTGTTTTATGTATCTGCAAACCCAGATCCCTCTGCTCCTATAACTGATTAAGAGATTTATTCTCCAAGGTGTATGCTTTTTAAAAAAATGTACCCTTTCATGGCATGCATAAAACACTGGCTAGGCCAGCATTTATTGCCCGTCCTTAATTGCCCTGAGGTGGTGGTGGTGAGCTGCCTTTTGAACCACTGCAGTCCATGTGGTGTAGGTACACCCACAGCATTGTTAGGAAAGGAGTTCCAGGGTTTTGCCCCAGCGACAGTGAAGGAACAGCAATATAATTCCAAGTCAGGGTGATGTGTGGTTTGGGAGAGAAATTTGCAGGCGGTGGTGTTCCCATACATCTGTTGCCCTTGTTCCTCTAGGTGGTAGAGGTCACGGGTTTGGAAGGTGCCGTCAAAGGAGCCCTGGTGAGTTGCTCCAGTGCATCTTGTAGATGGTACACACAACTGCTAATGTGTGTCGGTGATGGAGGGAGTGAATGTTGAAGGTACTGGATGGGGTGTCAATTAAGTGGAATGCTTTGCCTTGGATGGTGCTGAGCTTCTTGAGTATTGTTACGGCCACACACATCCAGGCAAGTGGAGAGTGCTCCACTACAATCCTGACTTGTGCCTTGTAGATGGTGGACATATTCTTTAGAGAATCAGGAGGTGAGTTACTTGTCATGGAGTTCCTAGCCTCTGACCTGTTCTTGTAGTCACAGTATTTATATGGCTGGCCCAGTTCAGTTTCTGGTCAATGGTAACCCCCAAAGGATATTGATGGTGGGGATTTCAGCAATGGTGATGCCATGAACGTTAAGATGGTTAGATTCTCTCTTGGTGGAAATGGTCATTGTCTGGCACTTGTCTGGCGTGAATGTTACTTGCCATTTATCAGGTCAAGCCTGAATGTTGCCCAGGTCTTGCTGCATATAGACGCAGACTGCTTCAGTATCTGAGATGCCGTAAATGGTACTGAACATTGTGTAATCATTAGTGAACATCCTCACTTCTGACCTTAAGATGGCAGGAAGGTCACTGATAAAAGAGCTGAAGATAGTTGGGCTAGGACACTGCCCTGAGAAACTCCTGCAGCAGTGGCCGGGGGCAGAGATGACTGACCTCCAACGACCACAACCATTTTCCTTTGTGCTAGGTATGACTGCAACCAGTGGAGAGAATTCCCATGATTCCCACTGACTTCAATTTTGCTAGGGCTCCTTGATGCCATACTCAGTCAAATATTACCTTGATGTCAAAGGCTGTCACTCTCAATGTGTCTCTGGAGTTCAACTCTTTTGTCCCTGTTTGGACTAAGGCTGTCATGAGGTCAGGAGCTGAGTGGTCTTGACAGAACTCAAACTGAGTGTCAATAAAATTATTGCTAAGCAAGTGCTGCTTGATAACACTGTCATTGACCTCTTCCATCGCTTCACTGATGACTGGAAGGAGGCTGATGAGGCGGTTATTGGCCGGATTGAATTCAGCTTGCGTTTTGTGCACAGGGCATATCCAAGCATTTTCCCACATTTTTGGGTAATACCAGTGTTGTAGTTGTACTGCAACAACTTGCCTAGGGGTGCAGCTAGCTCAGGAGCATAAGTCTTAAGTACTATTTCCGGAATGTTGCCGAGGCCCATATCCAATGCCTTCAGCCGTTTCTTGATATCACATGGATTGAATTGAACTGGCTGAAGACTGGCATCCATTGGTGCTGGGGAGCTCAGGAGTTGGCGGAGATGGATCATCCACTCCACTTCTGGCTGATGAAGATTGCAAATGTTTCAGCCTTGTCTTTTGTAGTGATGTGCTGGGCTCTCCCATCATTGAGGACTGGGAATATTTGTGGAGCCTTCTCCTCCAGTTAATTGTTTAATTGTCCGCCACATTCATGCCTGGATATGGCAGGAATGCAGAGCATAACTTGTATCCATTGATTGTGGGATTACTTAGCACTGTTTATTGTATGCTGCTTCCGCTGTTTGGTATGCAAGTAGTGCTCTGCTATAGCTTCAGTAGGTTGATACCTTAATTTTAGGTATGCCTGGTGCTGTTCCTGGCATGTCATCCCTGCACTCTTCATTGAGCCAGGGTTGATCCTCTGGCTTTATGGTAATGGGATATGCTGGGCCATGAGGTACAGACTGTGGCTGAATACACTTCTGCTGCTGCTGATAGCCCACAGTGCCTTATGGCTGCCCGGTTTTGAGTTGCTATATCTGTTTGAAATCTATCCTATTTAGCACGGTGGTAGTGCCACACAATACGACGGAGAGTATCCTCAATATGAAAACGGGACTTCGTCTCCACCAGGACTGTGCGGTGGTCACTCCTGCCAATACCATCATGGACATATGCATCCTTGGCAAGTAGATTGGTGAGGACGAAATCAAGTAGGCTTTTTCCCTTTTGTTGGTTCCTTCACCACCTGTCGCAGACCCAGTCTAGCAGCTATGTCCTTCAGGACTTTGCCAGCTTGATCAACAGTGGTGCTACCGAGTCACTCTTGGTGATGGACATTGAAGTCCCCCAGTTAATTCTCTGCCCTTGCCACTCTCAATCCTTCCTCCAAGTGATGTTCAATATGGAGGAGTCCTCTTATCTGCGGGGGTGGAGCGCAATAGGTGGTAATCAGCAGGAAGTTTCCTTGTTCATGTTTGACCTGATGCCATGAGAACTAATGGGGTCCTGACTCAATGCTGGGGACTCCCAGGGCAAATCCCTGCCGACCGTATACTACTCTGCCAACACCTTTGCTGGGTCTGTCCTACCAGTAGGCCAGGGCATACCCAGGGATGTTGATGGTTGTGTCTCACTTATTGTATGTAAGATTTGATTTGGTGAGTATGACTTTGTCAGATTGTTGCTTGACTATTCTGTGAATCAGCTCTCCTAATTTTGGCACTAACCCCCAGATATTAGTGAGGAGAACTTTGCAAGGTCAACAGGACTGGGTGTGCAGTCATTTCTGGTGCTTAGATTGATGCTAGGTGTTCTGTCCGATGACACCTTATTCTTCCTATCAAAATTCAGCAGCTCAAACTGATCTATATTGAGGTTTTCTTGCTGATTACATGCCCATTTTACAAGCTTATTATTGTCTTCCTATATTTTGTTGCAGTCCTCCTCAGTATTAATTACATTTTCCTCCAACTTGGCACCAACCACAAAGTTTGAAATTGTATTTCCAATTCCAGAGTCTAAATAGTTTATGCAGTGGTCCCAGCACTGATCTTTAGGAACATCACTCCCCACCTTTGCCAACCTACCTTTAACCTTAGGGCCTGATTTTAGCTATGAAGGTAGGTAGCTTGAGTCAGGAAATTTTCCGACTTGCCAGTGTCAAATCAGTAAAAAGAACCACGAATCACAAGATTTTCACTCCAGGGGTGCTGGTGCAGGATGGTGTAGGGCATGCCTATGCTAGGAAGGCACGGGGATGAGCTGATTAGAAGGCCTGCTTCTGTTCACTGGGACTTTGTTCCAGTTGTTTTAGGAGATTTCAGACCCCCTAGTCCTCACCCTTTACACCCCCTCACCCCTCTATCCATTCCCGCATGGCCCCTCAAACCCCCATACAAGCCAATGCCAACTCATCCAGTATCCACAATGGGCAGGCCTCAGGCACCATGTGGAGATGAAATAAAATAAATTTTTAAAAATCTATGACAATTCTCACTCTAAAGACTTGCTAGTGAAAACTTCTATTCGTGAAGTCCATTCAAAGTTTTTAAGAACATAAGAAATAGAGGAGTAGGCCATTCAGCCCTTTGAGCCCACTCCACCATTCAATAAGATCATGACTGATCTTCTACTTCAACACCATTTTCCTGCACTAATCCCATATCCCTTGATGTTTTTAAATAAAATTTTAAATCTAAAGTGGTTAATCTCTTATAAAAACAAACTTCTCTTCACTCCCCACCTCAAAAACAGTTAATATTTTAATTGACTAAGGTGTCAATCGAACTGTGAGCAACCCCTTCCCAGAGATAGCTGTAGCTTTTAAAACTCAGCCAAGCTTTCATAATGATATAATATCTAATAATAGCCTTTGGGGAAATGTCAACAAAGTGCTCTATTGAAACTGCACAAACAGATGCTATACCAGCTGGCCTGTCAGTCAAAGCAATCCAGCAGAGGTTCTTTTTCAACAATCACTGACAACTGCAGCCAGTTTTTTTTTTTAAACATTTAAAGAGCATCACCTTTTAAAAAACCTTCAGATCATGACATTTAAACAGACCTTATCCACTTTTCAAGAGCATTTATGTCTGCTCTTTCAATTCATGTCTCCCACACTTGCAACAGCCAATATGCAGTCTGTTTGACCTCAGAACCGAGTTCAAATGGCCCTGCTGAGTTTGGGTTTTCCCCCTTGTGTGAATCACGCCCCATCACCTTTCTCCACCTGCAAAAATTGGATCCGTTGGAAGTGGGGGTGGGACTTCCACATCTTCACCCCACCCAGTTTTTTTAAAGGTCCGCAGAGTCTTCCTGACTTGCAAATATCCAGCAACCACTCTGTTTCCTGTTTCATAGACAGCTTGACTATTTATTCTGCTTCTTGTGCCTTGACTCCACATACTCTGACCTTGGCCATGCTCCTACTTTATCAAAGGCCTTTTGAAAATGCCTTCCCATGACTCTGATACTCTTCTCATAATGGAGTGCCCAGAACTGTATGTAATATTTTAACTCTAGCCTAACTGATGTCTGATATAAATTCAACATGATTTCCTTATTTTTATATTAAGTACCCCAATGTATAAAACTCAGGAGTTAATTTGCCCGTGTGACCTTTCTACCTGCAATTCATGTTACAAAGTTCTATACCTCCCCATACCCCAAATCTCTTTACCGCTGTCCTTCTTCAGAAGGTTGTGGCTGTTAATTCCCATTCCAGAGACTTGGACACAAACTCTAGGCTGACACTCCACCATAGTAATGATGGAGATGTTAAACTGAGACCTGGTCTGCTCTCTCAAGTGAGCATAAAAGATCCCATGACACTATTTTTAAGTAGAGCAGAGGAGTTATTCCTTTTATCGTGACCAATATGTATCCATCAAACAACGTCACAAAAAGATCATATGGTTGTTATCACATTGCTGTCCATGGGATCCTGCTGTTTGTAAATTGGGTCCAACCTTTCCTACATTACAGTGATAATTCAAAAGTATTTAAAAATTGACTGCGAACTGCTTTGGAGCATCCTGAGGCCATGAAAAATGCTGCATAAATGCAAGTCTGTCTTCCTTTTCCTGCACTCTGTTCAGTATCCCACCACTTAGAGTTACCTCTTTTCAGTTGACTTTCCCCAAAATGTACTCTGCTTTGAATTATGTCTACCACCTACCTGGCCACTCTGCAAAATTGCCTTGCTTGCATTTTCCTGCACAGGTATGTGCCTAACCAACTTCTTGGTATCTCTAACACTACCCCAAGTCACCTTTAGGGAAATATAGCACTGGAGTCAAGAGCACAGACGGGTACTGCGCCAAAAGGCGAACAGAGGTTTTAGGCCAGAGCACAGGCTTGCCCAGCGTTGAGTAATGAAAGGTCAGTTAAAGCATTCATACTGCTCCAAAGTAAAGCAAAGAAGCAACATCAGCATCAGCACTGAATGTCAGAAGGTTCATTGCTCCCATACTGAGCAACTCTGGACCTTTTATAATCGCTTCCTCACCTGGAAAGTCACACAAAACTTCAAAATTTGAAGAAAGCACAAGATTTTTGTCTGAAATTAAGCTCCAAAATGAATTGAAGCAGAAGCATTTTCCTCACAATGTGGGAATTAAGGATTAATTTTTTCCTTTTAGGAAAGGTGAACCACAACCTTGAGTTGCTTTTTACTGATTGTATCAAATGGGTAACTGCTGGTTACTATTTAATTAATATCTTCAGTCCCAATTATAGTGGCATCAACTATGCTACGAAAACAAATTAACTGGTCATTATTTCACTGCTGCTTGCAGGACCTTGTATTGTACAAATTGGCTCCACGTTTGTTCATGTATCATGTAACAACAAATCAACAAGTAATCAATTGGCTGAACCACTTTGGGATACTCTGACAATGCAAAAGAACTAACTAAAAGGGATTTACATTTTCAAGTCAAAAATCTCACCTGTGCAGAGTGAATGGGTTTCATTCTGGAATTCGCTGTAGTAGCTGTCTGCACAATCTAGACATTCTTCTCCTTTGTATTCCTTGGTGCAGCTGCAAGAGCCATCACCAGTCCGTGTGCCATCACCAGCGCATGTACCATGCCCATTGCAGGGTCTATCTGCACCACCAGGACATCCTAAAACAATACAGTTTAATAGACATAACTAACTACTTTAGAAATACAGGTCTGAAAGTAATCCCAAGACTTTTGGCATAATTTTAATCTTTCCTCAAAGGAAATGATGCAGAATGGAGTGGTGTTCCACAGATAGTGACAAACCTCTAGTACCTCATCCTACTGACAACACTGTGAACTTGTAAGAGGAGTGATGGCAACTTATTTGACAGTGGGAGATATTAAACTGAACCTGATCCTCACATCAGATGCAGTTACCAGCAATGGCCACTAGATAGCAGTCAAAAGCAGAAACACAGGTTATTGACCATGCACACAGAAACCAACTATACTAGGCTCCCTTTGCTATTCCAGCTGAAATCAGCTTAGCCATAGCACTCAAAACTACAACACACTGCACGTATCCATGGAGCTATCAGGAAGACTCATTCAAGTCCTATCTAGAGGGCACAGAACCGCTTCACAGTAAAACTCAAACATCCACTGTGCTTGCACGGACAGGAAAGACAAATATTTTTGGTCAAATTTTCATTTTACTGACATTTCTGAAGTTGCAGCAAATACGAAATTATACAGGGTAATTTAGGCCATAAACATAGTTTCCATGTCAAAATTTTGATATTTCAGTTATGTTTCAGTTGTGCAGGTTGTTAGCAGTGTACTATTAATGATTCTAAATGGACTAAAAGAATGAAGAAGCAGCTCCATTGATGGCTCATTAGGTAAAGTGTGGCATTTGAGCATACAGATCAGAATATCTCGGGTTTAATTCACAGCCTGTTGAGGTAGCTGATCCGAGCGCAATAGGGTGTGCTTCATTTGGCATCAGTGCCTCTTAGATCAGAAGAAGAGATAAGGCACTGATGCTATCTACTATCAGCTGACCCCTGTATTTGCATACTGCCAAGATGGTCAAACAGCCAAGCTGACACTCATTTTGAGTCTTATACCTAAAAACACAGCCAGTTGGATGAGGTACTGAGGGCAGCTAACATCAGTGAAACCGTACTCCAACATGAATCACAGCCCCCCTGGGGAGGCTGCAATAAAATTGGAAGCAAGAGAAAAATAAAATTCGTAATAAGTATGGAGAGTGGTCACATGCAATGGAAAAGACAATACAGCAAAAAGAAACTCCCACTCCAGTCATGTCAGTCTGTCTGCTCCAATTAGTTCAATAGTGAGAACTGTGGTCAGCTTTTATTTATTCAGGGTGTAGGTACTTGACCCATAACTCCATTTTAAAGTCTACTCACTTTCAATGATGTTGGAAATGATCTTGATATTATTTACATCAAAAGCATGCTTTACGTCAAGATGTTTTACCAGCTGGCCATTCTGTAGCTGCTTACCAGATTTGAGCATTATATTAGAAATGGAATGAGGAAAAAGTAGGCATAATTACAGAAAAGAGACTGAAAAGTGTCCATTAATTTGAGGGAAAAAAATCAACCATTCAATTGTCAAGAGGAATTTTACTCTCAAGATTTTTACTGAACCCTCATTTGGCTGCCTAAAGCATTAAATTGTTACTGACTGAATGTGACTGCTCTATTGTTGCCTTAAATAACATATGGTCTTTACTTTGACTGAGTACTGTGTTTTCCAGTCAGCATCATGCTTTGCACATAACTCAAGATAATCAAAGGGCTCTTGGTAACATTATTATACAAAAGGATCCACTAAACTATTCAAGAAAGGTTAATTAATGCATTAATACTGTAAAAGAAGTCTCTTGTTAAAGAGGCATATATCATGTTATATACAATGACATTCATAATGTTCACAAAAGGGATTACAGTACCAATACAGTCTGCACCAAAGGTCCCAGCAGGACAGCAAACTTTAATTGTATCCACACAGAACCAGAGGAAGAAATTAGGATGATTTTTCTGCCTGCAATTAAAAAGAATGATTTTAAATGTACCTGAGTATCTAAATTTGAATGCAATGCAAACCGATCACCTAATAGAATGTTACAGCACAGACGGGAGCTTTTCGGCCCATTGAGCCTATACCAACTTGAAAAAGCTGTCTAATTCAATCCATTCTTTCCACATTGCTCTACAATTTGTTCCTTTTTAAATACATATCCAAGTTCTTTTTGAAAGCTGTTTTCTGGTAAACACTCTAAACCCCTGCAGCGATTACAATACAATCATTAGTCCTTCAGTGAAAACATTATCAGGCATTAAATATAGAAGTTGATAACGGTCATTAGGATAAACCATAACTCCCTTTTGAACTAATCCTGGACACAAATAAAAGAGCACATGATGCTGATAATTTTAATTACATTGATTTGGAGGAATTAATTTATTTTTGACATGGTTTTGGAATCAGTTCTGATTTGCAGGCAATATTTAGTAACTGGTCCACTTTGCATCCAAGGGATAGACTAGATATCAGCACAATTGTTAAAAAGGAATTTCCAAGGACTTACAAAGGCATAGTCGTTGAACGGCAAAGAACAAAGTGATAAGGAAGATAAGCTATTGCCAGAGTTCCTGAGGGCAGAAGTGTCAAGGCTGTACATGCAACCAATACTGAAAGGAAAAGAGAAAGTAGGTGGAGTGCAGATTCAGGGAATGTTTTATCAGGGAGGAGCAAAGTGTGCAGAAACACAAGAAAATGTTACTAACTCAAAAAATAATGAAATGTTGGATTTATTGTTATGTCATAGGTTTAGTAATAAAGAGAAAACAATCTAGCTTTAAAAGATA
The DNA here is from genome assembly GCF_017639515.1 of Carcharodon carcharias. Taxonomy (NCBI): domain Eukaryota; kingdom Metazoa; phylum Chordata; class Chondrichthyes; order Lamniformes; family Lamnidae; genus Carcharodon; species Carcharodon carcharias. The sequence continues at coordinate 111,575,650 of NC_054479.1, read as the reverse complement.
CTTACATTGTGAACCACCAGCGCTCAATATACTCCTCATTGGTTTCCACCATGAGATTACATTCAAACTCCGAATTCTCACACAGGGACTCAACGATTTCCACGAGACGAGTCTCACTAAATTAAAATGAAAAGTTAAGAGCAAAAAATTCAAATTCTACAATACTACCCAATTAAAAATCCTCCCAACTCTTATTTTACTGAGCAGCATTTCAGAAGGTATACTATTCTTTACATAAATTGATAGAATAGCTACAAATAAGCAAATTACATTATGAATCATCATTTCACACAAGTATATGTAATAACTGCTTTTGTTTTTCATGTGCCCTCATTGACAGGAGCTCAATTTGCCATTAGCCAGATGCCAAATGAAATTAATACAACTCATTGGAAAAAAACATGGCTTATGTAGCACAATACATAAAACTCAATTCAACAATAACTTGTATTTAAATAGCTCCCTATTTACATAGCTTCCTTAGGATAGTGTCCTAGGTCTAACCATCTTCAGCTGTTTCATCAATGACCTTCCTTCCATAAGGTCAGGAGTGAGGATGTTTGCTGATGTTTGCACAATGTTCAGCACCATTGGGCTGCGACTCAGATGCTGAAGTGGTCCATGTCTAAATGCAGCAAGACCTGGACAATATCCAGACTTGGGCTGACAAGTGCCAAGTAACATTTGCCTCGCACAAGTGTCAGGCAATGACCTTCTCCAACAAGAGAGGATCTAACCATCGTCCCTTGACAATCAATGGCATTACCATCGCAGAATCCCCCACTATCAACATCCCGGGGGTTACCATTGACCAGAAACTGAACTGGGCTAATCATATAAATACTGTGGCTACAAGAGCAGATCAAAGGCTAGGAATCCTGCAGTGAGTAATTCATCTCCTGGCTCCTCAAAGCCTGTCCACCATCTACAAGGCACAAGTGAGGAATGCGATGGAATACTCTCCACTTGCCTGGATGAGCACAGCTCCATCAACACTCAAGAAGCTTGACACCATCCAGGACAAAGCAGCCCACTTGATTGGCACCACATCCACAAATATTCACTCCCTCCACCACCGACGCACAGTGGCAGCAGTGTGTACCACCTACAAGATGCACTGCAGGAACTCACCAAGCCTCCTTAGACAGCACCTTGCAAACCCACAATCAGTATTATCTAGAAGGACAGGGGTAGCAGATAGATGGGAACATCACCACCTGGTAAGTTCCCTTCCAAGCCACCCACCATTCTGACTTGGAAACATATTGTTGTTCCTTCACCATTGGTCAAAATCCTGGAACTCTTTCGCTAACAGCACTGTGTGTACACCTACACCACAGGGACTGCAGCAGTTCACCACCACCACCACCTTCTCAAGGGCAATTTGGGATGTGCAATAAACACTGGCTTAGCTGGTGATACCCACGTCCCATGAATGAATAAAAAGAAATAATAAAATAAAATGTCACAAGGCATTTCTGAGGGCCATTATAAAACAAAATATGACATTGAGCCACATAAGGGAATATTAAGGCAATTGACAAAAAACTTGGTCAATGAAGTAGGTTTTATTGAGTGTCTTAAAGGAGGGAAACAAGGCTGAGAGCAGAAAGGTTTAGGGAGGGATTCCAGCTTTCACAGCCTAGGCAGCTGAAGGCACATCCAACAATGGAGGAGCGATTAAAATCAGGGATGCTTTAACAGGCAGGTATTAGAGTGCAGATACCTTGGAAGGCTTTGGGCTGGAGGAAATAACACAGATGGGGGGGCAAAACCATGAAGGGATTTGAAAACAAGGGTAAGAATTTTAAAATCGAGTTGTTGCTTTCATAGGAACCAATGTGGGTTAGCAAACACAGGGGTGATGAGCGAACAGGATCTAGTACAGGTAAGAAAACGGGCAAAGTTCTGGATGACCTCAAGTTCACAGAAGGTAGAATGTGGGAGGCCAGGAGTATGATGGATATGTGGGTGAAACCTCATCTCCGGGTCAAATGTAAGTGGATTTGAGGGAGGACCAAAGACAATGGCTTCAGTTTTTCCAATTCTTAATATCAAAGGAATTTATTATAACTCTTTCGAGTACAAACACGTTTCCATCTGTTTCAGATGAAGTTATATTGTTTCATAGTTTGCCATTGTGAGATTTGAACTCTTGATCTTGGGGTTACAAACCCAGTACCATAACCACTTGGCTATTTAGGCCAAGCTAGGAATTTATTATATGTGAAGTGGTCTCAAGTATTTCTGAGATGATTCGGAAGGACAAGTTACCAAAACATCATAGACCAGATCGTTTGGGTTTACAAGCTTCATCTGGCACTGTAATCCATAACACCTGACTGGCTTAGTTATCTCTGCCCAGGGCATAAAACTAACCCGAGAACCCTTGAGATGTGCTGTGCACGACACTAACTTGACAACACATACTCCTCTTTCCTATCTATCTGCTATCCACTGTAAATTATCTGGAAATTAATGACGACACATAACATGAACTCGATGCCACCTCCACTGACCCAAAGATTGTTACCACTGTCTGAAATTGTCTGACCAATATTAGGGACTAGGATGAATCAGCATGTCTTCCCTCACTACATTAGCAAAACGGAGATCATCCCTTTCAGCTCCAGTCAGCATCTCAGTACCTCAGGCCTGAATTTCAACAACCTCCCTGACTCCTATTTCAAGCTCAACAAAGCGATGCAGAACCTCAGCATCTTGCTCAATCCCAAGCTCAGCTTTTCCCCGATATACTCTATTGCAAAACAAAAGAAAGCTGCCTTCTCTGCTAAAAACCTAGTCCATGCATTCAACTCAAGGCTTGAATGCTCTAATAACCTGTTACCCTGGCTCCAGCAACCTCCTTCAGCCACATCAAGTCCTGCAAACCCACTCTCTCCTAATTCCATTGGCTCCATGCCCCTGCATGTCAATTTTATAAATACACATTGTTTGCCCAATCTCTTGATGGCCCTAATCATGCCATCTTTTGAATTTAACTGTTTACATGTTCTGTCAGCAACTCCAGCACCCGACTTTTCACATCTCTTGTTCCCTGTGCTCCAGTCTTTCAACTACTACATTCCAGGCTTCTTGCACTTTCTACCCAGTTCCTTGCACATCCCTTGCTGTCAAAAACCTATCACTCTATCTTCGGTTCCCCATTCATTTTATTCCTTCCCTTTCTCCATGCTTGATATTTATGTTTATCCTTTATTGTAAAGCACTCAGACATCTTCCTGCATATGTGAAACACTATATAAATGCAAGTTACTGAAGTGGCCATTTCCTATTAAATTCACCAAGTGTATATGAATTGCCAGATTGGCAGCAAATAGTGAGTAGATTGCACTTATTTTAGAACAAGTGAGGATGCATTATGAAATAAGTGGTTAAGCTGCTTAAGCATTTCAGTGCATTTAATTTTTAGTTCATTACACTGATCTTTCCAGAAACAGCCAAAACCTGGATATTCACGTTTTACAGGAATGAGGAGAGTTCTTGGAGTCATTCATATAACAGATTAATGATTTTAGGAACAGAAGTTTAATCAAGCTATTGTTTAATAGAACACCAATCTCATAATAACATATCTTTCTTCTGATCTTGCTTAATCTCTTTCATAGGGAAGACAGTGGCGTAGTAGTGATGTCACTGGGCTAGTAACCCAGGGGCCCAGTCACTGGTTCAAATCCCCCCACAACAGTCAGAGGAATTTAAATGCAATTAATAAAGTCTGGAATTGAAGTCTCAGTAATGGTGACCATGAAATTATCACTGATTGTTATAAAAACCCATCTGGTTCACTAATATCCTTTAGGGAAGGAAATCTGCCATCCTTACCTGGTCTGGCCTACATGTGACTCCAGACCCATAGCAATGTGGTTGACTCTTAACTGCCCTCTGAAATGGCTTTGCAAGCCACCCAGTTCAAAGGCAATTAGGGATGGGCAACAAATGCTGGCCTTGCCAGTGACACTCACATCCCATGAAAGAACAAAGAAATGAAATTCACTTCATCTGAGGCTGTGTACCTGTATTATTGAATTACACAATGGCAATAACTATTTTGTAGCAGTTCATATTCCTATAGATGATACTTATGTTCCAGGTAGGAGTTGCTTTGTATTGAATATTATTAGTATTAGAATAGATAGCAATGTCATCTTGGACAGATTAGGAAAGCCAAGGTTGATGGGTTCCAGAACTGGATAATACACATCCAAAGGTCATTACAGAAATGGGACAGGTGCTCTGTGAACCCCTAGCCCAAATCTTAATACTCAGTAGGCAAAGGGATAGTTTGTTTAGATAGAGAGCTCATTTGTGTAGTTCCAATTTTCAAAAACAAAAAATAGTCAAAATGAGAGTTAGGGAACTACCAGTCTATCAGCTTGACATCCACTATAGGAAGATACTTGATGGACCACCTGATCTTTTCCTACCCCTTAATTTCATATGTATGTGTTTAAAATGCAACGTCACAGCCAGAGCACGACTCATTAAAATCTATGGACATACATACCTGAATTCATATTTTGACAAATATCTTTCTTCCCAATCAGTATTTCCACCACCAAAATTCTTTCTGGAAGTATCTTCTACACCCTAATTTTGAAAAATTATTTGATAATTTGTAAAAGCTTTTTTTGTATTTAACCCAGTCGCAATAGATACATACATTTAGCTGGAGACACGGATTAATACTGCATTTTAGTTTATCAATACACATTGGGGCACATCACTAATTACCCTATGCAAGACTTGGGCAGGAGAGTACGCACCTAGTGCTCACACCCCCAAAACAAAACAGTCAGACAAATTCTCCATCAACTCTCAAAATTAAGTATACAATCAATTGCACTCAGTCATTAAACCCATAAAATAAAAGCTAGAAATGGGTTCATTTGTAATGCATGTCCACTTGGATGAGAGAGGGGGATCCCTAGATTTGTGTTCCTAAAGAAGTATGGATATAGGAAGTGCTCACCTCACATTTTTCAATTCCATATTTCAATAAGCTTTATCCAATGGAATCGATTCTTTTGCTTGAAATGGATATTTTTCAAAATGAAGTATTTTTAAAACATTGAGGGATCTAATTCTTAAATGATGTTCTAGGCAGATTAGGTTGAGCTGTCAGCTGCTAGATATGGTCGAGATGCTGAAAGATTATATTCACCAAAGATGCCTCCTTTCCTGTCATATTATGACAAATTTGGCTAGTTAGTTAACAGAAATGTAGGAAAATAAGAGGTTGTCCATTTTAGCAGGACAAATAAAAAAGGCATATTATCTAAATGGTGAGAGATTGCAGAGCTCTGAGATGCAGAGGGATCTGGGTGTCCTAGTGCATGAATCACAAAAGGCTAGCATGCATGTGCAGCAAACAATTAGTAAAGCTAATAGAATGCTATTGTTTATTGCAAGGGGAATTGAATACAAGAGTTCAGAAGTTATGCTTCAGTTATGCAGGACATTGGTGGGATCACATCTGGAGTACTGTGTACAGTATTGGTCTCCTTACTTAAGGAAAGATGTAGTGCATTAGAAGCATTTCAGAGGTTTACTAGATTAATACCTGGAATAAGCAGGTTGTCTTATAAGGAAAGACTGGACAGGCTGGAGTTTAGAAGAGTAAGAGGAGTCTTGATTGAAACATATAAGATCCTTGATAGGGTCTTGATAGGGTGAATGCAGAAAGGAAGTTTCCTCTTGTGGGAGAATCTAGAACTCGGAGTCACCGTTTCAAACTAAGGGGTTACCCATTTAGGAGAGAGATGAGGAAAAATGATTTTTCCCAGAGGGTTTTGAGATTTTGGAATTCTCTTCCTCAAAAGGTGTTGAGATGGAATCCTTGAATATCTTTAAGGAAGAGGTAGATAGACTTATGATAAGCAAGTGGGTGAAAGGTTATCAGGGGTAGGCAGGAATGTGAGGTTAAAATCAGATCAGCTATGTTCTTATTGAATGGCAGCACAGACTCGAGGGGCTGAGTGGCCTACTTCTGCTCCTAATTCATATGTAAAAATGGAACACATTTTAGAGACTGATTTTTCAAAGAAAAATCAGTATTCACCCATCAGTTAAAACAATGACTTTGACACATTTGCATGTTTTCCTCTCTCAATCATTCATCAGTCCTACTCCAGACACAAGTTTGAAGTATCTAGAAAATTAATGAACTCCATAACTTGAGCACTTGTAAACAGTTAAGATCCCACAGATAACTAGTTAACTATATCATGCAATACTAAACCATTGGCCAACTGCCCAAAAAGCCATTAAGCACCCTGTGTTAAATTCAAATCTTGTATAAACACTGAAATTTAACTGAAGAAAACACATATGCATTTAAACCATATGTTACACAAATAGCTAATATTTGGAAAGAAGTTAAAGTGCTATTACTTCCTTGGTATTTCACCTGTTCAACAACTGTTTAAATATAATTCCACTGGTTGGACTCAAGTGATGTAAAGCAGGCTAATTTTAGTTCCAAGAAACATTATCTGGATGTCCAGGACAAGCAGCCACCCATTAATGCTGAGCTTTAAACCACTCAAAAATTCTAAAACAAAAAACACCACTCAAACACATTAGTTGATTTTTGGTTTTAGTGAGGTAAATTTGCACATACATACACACATGCATCACAAAGAAAACTGTCAATGTGATCTTGCTGAATCGTCTGTGACTTAATTGTGAAAGAGACATTTGTAATTCATTTTGGTGTTTATAACTAGTCTGCAACACTTGTGAAACTTTCATAACAGCGAGTTAGGAACATAGAATAAAAGAGCAGGCCATTCAGCTCCTTAAGTCTATGTCATTCAATCAGATCGCAGTTAATCTGTATTCTAACTCAATTTACTCAACTCGATTCCATATCGCTTAATTTACCTGCTTAACAAAAATCTATTAATTCAGTTATTCTAGCCTCAACAGCATTTTTCTGATTTGGTTGTCAGTGTCACAGAATACAACTACTACACCCGCCTTGACAATGACTTCCACACCAACAAAAAGGGTCTGCGAGGAGATTGCCATCATCCCCAGCAAGAAACTTCGCAACATTCCGCATTCCACGAACAACGTAATTATGACCAGGTAATCTGTTTTCGTGATGTTGGTTGAGGGATAGACATTGGCCAGGACACCGAGGATAACTCCCCTGCTCTTCTTTGAAATAGTGCCATGGGATCTTTTACATCCACCTGATCAGGCAGAGGGTCACTTTACAGCCTTCCGGACTGAATATTGAGTTCAACAATTTTAGGTCATGAACTCTCTCCTTCATCCCCAACCCCTTTCCAATCCCCCCTTTTTTCCAATAATTTATATAGATTTTTCTTTTCCCACCTACAACTGACTCTTTTTGAGACTATCTCTCATTTGAAATGCTTCATGACATAACCCTGAACAGTCTAGCTCTAAATTTTAAATTATGCTCCTCGACAAAGTATAGCTCCTGCCAGTGTCCCATCAAACCTTGCAGTTCATCATTCTTGCATCTCTTATGAATTTCTTAAATAAGAATTTTCTGACACCAGTACATTTTTACTTTGTTCTGTGCTTAAACTAGTTAATCTTACTTCTTTACAATTCTGATATTCTGTAGTGGCCAAGGAAATGCACCAGATAATAATAGGCATCAAAATCTAACAACCCTAATCTCATATTAGTTAGGTCTAAAGTCATTGATAGTAACTGTATCTATAAGGACCACAGATCCACATGATAGTCATTTAAACTGCTGTGAAATTAAAATAGGATATAAAGAACCAGCAACAAGATATACACTTACCTTTAAGAAATTGCTGGTTATTTTTTTGCAAGTAGGACACGATAGCTTGTCAAACCCTGATGACGGGCGACATAACAGCAGCAATCCAAGTAACAGAAAACAATGAAGGCTTTTGCTGGACCAACCCATTTTCTTACTATGTATATAATACAAATCTCAATAAGACCAGGCTGAAAAGATAATAATAGGCATAAAATTCTAATAGAATTAATGCCAGAAGTGGTTAATTACAGCTACTGAATTCCGAAGTACAAACTCAAAATATAAAACATGAATTCAGAGTTTAGTTTGCCCTGGGTTTCTGTGCTGGCAGAGAGTGTCATAAAGTTGTAAGCAGGTAGCAATGCCTTCTTCTTACAACTGTATAGTCCCAAGCTGTAGTAGGCAGCCACTGCAAAGTGATCAGGCTAAAGCTAACGGTGCCTCTTCACTGTGACTCGAAGAAAACCTTAGTTCAGTAGCTGTGACCTGCTGCAACCCACTGACTATAGGTAGCTGTCCCTCCTAACAGTTACTGGCCTGCTTTTCCCTTGGCTCCAGGTAACAAACTGAACTCGCTACATTCTCATCCGCAGGTACCAGCGTTCCAACGCGCACACGATCCGGATGTTCCAAATCACACGTCCCGCCTTCCTACTGTACCACGATTGGTCCACGTCGCAGTCCATCACCCAACCCACCAATTAGCTTTTGACACGCTGAGGGCCGTCGCGCACCCACGTGGAGTTCCTTTGGCAAGTGATGTGATTCAATGCAAGAATCTGTGCAGATAGTAATTAATACACAAATTGGAGGTTAACAGATCCAGATTCATGCATAAACACAGCAGACAGAAATTTATGCATAAATACAGATCTATGCATAATATACAGGAAAACAAATTTATGCGTAAATAATGACACAAAGCAGAAATTTTTGCATAAACAGATCTGTGCACAGTATACAGGTAAACAGAAATTTATACACGAATACAGATTTATACATAATTATATACAAAACGAAAATTTACACACAGAACTATACATAATTACAGGCAAAACTGAAATCCACGCATAAATACAGATCTCTGCGTAATATACAGGCAAACATAAATGTATGCAGAAATACCGATCTATGTAATAATCAGGCAAGCACAATTGTGGCGCACGGATTGTGCAGTCGACAAGCAGATTGTCTTATGACTGATGCAGAAAAATGACAAAAGATACATAAAAAGAGCCCAAACTTATAAATAATCAACGAAATGTCAGGCTCAGTCGCTGCCAAAATGCACATTGTGGACAGTAACATCCTGTGTAGGTCTCCTTTGAACTGGATGTTGTTACCCGTCATCGAGATGGGGGAGGGGGTTCCTCTGCTGGATATTTACTTTATTTTCCTTTATTGCTTTGTGCAGCTTCCTGCTTGAACCTCATCTCCTCCTCAGGGTGTAATGTGGGATATCAAGACACGAAGTGGCTCTGCAATAAACACATAGACCAAATGCGATACAGTATTCCTTATGAAATATCTGCTGACTGCAGACGGTTTAAGGCAGCCATTCCAACTGTGTTCCGGTTATAGAGTGTACCTGGCGCTGGTGCTAATTTTGCGTTAGCATTGCTGTCCCAGCACTTTAGCCGCCTCCGGTATACCGTGAGCGTGCTCCCTCGCTTCTCACCCTCCGTTCTTTTATGTGGGTGCAACATGGCTGAGAGGAGCCGGCATGTGCAGAGCGAAATGTTGCTCCTGGTACTTCTGGTTCTGCTCGCTTCCCTTCACCTCCTGACCTGTCCCTTCACTAAAGTGGAGGAAAGTTTTAACCTGCAAGCGGCGCATGACCTGCTGTACCACCGCCTACACCTGGACAAGGTACAGCACCAGCTCCTGAATGCCTGCAACTTGTACACCAGCTCCTGTGGCTGCATTTCTGTTTGTTTTGCTTACTGGAGCTCTTTTTTTTCCGCAGTACGATCATCACGAGTTTCCTGGTGTTGTGCCAAGGACCTTCGTCGGGCCACTTTTTCTTTCATTGCTCGCTGCTCCAGCAGCTTCCATCGTTTCAGCTCTAGACGTCTCCAAGTTTTACTCACAACTTCTAGGTAAGTCTGACAAATTTTAAGTTAAATTTCACTGCAGTTGATGAAGTTGATTTCGAAGCGGAGAGAAATCGTGGGTATGATCGAAGGTTTTTCTAAAGCTGCATTTAATATTTTTTGCATAAAACGTGACAAGAAATAGTTTAATTACATCGTTTTATATATGCTGTATGACATATAGCCTCTACTTTTACTACAACTGAGAATATGTACTGTATTTCTTTAGATGACCTGTTATAATACTGTTCACTACAGTGTTTCCACTGTGTCGTGAACAGTATGAGACCTACTGAAGTAGGCACCCTCACTCCAATTTGACTGACACCAGTAAAACTAATTCTGTGTTAATCCTGCTGTTCGTATTGATATATCTGAAATCTCCCGGCATCCTCTGCTTCTGCTTCAATGAAAATACTCTTAATAGTTGATCCAGTTTATTATTAAAATATATGAATGATTATAGTAAATGAACATCTTGTAAATAAATAAAAACAAAAAAATTAATTGAAAAACTCAGCAGGTCTGGCAGCATCTGTGGACACGGAAACAGGGTTAACAACCTGCTGAATTTTTCCAGCAGTTTTTGTTTTTATTTTTGATTTCCAGCATCCACAGTATTTTGCTTTTATCTTGTCAAATCCTTCTAATCTAATTTCTAAATAGAAATGATTCCTAATTATCAACTCGCAGACACTTGCTCCTACCCCTCCCTGGACCATGACCCCATCACTGAACATCAAGCCATTGTTTCCAGGACTGTCACTGACCTCATCTCCTCTGGGGATCTTCCTCCCACAGCTTCCATCCTGATAGTTGCCCAACCTCGGACGGCCCGCTTCTACCTCCTACCCAAAATCCACAAACAGAACTGCCCCGGTAGACCGATCGTGTCAGCTTGCTCCTGCCCCACAGAACTCATTTCTCGTTATCTTGACTCCCTTCTCTCTCCCCTTGTCCAGTCCCTTCCCACCTACATCCGTGATTCCTCTGACACCTTACGTCACATCAACAATTTCCAGTTCCCTGGCCCCAACCGCTTCCTCTTCACCATGGACGTCCAATCCCTCTACACCTCCATCCCCCACCAGGATGGTCTGAGGGCCCTTAGCTTCTTCCTCGAACAGACGCCCGAACAATCCCCATCCACCACTACTCTCCTCCGTCTGGCTGAACTTGTTCTCACACTAAACAATTTCTCCTTCAACTCCTCTCACTTCCTCCAAATAAAAGGTGTGGCTATGGGTATCCGCATGGGCCCCAGCTATGCCTGTCTCTTTATGGGGTATGTGGAACATTCCTTGTTCCAGTCCTACTCCGGCCCCCTTCCACAACTCTTTCTCCGGTACATCGATGATTACTTCGGTGCTGCTTCATGCTCTCGTCTGGACTTGGAAAAATTTATTAATTTTGCTTCCAATCACCACCTCTCCATCATTTTCACGTGGTCCATCTCTGACACTTTCCTTCCCTTCCTTGACCTCGCTGTCTCAATCTCTGGTGATAGACTGTCCACCAATATCCATTACAAGCCTACCGACTCCCACAGCTACCTTGACTACAGCTCCTCACACCCCGCTTCCTGTAAGGACTCCATCCCATTCTCTCAGTTCCTTCGCCTCCGTCACATCTGTTCCAATGATGCTACCTTCAAAAACAGTTCCTCTGACATGTCCACCTTCTTCCTTAACCGAGGTTTTCCACCCACGGTCGTTGACAGGGCCCTCAACTGTGTCCGGCCCATCTCCCGCGCATCCGCCCTCATGCCTTCTCCTCCCTCCCTGAACAGGATAGGGTCCCCCTTGTCCTCACTTATCACCCCACCAGCCTCCGCATTCAAAGGATCATCCTCTGCCATTTCCGCCAACTCCAGCAAAATGCCACCACCAAACACATCTTCCCTTCACCCCCCTGTCGGCATTCCGTAGGGATCGTTCCCTCCGGGACACCGTGGTCCACTCCTCCATCACCCCCTACTCCTCAACCCCCACCTAGGGCACCACCCCATGCCCACGCAAAAGATGTAACACCTGCCCCTTCACTTCCTCTCTCCTCACCGTCCAAGGGCCCAAACACTCCTTTCAAGTGAAGCAACATTTCACTTGCATTTCCCCCAACTTAGTCTACTGCATTCGTTGCTCCCAATGCGGTCTCCTCTACATTGGAGAGACCAAACGTAAACTGGGTGACTGCTTTGCAGAACACCTGCGGGCTGTCTGCAAGAATGACCAAGCCTCCCTGTCACTTGCCTTTTCAACACTCCACCCTGCTCTCTTGCCCACATGTCTGTCCTTGGCTTGCTGCATTGTTCCAGTGAAGCCCAATGCAAACTGGAGGAACAACACCTCATCTTCCGACTAGGCATTTTACAGCCTTCCAGACTGAATATTGTATTCAACAACTTTAGGTCTTGACCTCCCTCCTCCATCCCCACCCGCTTTGTTTCTTCCCCCTTCCTTTTGTTTTTTTCCAATAAATTATATAGATTTTTCTTTTTCCCACCTATTTCCATTATTTTTAAATATTTTTAAATCTTTTATGCTCCCCCCAACCCCACTAGAGCTATACCTTGAGTGCCCTACCATCCATTCTTAATTAACACATTCATTTAGATATATATCAACTTCAACACCTATGTGTTCTTTTGTTCTGTTGTCTGTGACATCGTTTAATGATCTGCTTCTATCACTGCTTGCTTGTCCCTACAAACACACCCCCCCCTCCACTTCTCTCCCCGCCACCTCCCCCCCCCACAAACACACACACACCTTAAACCAGCTTATACTTCACCCCTTTCCTATTTCTACTTAGTTTTGTCGAAGGGTCATGAGGACTCGAAACGTCAACTCTTTTCTTCTCCGCCGATGCTGCCAGACCTGCTGAGTTTTTCCAGGTAATTCTGTTTTTGTTTTGGATTTCCAGCATCCGAAGTTTTTTGTTTTTACCTAATTATTATTGGTTCAGCTCATAGCATGGCTTTCATGGCCCGATTCTGGTTGTGACCCAACAAAACCTTTAATACTGGCACATTCACGCAGAGTAGTATATTGCAGTGTGCTGGCTCTGTCAGAATGATTGATGCTCATTTTGGACTGAAGCTTTGAGCTCTTGTTAGGACCAGACGTTCTGTTTTCAGGTATCAACTAGACGTTAAGATAGGGATGATACGTGAAATATTCTAGTTTTACAAAGGCTACAATCGATAAACAAAATATATTGGAATATGTCTTGTTTGGCTTCACTTCAGTGTTTGTTGTTGAATTTATCTTGTTGGGTTGTCTTACACTGCCAACCTAAATGATAAGGAAATATTCAGCCAGCCAGTGAATAAAGTTCAACAATAGTTGGATACTATTTAATATTGCATTTTCGGGGATGAAATTAAGGGCAGGCAATATTATTTTTGTGCCATCAAGTTATTTTTTAACTACACATGCACAAAGATAGCATGGTTATCAGAATGATCAGCACAAATAGTATAAAATGTGCCTACAAAATTGCATATGTATAGATTCATTTAATGTCAGGTAACATATCTAGTTTTAGTATTGCAATTTCAATGATACACCATGTGTAGTCCTTTGTAATTGATAACCAAACAAATCACAGCACTCGTGTGCACTGTTTTAAAATCTGTTGTATCAGTGAAAATGTTCGTGACTTCCTTATCTGGAAGCGGATACACCATTGAGTCAAAATTACATCTTCTCCCCCATCAATCTACTGTTGTCTTTGCTTGCAATGGGTTGGTTTTGACATCCAGATTGTTCTTTCTGTGACACAATCATTAGTTATTCCTAGTCTCTGTCTTCTGTTTATCTGATTTATGTATTTATACATTTATTCTATATTTCTTGTACCAAATATTATGGAATTGGCTGATCAGTACTGCATTAGTACTGATCTCTACTAAACTGAGTAACTTTGGACTCCTTTCATTTCAACCACAGCCTGAGTCTCTGACCCTCTTTCTTTTTAACAAAAGCCTATCAACCTGCAAGATTAAATCTGTATCTCTCTCCACAGTTGTTGCCTGACCTGCTGAGTATTTTCAGCATTTTTCTGTTATTATTTTGGATTTCAATCATCTGTAGTACTTTGCTTTTGTTTCCTTCTCTGGCTTAGTCCTTAGTCTGAATAGACTAAAACACAAAGCTCTCTCTCTCCTACTTTTCTCCAGTGAATTCAACTCACAAAATGGGATAAAGTAACACCTTTTTCAAATCAGATATCAAAAGCGATGTACAAGAGCAAAGTTCTGATGAAGGGTCACCGACCTAAAAGGTTAATTGTTTCTCTCTCCACAGATGCTGCCAGACCTCCTGAGTATTTCCAGCATTTCCTTTTTCTTTTTATACCAGAAGCACTGTTGTCTACCTGATATCCCCTTGTCAAAATTTTAACTTTGCATTTTCCTTTAACTTATGCAGAATTGAGATGACTTTGCACTGTCAGAAGTATCTAGTATGAGTGAGGAGTGAGTGTTTGTTGTGATTACATTTTGGGTGTTGTGAGAAGTAAACGATTATCCTCTCTTTTGATTTAAACTTGCAAGACAGCCTGTTTCATGTCTGTTCTTTAAAGTCACAGCAATCAAGGGGTTAAAACACTTCTTCCCAAAAAATAAAGTGCATCTTTTAGATGAGACATTAAAACTGCTCTCTCGGGTGACATAAAAGTCTTATTTCAAAGAAGAGTAATAGAGTAACCCCTGGTGTCCTGGCCATATTTATCCTTCAACCAACATCACTGAAGCAGATTAAGCGATCATTTTCATATTTGTGGGAGCTTACTGTGCACAAATTGGCCATCACATTTCCTACATTTGAAAGACTTGAAAAGTACTTCATTGGTTCTAAAGTGCCTGTGTTCATGAAGATGTTATATAAATGCAAGCATTTCTTTCTTCCTTAACCACTGTCAGTCAGCCTCTCTGACACTGATAAATAACTGTTACAAGTAAGGGATCGCATTCTTTCATTCCTTTAATTGTTGTCAGAATTTTTAAAAAATACAATGTCAATTTAGTTTTTATTACTTTTTCTGTCTCTCTTATCAAATCCCTCTTTTTTTTCTCTTTCCACTTTATTTGACATGGAATTCAACTGCTCTAATTTACACTTCCTTCTTAGCCATTTTGCCATTAATTTAACAATCCTTCAATCTGGTTTAGGAGATGCACAGTTATTCTCCTTGTTCATTCGGGTCCCAGATGCCCTATTTCCCTCAATGCAACATTATCAACTTATATTTTCAACAACTCGCCATGTGAAAAATGTTAAAACATACAAGCATACAAATTAGGAGCAGCAGTAGGCTATTCAACTCCTCATTCAATAAGATCATGGCTAATCTGATTTTGGCCTCAACTCCACAACCAGCCTACTCTGATAACCTTGACTCCCTTGTTGTGAATCCATCTACCTCTGCCTTAAAAATGTTCATTGACCCTGCCTCTACGCTCTCTGGGGAAGAGAGTTCCAAACGTTTACGACCCTCAGAGAAAAAATTTCTTCTCATCTCTGTCTTAAATGGTAGACCCCTATTTTTAATGTATCCCCGAGTTCTAGTCTCTCCCACAAGGGGAAACGTGCTTTCAGCATCAACCCTGTCAAGTCCCCTCAGAATCTTATATGTTTCAATAAGATCACCTCGCAGTCTTCTAAACTCTAATGGATATAGGCCTAGCCTGTTCAACCTTTCCTTGAAAGATAACCCCCATCCCCGTCCCCAGTATCAGTCCAGAGAAACTTCTGAATACACAAACCTAAATACACAAAGATAATTGAATAATAGCAGACTCGTTAGATACCCTGCCACAACAAATTATGGCCCATGATCTCCCACCAAATAACGTATTACTGGTACCAGAGAATAGAAGGTTGTTACAATTTCTGGTTAACGTGTGCTTCCAGTTGGTAAACTATATGTAACTGGACTATGTAAAAAGTGCTCATTTTATTTAGATCTTTTAGTTTCCTAAATCTGCCAGAAATTACGTATGTATGATTCGGATGGGGAAAGAAGTAGGATAATCTCCCCCCTTTTTTCACCTCTTGGCTGACTGCAATAATGTGTATTTTTGAGAAAGAGTGTTTTAACCCCTCGATTGCTATGACTTTAAAAAACAGACACAAAACATGCTGCCTTCTAAGTTTAAATCAAAGGAAAAGAGTAAATGTTTATTTCTCATAACACCCAAAATGTAATTGCAACAAACACTCACTCCTGACACATACAGAATACACCACACACACAAGAAAAGATGATTTCCTAAAATGGAACATACACTTAAATTACTTAAAGGATAAAAGAATCAGGTCACTTCTTTAAACAGTTCTTAAGATGGTGGTTGAAACATTGCAGGCCTGAATGATTCTCCCTTGGTTCACTGGAGACAAAGGAGGTTGAAGGTTTCTGGTTTTTTCAGATGAAATTGTGGCCAAGCTCTTGTAGCAACAATTTATAATCCTGTAGGTAAAACAAATTAGCCCCACTTCACTGCCTGAGATGACATTCTTTTCGAAGCAGAGTCCAATCTGTTGCTGGACAAGAGAAGGCTTCCCTCTGGACTTTGTATCCCAGCCTGACCCACTGGGCTGCACTTGTGGATTAATAACATCATGGCTAAATCAAGCCAGTTTCAGTCATGTGACAACAGCATTGCTGTATTTCATTGACCACACAATGGGTTGATGGCAGATCTAATTGACACACAATAGAGAATGAATGATATCCAATCAACATTCCAGCTATGAGTAGCCTCCCAAATGCCTTTATTTGAAACCCCATCTTCATGGGGCCAGCAACTCTAATAACCGTTGTTACTTTTACTCTTCAATTGAAATGCAGTGGGCAGTCATCAACACATGGGAAGGCCATTTACATTTAATGGCTTTCCAGAGACATGTCCAGACATGAAGTTAGTTCCTGTCTGTATAGAAACCACCAAAGAAGTCACCTGACCCTTCTGGAGTACACCCTATCAAGGTACAGCGCCCATATTCCATACTGCTATTTGAAAGTAAAGTGTCCATCTTCCAGTAAGGTTCATGGGCATATGACATAACTGTGATGCCTATTAATGAAAAAATATTTAATTGTATTCAGCTTCCTCTATTTTTTAACAGTTCGAGGATGCCTGGGTCTGTGTGTAATTTATGCACTGTGGAAACTTCAGAAAGAAGTTAGGAAGCAATTTGGCTCAACAGTAGCTTCTTTTTACTGTTGGATCTCAGCAACCCAGTTTCATCTTCTCTTCTATTGCTCAAGAACTCTCCCAAATATACTTGCATTTCCTATTGGTGAGTGCAGCGTTGTAATTCCTTTTAGTTTATTCTTTGGCGGAAATGGGGTCTATTGTAAACTGGTTTGCCACTGCAATAAATTTGGAAATATATGAACTGTATTTCATATTTATAATGGATTCTATAAAGTCCAGGAGATAACATGAATTCCGAATTATGCATGTATATATTTGTATTTAACAGTAAGCTGTTTATAATATATTTATTAACAATCTCTTTAAATGCCTTGAAACAATAGTGATGGAAATACATTTATTTTGTGCCATTCATGAATCACAATGAAATTGTAGAATGTATGAAGTATTTTCTATCAGCTCAAATCTTCTTGCTGAAACCTTACTGGAAGTGTGGAGGTAAGGGGGCATGAGGTGATACTGGATGCTCATCTTGGAGCAGAGTCCATCTTTCGTCCACACTCTGATATAGTATCACCTGAATTTAGATGTTTAAAAATAAATATGTTTCATAGACTGAAAATCAATTTATTATAGAAAAGAAATAGCATGCATTTATATAGCACTTTTCACAACCTCAGGACTTCCCAAAGCACTTCATAGACAATTAAGTACTTTTGAAGTGTAGTAACTGGGAGAACTTCTTTGAATTGGGTCATTGGATCTTTTATGTCCATGAGCAAGCAAACAGAGCCTTGGCTTAATGTCTCATCTAAAAGTCAAAACTTCCCACAGCACAGAACTTCCTCAGAACTGCACCTAAGTGTCGGCCTAGATTATACACACAACTGCTAGAATGGGGCACGAATCTTCTAACAAAGTTAAGTGCTACTAGTGAGCTGTGACTGACTACAGGTAGTGACTGAAATATATAGTACATATGATAATGGAACTGTGTTGGACTAAATTAAAATTTGAAATTGTTCTGAAGGATTAACTATTCACCTACAAACATCTTACTTCCAGAGAAGGTTTTCTATACAAACATTTCTAGAGGCACATAGTCTTTAAGGGCACATTAATTTGAAAAATGTCTATTTTATCTATGTTGCAGTTATCATGGCGTTTACTGCCTGGATGCAACGGAACCATGGCACATTTATCTGGCTTTCTGCTTTATCTATCATTGTGTTTCGATCCGAGCTTTGCATATTCCTGGGCCTCATGCTGCTGCTATCATTAGTGAACTATCGTATTTCTATTTTCGAAAGTCTGTGCCATGCAGTGCCAGCTGGATTGGTGTGGTTGGGTAAGTCATTTACTATTTGTTCTTTGACAAGGACTTGAATTTAAAGACTTGTCCATACTACCAAATAAACACATTGAGTAACATCTGATGTGTTTCATTTCAGGTCTAACTGTGTGTGTGGATTCTATATTTTGGCGACGCATCCTATGGCCTGAGGGAGAAGTACTTTGGTACAACACAGTCTTGAACAAGAGCTCCAAATGGGGACTATCCTTTACATGGTCTTCAAATCACTGTAAAATAACTCAATACCATCTGAAAAGTTAAAATTTTTATTTTAATTGTGATTGATTTCACTGGGAATATAAAATTTAAAAACTTACAGTCCCACTACATGTTAGGCTAAATATGAGATATGCTGATTGCCTTATTTCCATACAATCAGTAATTATCACTATTAACTTCAAACATTACAATTAATCACCTTTTAGTGTGGGAGTCATCACACATTGTTGGGAGGAACAAAGGGTGTAGGCATTACCATAATGGCAGTTGCCAGCGAGAGGAAAAAAAATCAGCATGAATGAGAATTATACCAAGTTATACCTGGTACCTTAGTGGTTATGTTATTGGACTAGTGATCCCCAGGCATGAGTTCAAATCCCATCATGGTAGCTGGGGGAACATAAAATTCACTTAATTAAAGAGGGAATGGTGACCATGAAACTATCAGATTGTCATGAAATCCTCTCTGATTTACTAGTGTCACTTAGTGAAGCCTTGCTTACTGTTCTATTCAGAAATCCAGGCAATGAAAGGATAAAACTGGAATCTAATCTTGAGAAACTTTTATTTACAGGAATGTATGTTACAAATGTATACTTTCTAACCCCATCCCTACAGTTTCAGTCTGCTCCTATATTTAGGAGCGCAAGTGAATCCATTGTTAGTGCCCACCACCTGAATACAATTAAATACTCAAAAACTATACAATTAACATACACAAACTGGCCTTGAAAGGAATCCAAACCCATAGCAATGTGGTTGTCTTTTACTTGCCCTTTGAAATGCCCTAGCAAGCCACACAGTTGTATCAAATTGCTATGAAAAGGTAAAAACCGGATGGATTACTCAGCATCACAGCATTGTGGGTGTACCTAAACTGCTCCAACTGCAGTGGTTCCAAAAGATGGCTCACCACTGCCTCCTCAGGGGCAGTTAAGGTTGCCAGCAACATCCAAATTCCGTAAACAGATAAAGAAAAACTGCAGGTTGTAAACTGTGCTAATCTAATGTGTAATATACCTTTAAGAAGAATGCTTATAATAGATCACATGATCTTATCCAATGACAGAGTAGCACAGGCTACCTCAGTCAGGAGGGAGTAGTCTAGAGTAAGAGACTGTAATGTAGAGGGTTTTAGTTGTAAGTACACAAGTGTAGCCGCTGAGTTCCTTTGTAAATAAATAGAATGTGTTCTACATAAGAACTGTCTGCTGATCTGCTATGTCTATGGTAACAACTCAGTCATGCTGAGACAAGTATGACTGAGTTGGTACCATAAACAACCCAGATCCATTAGCTAATCTAGTGACCAAGGATCCAGCATAAACTATGAGAGCTTGTGTGATACCATCTCAACCATTACTCCCAGATATTCATTATCTCTTTTGTCAGTATCAGATTCAAGAGAAAAACATTATCAGGCTCTTGCTTCTAATATGATTTTAAAGTTCTGCTTCTAATATGATTTTAAAGTTCATCAGTAATTTTAAAGCTATGTGGGAGAAGTCACCTTCTATCACTTTACACTAGCATTTCACAAATTAATGAAGGCAGGAACTTCACCCCCATTGTAACTAGATGTTTGTGTAGTTTTGTCATATGATTCTTTTATAACTCTAAATTTTCTAATTGCGTGCATCTGGCATAGTGTCTACTTTTGGAAGCATATTTTAGTAATTGAGTGTTTGGAGTCCATGATTATTCATCAAATAAAATTAGTAGACAGAAAATTTTGAACTACAAGTGGAGCATTTCTGATATACATTTCTGGCAGTTGAGTTTCTGTGATAAGAAAGCATAATTGTAAATGTTATCCCTAAAAAAAATCATTGTGGCATTGTGATTTGTTGAGGGAGGTGTGAATTATTCAACAAAACATCCTGCTTCGCCATACCAATTTGCTTTGAGAAACAGATTGCCGTATCAAAACAAAAGCTTCATTGTAATGGTGATGCAACTAGAACCAGTTGATACCATGAGTTAAGCATACTGTTTCTTCACCTCTAGGGTATGGGTTCAAATCCAGTGCAGACTAATGTTACAAAAGTCCCTGTTACCTTCTGGCTATAAGAATCTTTGAAATCATTCTCATTGTTAATTAGCATGGAATCCACAACATAAGCTATCCATGATTTGTCACTCACTAGCAATCTGATTCCAAGGAACCATAAATACGCCTGGTCTGGGAAATGTCGCACTGCCTACTACCTCCTGTGGCAGGGGGAAGAAAACGTTTTTGGAACAGAGACAAGGGAGCTTTTCTCTGCATCTAATTCACACTGTGCCTGATGTGGGATCATTGGAAGTTGTCTTTCGAAGGAAATTTGAGGGCCAATTCAGTTCTATGGGCTTGACAATCTCTAAATATCCTTGACTAATTTCAATTGATTTCCATTAGATAGGCTGCAGTGTTACTTGCTAGTTCCTTAAATGTGTATATTTTTTGAGTTTATGACTTAAGCAACAGGTTACAATTTTTTATGTTTCCTTGACTGAGAATCTATTTAGACATCACCCTTCTTCTGGTATTTTTACTCGGTGCTGCCTCGTGCACTTGGTTGCAGTTTAATTTTTCTGCCTCTTGGGACCAGGGACCGGCGGAGTTGGAGGTTACTCTTCCCAACATTTGGTTTCATCTTTATATATTCATTCTTACCTCACAAGGAGTTGCGCTTCATAATCTACACTTTTCCTGTCTTGAATGTTGTTGCAGCAATAGGATGCTCATCTGTGTAAGTACTCAATGGCGTTGAATTTAAAAAGTCAAGAGTTTAGTTTGACTACTTTTTGTAATGTGAGTGCTTATATAGGTGATTTTAGTTTTATTGTAGAGCAAAATTACTGTTGCATTACTAGGACTGTTTTATTCGGAGTGTTAAGCCCACGATGGCACCCGCTGTCTGACTGTACAACACTGATAAGTATGTACAAATTTGTTTCTCCAATAATTCCCCTCCAAGTTTTCCCAACCAAAACAGTAGATGTGTGTCCATTTAATTCAATGCAGAAAGGACAGAGAGTTGGACAGAGAAAGTATTTGCAAAGACCTCATTTGGGAATATGCAATGTATTATTTATAGCCTGATTGTATTATTTACATTCTAATACAGCATTAGTTTCAGGGTGGCAAAGTAGTCTGATTTTTTTTCTTTATAATATAATAAAGGAACAAGAGACAAATTTTCTGAATTCCATTCTTTGTAAAAACCTGCTTTTAGCAGAATAAAATAACTTCTGCATTGTGCTTGTGATGAACTGAGATCCTACCCAGTATCTATTATTGTACAAGGACGCAAGCAAAAGCATGAAATTAGAGGCAAACTTGTGATATGGGTGATTAATTAGATGGAAGGTATGGAATAAAGCTTCCATTCTGATTGGTGGGATGTGATGGTGTTAACAAGGATCTATACTAGGGCCTCAGTTTTTCACCCTGTGTACCAATGGCTAGGATGAAGCAATATAAAATATAGTAAGTTTAGCTCTAAATTTGCAGATTACACTAAATTAGGAGATGCTATGTTGCATAGGGTGGAGCAGCAATTTACAAAGGCAGATGAACAAAGTGAATGAGTAAAACTGTGGCAGATAGAGTTCAATGTGGGGAAGCGAAATATCATTCAATTTGGATCTGAGGCAAACAAAACAGAATATTTTATTAATGGTGAAAGATTTGGGGCCAAGGAATTTAGATGTCCATGCACACAAATCAGTAAAAGGTAGTGCACAGGTACAAAATCAATCAAAATGGCTAAAAGAATGCTGACCTTTATCTTATGGTGGGTGAATAGTGAAGAGGTGATACTTCAGCTATGCAGAGACTTGGTCAGACTTCATGAGATCCTGCATTGAGTTTTGGTCACTAAACCTTAGGAAATATTTACTGGTCTTTGAAGATACAGCACAGATTCAATAGAATTATACCAGTACCAAACATTAAATTGTGCATTGGTTACATAACCTTGACTTTTATTTCTGTAAGTATAGAAGGTTGATGGGTGATCTAATCAAGGTGTTCGAAATGATAAAGAGATTCAATAAGATAGATATGGTGGAACAATTTTTACCGGTAGGGGATTCCAGAACCAAATAGCATTATCTTAAAATTAGAGCTGAGCCATTTAGGACTGAAATCAGAGGAACTTTTTCACACAAAGGATAGAGAAAATTTGGAACTTGCTCTCCCAAAGGCTGTGGGTTCTGGGTTAGTTGAAATTTTCAGGACTGAAATAGATAGAGTTCTGCTAAGATTATCAAAGGATATGGAACAAAGACAGGTGAAGGGAGTTTGAGGTACAGATCAATCATGATTAAACAGGTTTGAGGATCTGAATAGCCTACTATGCCTGTGTTCATAAATATAATGCCTGGTAAAAGCACATCATTAACTATTTGTATTTTTTCTGTTGCACAGAATGATCAATTACCACAAATCCTTTCTGTATAAGTTAGGATCCTTAGTTGTGATTACACATTTACTGGCAAATGCCTGCTACACTGGGATGCTACTGTATGTATCCCACTACAACTACCCTGGTGGAGTCGCTATGCAAAAGCTACATGAGACTGTCTCTCCAACAACAGGTCTGTAACCTAGCTATGATAACACATCTTGATAAGTAAACCAGCTTGCGAAACCCATTGTACAAATGCAGGATGTGTAAAGTGACTGAGGGAGATCCCTACAATTGCTTACTCATGTTTAAATTTTCAGTAAATGCCCAGGTGACCATGGCATATGAACATGTGGTGTCCACAAGTTCACTACCTATTTTCCAGGATCAGCAGACACTGCAGGATATTTAATTTTACAGTTGGTAATGGGTGATGACTTTTAGTTAGGATAGGTTGTCCGTTTACAATAGCAGTATCTTCCTTTTAGGGAGTGCATGACATGGCAACCTTTGCAAATTAAGAGAAAGGTATACCATAATATAAGTTTGAGTGTGGTAAGATTGATATTACAACATTAATGTACATTTACAGAAATTGTGCTCTTTACACTCCTGTCCACGTTTTTTGTTCTTACACCTGAGCTTTGAATGTCAAAGTAATTCATAGTCAGTCAAAGGTGAAATTATACAATTCAAGTCTTACCTTCAAAAAAATCTTGAGGCAGGGCTACACAGATAGTAATGTCTAATCATTAGAAAAGAAAGAATTGTTAGGTTTTAATAGTGCATTTAAGTTAGAAATAAAATTAAATGTTAAAACAAAAGGAAATGGAGGAAAAATAATGAGGGGGGTAAAATGAAGAAGGGGCTAATTTCATTTTTATTGAAGTGGTTTTATTTTAGTTGTTTTGGTAATATTACAATAATATTACATTGCTGGAGAACTCGGGTTTGTTCTAGTGTCACGATTCACAAAAAATAAAAACAGGCCAGCACAGTAAGCTTTCAATTCCTTGGAACTGCTGGCAATCTAAGGGCTATGTATTATGTCAGAACTGTCATTGACAAACATTCGGCATTACCTGTTCATAAACCAACTATTTGCATGCTGTCACCAAGAATTAGAGCATGGAGGCATAGGCAAAACAAGCGCTGGATGATATTTACATGCATACTTGCACGTCCATTGTTTTCTGTAAGAGGACAAGCAACAATATAAGCTGTCACTTCAATTATCTCAACAAAGAAATTGAAGAGCACCAGCCCACAAATACAATGAATACATAATCAAACTGCAATAAATTCCTATTATTGGAAAGCTCAAGTACTGAGATAGAGTTCCAAGAATTTGGGCAGATGTTACATCTGTTGCACAACATCTGAGTGTTTCCTTTACTGTTTTGGCTAATCAGCTTCTAACAAGCTCACTGGAGTGAAACACTGAGCAAAATCTTAAGAATTTAAAGGCAGTGATTTTCTGGAATGAGCCATATCACCTGGAATCTGTCACAACATCATATAGTTACATTAATTAATTTTAGCTTTGGATTCTTTTGTATGTGATTTTAGCTATGAAATAATTTTTTGGTTATTATAGCTAAAAAAGCATGGCGTTATTTATATTTTTCACATTTTCCTGATCATTGGGAACCATTGATGGATGCTAATGCCTTGTTGGCATGATTTACACATTAGTTAGTACACAAGCTGATTTTCCTTGGTCATTCAAAGGTTTCTAGGTGAGGGGTTAGGCAAGTGATCTGTTGTTGTTGTGCTGGCACCATTATGAGGCTAAAACAAAAACAGAATTACCTGGAAAAACTCAGCAGGTCTGGCAGCATCGGCGGAGAAGAAAAGAGTTGACGTTTCGAGTCCTCATGACCCTTCGACAGAACTTCTGTCGAAGGGTCATGAGGACTCGAAACGTCAACTCTTTTCTTCTCCGCCGATGCTGCCAGACCTGCTGAGTTTTTCCAGGTAATTCTGTTTTTGTTTTGGATTTCCAGCATCCGCAGTTTTTTTGTTTTTACCATTATGAGGCTGGCCAGTAGGAGGCTGCAAGAGTAAATGTGATTTTCCTTTGTCTCTTTGCTGAGAGCAAGCGAGATCAGATACTTCTTGTGGCAGGTCATTTACAGTCTCAGTAATATAATGACTGAGTTGCAGGTTTAACCATCAAGGTCTGAGGAAATATCTTTATTGGAAACATTTCTACAACAATTGAAGGTCCTTTTGATCTACATCAATTGCAGCCACCTTTATGATTTATATTGTTGTGGCTGTTAATTTTATCAGTAACATAACTGAAGTTTCATATTTCAATGTTCAATCATAACATGATGGTTTGGTGAAGACTTTTACACGCAGTTATGCAGATGGCCTCCAGGCTTCTGCAGTTTTAGAAGGACACCTGCATACATTTCCCATTCACTGTTTCATAGTTGAATGTTCACCGTGTCCACATGGATCATTGTTTCCGCATATCACCACTATCATCTTCACATCAGACAGGGCACCCCATTGGTTCCTTGGTAAGTCTCACCCAGTCAGCAAGTCTTCATATGAAGCCTCAGTGATCCAGCCTGCATGTCATGCCTTGCATGTCAGTATATACTACAATTATTTGAACTCACAATTTTGAATGCTTAGTATTGCATACTTAATACAACATGATCATTCTACCTATCCTGACAGTTAATTACCCTTCACACCTTAATATTTCCTTTAGTCTTAAATTATTTTGTCTCTTGCAACATATCTATTATGACTTGGCGACTTATATTATTTTTAAAATACAGTTTGTTCTATTTCCTCTACATTATGATTTGATTAAATGATCACATATTGGAAGCAGAGTGTTGCTTAATAACAATTCTTAAACTATTTTCAAGTGAATATTTTGTAAGAGAGGATATTTCCTGTATCATTCCCACCTTAATCTTTCCCTCCAGCTGTTTCAGTGCACATTGATGTTGCTTCTGCACAGACTGGTGTTACCCGATTCCTTGAACTCAATCCAAGTTGGAGGTAAGTTATTTCCTAATGGATACACTTTCGGTATTAACTGGAATTTTTAATGAAACAAATGCATTTCCTTACTTGAAATAATGTCTTTATAGTGCAGTAATTACCTCCCCACCCCCCCCCCATTCCTTTTGTTCTCTAGTTCCCCTGCATTTCTTTTCATTTGTATTCTATTTTGTCTGTTTTTCTTTACCTTTAATAAAACAGCTCAAACCAATTATCGAACAAATGTCTAATGTAACTGCCCATATCATAATCAGTAAATATTTGTGTGTGATGTTGCAAATGAAAATTTTATATAATTCTTTTCAATAGGAAATTGAAGGTCCAAATCCTGGGTGGCAGCGAAGATACATACAGCATCAGTGCATCAATGTCCCTAATTTTCATGCTTTGTGGGGTGGGGGTGGGAGAGAGAGATTACCTAAGAATAGGAGTGGGAGATTCAGCCCCTCAAGCCTGTTCCACCATTCAGTTCAATCATGCCTGATTTTGTTTCTTGACTCCATCTATCTGCCTTGTTTCTGCAACCCTTATTCTCAGTTTTGAAACTTTCAGTTGACAGAGCCTCAACTTTTTCTGGGGTAGTTCTAGATTTCTACTGCCCTTTGTGTGGGGAAGTTGTATTCTGACACCACCCTGAATGGCCTAGCTCAAATAAGGTAGATACAGAGGAGTAATTTCTATTGGTGGTGGGATCCAGAACAAAATGCTATAATTTTAAAATTAGAGCTAGGCAATTGAGGAGTGAAATCAGGAAACAGTTTTTCCACACAAAAGGTTCAATGACCCAGCCTCCACTGCTTTCTGTGGAACAGAAAGCCACAAACTAACAGCCCTCAGAGAAAAAGTTTCTCCTCATCTCCATCTTAAAAGGGAGACCACTTGTCCCTAAACTGCGTTCCCTGGTTCTCTTCTTTCCAATGGGTGATGGATCAATATTGAGAAAAGTGAATGGATAATGGGACTGTGAGCCGGCACAAGTAGAGGGGGGTTCAAATAGGCTGCTCCTCTGCTTTAAGATTCAGTGGGCCATTTTTGTTACGGGCAGACAACAACTAGATGTGAATCGGCTGCCTATTGTTCACTCCATCCAATTTTTGAAGACAATAGAAAGAGAAAATTGGGTGAAGCGTACAATGCGTGGCTGATCCATAACTGCCAGTGCTGGAGATGAAGATTATCCCCTGTGATTCTGAATTGGAATGGTAAATGATATGGTACTCTTTTTTTTACTATTAACAGTATCTCTGAATAATTAACAGAACAGTATCCATGATGTTTGTGAGTATTGTCTTTGCTGGGAAGAAAAAAAAAATGGCTTATGACTAGAAGTCTTTAAAATCAACATCTTGATCTGGTCTTAAGGAAATTCAAAAAGCCTGGCTTAGATGTGTTTACTAGTATTTCAGTATGAAAAGGTTGTCAGTTTGATTTTTTTTTTCCTTTTGATATACAGGTATGACAAGAGGGAAGATCTTAAACCAGATGTTGGAAGTACTGCACATACACACTACCTGATGGAAATGAATCCAGTATATATATTGCAGTATAGAAACACCCATAGGATAATGTTTAATATTTCTGGTTTTAGTGGAATTGGGTTTAACATATCTCAACTCCCTCCATTTTATATTAAAACTGAGACAAAATTAGTAGTATTAGAAAAAATATACACACACAATGAAAATATGAGAAAAGGATAAAAATTATTCAGCCCATTCCACTATTCTGTTCAATATTTAAGACTCCCAGACATCTTGCTAGTTCCCATTTATTCAACAATCTGTTTTATTCATGCTCGATCAAAATCTTAATTGTGCTAAATGGGTACCAATGGAATAAAATAACTATGTGAGGATTTTGCTCTTTAACTTGTGTCAAGCTAGAACACATGAAATAGTCTAATTTGCTCATTTACTTCTGGTTTTACTCAGAATTTCTACACCTACCCAGTTTCCTTCCTGATTTTAAAACCCGAATCACATCCTTCCTTGTCAGTTTTACAATAAACAGCATGTGATAAGAAATCTACGTTTTCCAGCCCATAATTTTCTAACCATTGAAGTAAATAGGCAGAAAATGACACGATGAGTACAGGAGTAGAATTTTAATCTCTATGTCTTTCAGAATGTCAGCATTTACTGCACAGCATAACGTCATGATAGTTATGCATTGCTGTTGTACAAATTTTGTACATAAGACAGCTGATTTGTTTACCTACCGAATCACACTTCTGATGTATTGGATGAATTTGAAACGATACAACTTTCAGTGTAGCTGAAGTTAACAGGAACTTTTAACGTTGTTTTGGAGTTATAGGATTAAATAGATTGGAGTAAATTGATTCTCTGACTTATTGGTAAAGATGGTCAAATCTTGCACTGAAACTAGAACCTAACGTAGCATAGACCTGGCCTGCAAATGCAGGTCTCAACTTCTGTCAACTCATTCCAATTTGAGGTTATATATTTCTTACTCATTGCCTTGTCCTGTTTGAATTTTGAAAGTATGGAGTTTGAGAAGAGCTTGTTACTTCAGTGGTGGATAAATTCTAAATCAAAATAATGTTATCCTCAGTAGCTTATATAAACGGAAACATGGGTTTCAACTTCATAAGTAACCCTCGAAACACCATCCCATGCACCTCAGACATGTACCAATAAATGTAACAATTCGCTACATACATTTGAGACAGTAAGCTTCTGTCACAGGAACAAAAAGCAAGTTACTTTGACAATCTGCATATGTAAAGTTTTTTTTTTAAGAGTCACTTGGATGGAAATCAATCATTGCTATAGTCACTGTACATAATCTCTCAGAAAATCACGGGAAAATAGTTATCAGGGTCCAAGTTTTAAAAGGCTTTTCTATTTGTTTTTTACTGTTGCAAAGCAGACTTGGTCCTTTTTCAAGAAAACTAAATCTCCTGGAGAGAGCACGTTATTATCTACTGTTCATCTAATATGGCATCCACATAAATTGATATTTTCACAATGATAAATTTGCAGTAATTATGTGTCAGCTGATTTCAGTGCCTGTATTTATTTTAAACAGAGACTTTCATTTGAACATCTCTGTAACGGAATACAATGCCAATATTTACAAGTGGGATCTTTCCTAGTGCAACAAGATTATTAAAGTTGACTTATTTTTACGAGGTTGTAGCTGTTCTCTCTTCAACCCTAACCAACAAATTCCACAACTCATTACTTCTAGAACTTTCTACAAAGCTATCCTCTCCAATTTTATGTAATTTGGGGATATTCATTCACACACTTTCCGAACAACACTGAGGTTCTGAACCATTATTTGTATCTTAAACTATCAGTTATATTAATACAATGAGCAAAACAGGGAACAACTGCAGGTCCACTCCCTTTAGTGTTTTCAATACATTTTGCACCCTATCAGCAACTGTGAAACCAATATGAAGTCCAGATGAGTTGATCCAAACTGACCATAAGGATTCCAAATGCTTCTAGATGTTTAAACCATGTGGTTGCTGTCAATCTGTGACATTTAACAAAGTAGAACAGTAATAATCTTTCTGACTTGGTGAACACATAGAAGAATCAAATGTCACCCAATGAGCTGTTATTTACTCATTCCCTAATTTTGTTGCCCATCCATACACCAGTGTAAAATATGCTATTCTGCTCTTGGTTTCTTTCAGATTTAAAGCTATAGTTCCCTTCACACAATCAAGCATTCTTGGTACAGCAATCCGAGAGAAGATGGCTATGGTATAGAATATTGTAGCTGTAAATATGATTGCAACTTATTAAACCCAACATTCTCAGAACAGAAAATGGTTGGAGACCGAATGTGGTCATTTCAGCAATTATGCTTACGTTTTTGGCATTTAACAGAGAAATTCACACCTTACTGTTCTCAGAGGCTGCTGCTCTAAGTTGAGTTTCAAATGGCACCTCAAACAGGATGAAGGTGAAAATGAAACATCTGATATATCAACATTGGGCATAGGCACATGATGAAGTGGTTGAAGATGTGGAAACAAATGTAATTAGGAGAGCGGTTTGCTTTCCTGAATTGATTGTATAGTTACAGTGGGTGTTCATTATTTTGGTGAGGTCTGCAGAACATCAAGAAAAATATTTTCATAATTTTGATATTAGCAATAAGTGCAGCAACTTTGTTTTATTGTTGTGACAAATGAAAAGTTCAGCTGTTTGTTCCATAGATGACAACATAAAAATAGATTTATTTGTAGCCAAATGTTCTGAACCAGATGGTAAGAAGGACACAGAGCAGTTATCTGAGCGAGATGTTTCTCAGGTAAGATCTTTCCCTTGCTTAAGACCAGAAGCATGGTACTAATACGGGTGTCTCAAATATATCATACCAAGATTATCCCTTTTCTTTCCTCTGCTTATCACACAGTGACAATGCATACACACTGCCTTTGTACAGTCTAATAGGAACACAGTAAAATGACACCAAGCTCCTGAGGTTCATGGCCTTGATATTTTTTGAGTAGTAGGTTCAAATGCCCAATGAAGTTGTAGAGATTGCAGGGTAAGACAAAAACATTGGTGAAATAGATAGAGTTGGTGAACTTGTAGCATTGCCACAACCGTGTATAACTAGATGGTTGAGACTGACCTAGATGCCTCATTAGGCAACTCATTCAAGATCTGACCATTTCTTATCGATGTTGAATGCACAATTGCAATGCATGGAAATCACTTTGGTAATATTTGTAGTGGACATGATAAAATAATTTCATACAGCTATTTCTCTTTTGGAACCTCCAGCGCTAATAGGTGGAATAGAAATTATACCTGTATCAATAATAAAAAAAAGAGGGGGTTTGTTGAGGTTGCAAATTAATGAATCATTTTGTTTGTTATCAATAGTTCTTTGATTTTCTTCCTTCTGATCTTTTTCATCACTGCCTTTACTATTAGTGAAATGTTACCAGTTACTTTGGCTGACCATGTTATTTGCAGTTTTACAATCAAAGTAGTTTAGTACCAAACAAGATAAAAGTCATTTCACATGTTTACCTTTAAAGGCATTAAAACAAGTCTATAAGTTTCTTGTAAAATAAAGCAGTATCTTCAGAACTTCATTAACCATACATTAAGCTCCCCACCCCCAATTTCATAAAAAAATGAAATTTAAAATCATATTCCTGCAATAATTGTGGTTAAACACTAATGTATATATCAAAATCAGAATATTTTGTTCTATAACAATATTCAAACAGGAGTAAATCCCAAAACGTCACAAGTTCCAAGTTATTTGCACTAAAATCTAGATAAAGCAACTTCCTGAAACTTAATGGGGAGGATTTTCTCCCCGTTGGGAGGGGTTGGGCAGGGGAGCGGGCGCACAGCTGATCGTCGCCTGCGATCAGCTGCGCATCGCCATTTTACGTGGGCAGGCCAATTAAGGCCCGCCCAGCGTGATGCTCACCCGGAAGCGCTGTGTGCTCCCTATGCAGGCGGGGGGTGGCAGTAGGCTGAGTTGGGACCTGCGCTCTTTCTTGCATGTGCGTGAAAGAGCGCCGAAATCTCTGAGGCACCGAACTGCCTCAGGGAGATGAGTTTGATTTTTAAAAATTTTAATAGAGGAAAAAAAAAATTTAAAGACACGCCCCCACATGTGACAGTGTCACATAAGCTGGGACATGTCTAAGAATTTTATTAAAAATTTCTATTAATGTTTGAACCTTCATGAAACCTCATCCCACCCGTGGATGGGGTTTCATGATAAATGCGAAGGCCGCCTGGACTCCAGGTCTGCCCACCAACTTTAAGGTTGGACAGGCAGCTCAGTTATGTATTTCAATTAGAATTTAAGTGGTCTTAATAGGCTTTTGACAGTTCAGCGGGCACATACCCGACTCTGCCCCCGCTCGCTAACCCAAAGATTCTGCCCAATGTAAAGCATTACAGCCTTCTATAATTAAAGCAAAATAGTGTGGATGCTGGAAATCTGAAATAAAAACAAAACATGCTGGAAAATCTCAGGTCTGGTAGCATTTGTGGTGAGAGAAACAGAGTTAACGTTTGGAATATGTATGACTCCATAAGAGTCAATTTTTCAGCATTTTTTCCAGTATTCCCAGCATCTTTTTATTACAATCTTGTCATTTTAGAATGTTTATTTTAATAGTTATGGTCATACCACTACTATTCTGCATCGTGATACAAAGTGTGGTGGTATGTTATAGTTCACTCAAGGAGTCTTGAGTTGCTATGGCAACATGCATGTTGTAGTCTGGAGCTATGGAGAGTGATGGTCGAGGCTCCAACTTTCTTTCCATCACATGGTTGACCAGGAATCTTTCCCACTCTTACCACCTGCCATTGGTGTGTTATTGGCAGGATTTGCAGGTTGACACTCAACCTGTTTGGCCACATTATGAACGCACCTTTCTTAGCCATCAAGTCCTGGATTGGGACTTGAACCCAGAGCTGCTGGTCAGAGGCAGGGACGCCACCCACTGCATAACAAGACTTCCTCTATATAAAACGTAAGAGGGTTTAATTTGAGTTCCCCTCACGAAAGATGAAAAGCAGGATATTTTGATGAAACATATTTATGATCCATCACTGAGTATGTGGAGAAAAAGCATATCTTGCAAACCAGATTACAAACTCAAGGCACAGGATTTACAACTTGCCAGGTGCAGAGCAAGCAGCTTTCAGTTTCAAGTACTACAGTCATACAATGTTGCATAGCCAAACACATCCTCCAATTGCAAAACATCTGGAGTTATTTTCAACAACACAGGGAAGGCTTCAGAGTAGAATCAATTAATTCATAATTTTGAAAAATTTGAATAATCTTCCTTTCCAAACAATGGGCCACCGAAAAATGAAAATAAAACATTTTACCAACTGCCAATTGTGATCATCTTATAACAAAATTCAAAATACTCCACTGAAAGCGCAGTTCAGTTTCATGTAGTAATTCCTTGGGACTTCAAGTTATTATTGTTATAACAATACATACAATAACAACTTTATATAACGCCTCAAGAACAGCAAAATGCCCTAAAGTATTTCAGAGGCTTAATTAAAAATTGATAAAAACAAAACTGCGGATGCTCGAAATCCAAAACAAAAACAGAATTACCTGGAAAAACTCAGCAGGTCTGGCAGCATCGGCGGAGAAGAAAAGAGTTGACGTTTCGAGTCCTAATGACCCTTCAACAGAATTAGGTGAATCCAAGGAGAGGGGTGAAATATAAGCTGGTTTAAGGTGTGGGGGGGGGCGGTGTTGGGTGAGGGGAGAGAAGTGGAGGGGGGGTGGTGTGGTTGTAGGGACAAGCAAGCAGCGATAGGAGCAGATCATCAAAAGATGTCACAGACAAAAGAACAATGCAGCAAGCCAAGGACAGACATGTGGGCAAGAGAGCAGGGTGGAGTGTTAAAATGGCAAGCGACAGGGAGGTTTGGGTCATTCTTGCGGACAGACCGCAG
The DNA here is from genome assembly GCF_017639515.1 of Carcharodon carcharias. Taxonomy (NCBI): domain Eukaryota; kingdom Metazoa; phylum Chordata; class Chondrichthyes; order Lamniformes; family Lamnidae; genus Carcharodon; species Carcharodon carcharias. The sequence goes on along the minus strand of NC_054479.1, from coordinate 111,542,155 downwards.
GTGTTCTGCAAAGCGGTCGCCCAGTTTACGTTTGGTCTCTCCATTGTAGTCCTTGGCTTGCTGCATTGTTCCAGTGAAGCCCAACGCAAACTGGAGGAACAACACCTCATCTTCCGACTAGGCACTTTACAGCCTTCCGGACTGAATATTGAATTCAACAACTTTAGGTCTTGAAATCCCTCCCCCCACCCCCCCCCCCCCCCCCCCTTCCTGTTTCTTCCCCCTTCCTTTTGTTTTTTCCAATAATTTATATAGATTTTTCTTTTCCCACCTATTTCCATTATTTTTAAAAATTTTTAAATATTTTATGCTCCCCCCATCCCCACTAGAGCTATACCTTGAGTGCCCTACCATCCATTCTTAATTAGCACATTTGTTTAGATAATATCACCAACTTCAACACCGATGTGTTCTTTTGTCTGACATCTTTTGATGATCTGCTCCTATCACTGCTTGCTTGTCCCTACAACCACACCACCCCCCTCCACTTCTCTCCCCCCCCCGACCCCCCAACCCCCCCGCCACCCCCCCCCCCACACACACACACCTTAAACCAGCTTATATTTCACCCCTCTCCTTGGATTCACCTAGTTCTGTTGAAGGGTCATGAGGACTCAAAACATCAACTCTTTTCTTCTCCGTCGATGCTGCCAGACCTGCTGAGTTTTTCCAGGTAATTCTGTTTTTGTTTTTAAGTAAAAATGGATGCTGATGCAATGGATGATATTTGGATGGTTAACTAAAACCTTGGTGAGAAAGGTTTGAAAGTAGGGACAATTCAGGGAGGAAATATCTGAATGTGAGTTCAAAGGAGCTGAAGGCATGGCCATTAAAGATGGGATGAGTACACAAGAGGCCAGAGTCGAGGAATAAAGTGTTTCGGGCATGATTGTATGATCTTACAAATATAGGGAGGGGTAAAGCCATGAAAGGATTTAAACACAATGATAATCATTTTAAATTTATATTGTTAGAAATCAGAAAACCATTGCAGTACATTCCATCACTGTCGCTGAGTTAAAATCCTAGAACTCCCTCCATAACAGCACTGTGGGTGTGCCTACGCCAGAGGGACTGCAGCAGTTCAAGAAGACGGCTCACCACCATCTTCTCAAGGGCAATTAGGGATGGGCAATAAGTGCTGGCCCAGCCAGCAACAGCCACATCCCGTAAATGAATTTAAAAAATCATGGACCAATCCAGTGGAAGTCCATGGTCACCAATGCCCTCTCAGCCTCAGGGCATTGTTGAAGATCCTCAGGGTAGTGTCCTGGGCCCAAACGCCTTCAGCTGCTTCGTCAATCAAAAGGTCAGAAGTGGGGACATTCGTTGATGATTGCACAATGCTCAGTATCATTTGGAATGCCTCAGATACTAAAGCAGCCCATGACAATTTGTAGCAAGGTCTGGACAACATTCAGGCTTGGGCTGATAAGTAACATTCACGTCACTTAAGTGCAATGACCATTTCCAACAGGAAAAAAATCTAACCATCTCCCCATGACATTCAATGCCATTACCATCGATACATTACCCATCATCAACATTCTGTGGGTTATCATTGACCAGAAGCTGAACTGGACCAGTCATATAAATACAGTGGCAATAAAAGCAGGTCAGAAACTGGGAATTCTGAGTTGACTAACTCACGTCCTGACCAACCAAAGCCTGTCCACAAGACACAAGTCAGGATTGTAACGGAATACTCTCCACTTGCCTGAATAAGTGTGGCTCCAACAACACTTAAGAGGCTCAACACCATCAAAGCCAAAGCAGCTCGGTTGATTGGCATCCCATACACTAACTTAAACATTCACTCCCTCCACCACCAACACACAGTAGCATCAATGAGTACCATCTACAAGATGCACTGCAGCAACTCACCAAGGCTCCTTCAACAGCACCTTCCAAACCAGCAACTCTATCACCTAGTAGGACAAGAGCAGTACACACATGGGAGCATGACGATCTGCAAGTACTCATCCAAGCCACACAGCATCCTGTACTATATTGCCATTCCTTCACTGTCATGGGATCTAAATCCTAGAACTCCCTTCCCAGCAGTACAGTGGGTGTACCTGCACTAGATGAGCTGCAGCGGTTCATGGCAGCACACCACCCCTTTTCAATGGTCATTAGGGATGGACAATAAATGCTGGCCTTGCCAGTGACCCCCAAATCCGATGAAAGAATCAAAAAAATGATTCTGGAGGCATTGCCATGGGCAAGGGTTAAAATTATTAGACTAGCTGAGTTAAGGACAGATGTGGATGATGCTATGGAAGTGAAATAAGGCAATGTTTGTAATGGACAGAATATGGGGCGGAATTTTATGTTGATCATGCGCCCGACCCGATCAGGCATGAAATCGTGCAAGATGGCGTTGGGTGATGTCCTGACGTCATTGCACACACATGATATCTCACTCTGTGGGTGCACGCAAAAGTTGAAGCACTCCTGCTGACAATTAAGAGGGCAATTAGGCCCATTAACAGCGCAATAACAATGCAATTGTCTGCTGTTGTTCATCGCCCATCAAACCTTATGGTTGGCGGACGGGCAAATTTCTGCCTTCAAAGAGCTTTCTCTCAGCGCTCGTCCACGCCCATGTTGATGTCATCACCCACCCTCCTCCTGCCCCCATCCCCGCCCTGTTTTTAGCACGCGCTTCACACTGACTTGCTGTTAATTGGCCAACCAGTGTGAAATCATGGTCAGGGGCCAATCGTGGTCGGTGGTCCATTTCCCAGTTGCTCCCGGGCCCACCGATTCCACCCACCCGCCGAGCTAAATGTTCAGGCCATGGGGTCAGAGTTGAATAGGACATTAAAGTTGAAAACTGTCTGGCTCAACTGGAACTGTAGCTGGAATTGATGGCAAGGGAATAGAATTTATGAAAGGGGTCAAAGATACATGACTTTGGTTTTCCCAATGTTTCACTGTAGGAAATTGCAGTTCATACAAGGTTTGATGTCAGACAAACTCTGATACAGAGAGGCAGCAGAAGAAGCCGAGAGAGGTGAAGAAAAATAACAGGATTTTGCATGATGTGTGGAAGCTGACACCATTTCTGCAGAATACATTAAGAAACAGACCTGAATTCTCCTCTCACTACCCGTCCATAAACAGAAAAGTGTTTTTGACTTCTGATTTCCCCTTTATAAGTGGTGGAATGGCATCCCCAACCCTTCAGTTTAGAGTGATCCAATCTTCTATTAATAACCCCACAGCAAACTTGAGATAAGTAAAATAAGAGGGTTAGTTTATTTTACACACACACAAAACATGGGAAGGGATTTTCACAACATCCGTCCATTTTTGCACTCATACAAGAAGAGGGATAAGGGAAAGAAAGGGGATACAGGGCAAGACCACACTATTATAATTAGAGTTATGGTTTCACGTGAATCCAGAGTCCGGAATCGAAGGTCCAATGGCATATTCCTTCAGAGGTTAGCAGGCTGAAACGTGCAGGGTGATCTGTTTTTCCAGAAGCAAGGATTTACATGGTGGAAGAAGGCATCTAGAGATGAATGAGTCTTTTAGGCACCAAACAGGAGTTCCAATACTCCAGTAGTACACATTGTAGATGAGGGCCAGTCTATTTTAAACCTGGACAAGGCTCTTTCTGCTGCTACCTGTTAATGGTGAAATGGTAGACTGGGATCAGGTCCACATGGCAATATTACAGGTTCTAGCAGCTTGGGAGAGGTCATGTGACATAACCCCCATTTCTTCTTCTGGGTCTTGGACAAAGAGTGTGTTTTTCCACTTCTGAAATCTTAAGGTGTTTAATAGAGGAGTCAATGTCCCTTTGCCGACATACCGTCTCCGTCGGATGCAGCTCTGCCGTAGAAATGTAAATGTAAAAGGGTGCTGGTGCATTTCTTTGGAATTTAATTTTCTGCAGTCACAGGGGCATTAGCACCTCTTTAAAGATAACGAGGTCCTTGCTGGTTTCTGAAAGTTAGAGATTCCTCTGGTATGAGTCATGGCTAGTCAGGGAAAAGCCTTTGTCCATTTAAAAAATAATAATTTTATAAAGTAGCTATGTTGACGTAGATATATCTATATTTTCCTTTCTGTCTTCTGGATGGGACATGCCTTCCCATTGGAGAAAAATGAAATTAATTCCATTTCATTTTTTTTTAATGTAGTCTTAGGGAAGGAAGAATAGGAAGTGCAGAAGTATACAGACATTCTCTCATTCATGCTGGCACATCAGACACACAGTTAGGGAAAATGGCTGATGATTAAGAGTTAGTTCAGAGAGCTAAACCTTTTTTGTCACCCTTTAAAATTGGAAAAGGATAGAAAGTGGGGAGATGAAAGGAAGGTGGGAAGAGAAGTAAGCGGAAATTTGCAGGAAGTTTTTGCTCAGAATAAAAAGGAAGATGCTGAGGGTAGAAGTGACATTCGAAAATTGGGGTGTTTTCATTAAAATAAAGTTGAACATATGAAATTTGTGTGCTGGAAATTGCAGGGAAAATCTGTTGGGATTATTGGTGTGCAGAAAAGCACTGGAAGTAAAAGTACTGTAGGTTCTGAGGTTCAGGCACAGGCAAAATCAGTGGTTTGTGTACAGGTAAAACAGGGAGAATCAGTAATAGGTAAAGTGGGAATATGTTCACGATTTACGCAAGAGAATTCAGATGAGCAGGTTGCTGAAATGTTTAAAGATTTTGTGTGTGAAGGAAAAGTCTTTCCATGTGTACAGGGTGGAATAGGTGAAGTTGGTAAAATTTTAAGAGACATGGGCTAGTCAATCCTTAATGGTGTGGGATAGTGACATTTGTTGCTCAGAGGGAGTATTGCGGGAATAGGTAATAATAAGTGGTGTTCATGGAGATGCTAAACGTATTCCGTTGTGGAAGGTAAATTTAAAGAGTAAATGGAAAACAGGTGAGGTGATTGTTGCAGTAGTCGAAAAATTGCCCATTGCAGGGGTTCAATTTATGCTGGGTAATGATATAGCTGGATCACAGATGTGGATGATGCCTAGGTAGTTGAGCAGCCTGTAGAAGTATTGCATCCTGGATTGTTTCCAGATTGTGAGATAATGAGATCACAGGTTGAAACAGGAAGAACAGGAAGTTCAAAGGCAAGGAGAAGACGTGGAACTCCAATTAGCTGACACTGTGTTTGATAAGGTTGTTCAGGAAGAAAGGCTGGAAGACAATTCAGCTGAAGTGTTTAACTCAATGGGGTTAGTGGAGTTACAGAGAAAGGATTTGCAAACATTTATATCAGACAACTTACTCATTAACAGAGGCAAAACATATTCCAAAATGTAATTACCTTAGGGGTAATGTTTTAGTAAGAAAATGGAGGCCTCATCATGCTTCAGCAAATGAAAGCTGGAGGGAGGTACATCAGATTGTGCTACCATTTGGATATAGAAATGAGATTCTGAGGATAGCTCATGAAATTCCAATGGGGCAACATTTAGGAATTAGAAAGACACAGGTGAAAATACAAAAACATTTTTTTGGCCTGGATTGCATAAGGATTTGGTCAAGTTCTGCAGAACATGTCACAAATGTCAGCTGATTGGGAAACCACAAGCAGTGATTAAGCTGGCACCTTTAATTCCAATTCCAGCATTTAAAGAATCAGTACTTATCGATAATAATGGACGTGTCTACCAGGTTTCCTGAAGAAATACCTTTATTACAACAAAGAAAATTGTGGAAGAGTTGACTAAACTTTTTTTTTTTTACAAGATATGGTTTACCTAAAGAAATACAATCCGATCGGGGTTCAAATTTCATGTCACAACTGTTTAGACCATAAGACGTAGGAACAGAAGTAAGCCAATCGGCCCATCGAGTCTGCTCTGCCATCAATGAGATCATCTGGTCTGATAATCCTCAACTCCCTTTCCTGCCTTTTCCCCATAACCCTTGATTCCCTTACTGATTAAAAATATGTCTATCTCAGCCTAAGGTACCTTCTGTTATTGCTGGTCAAAGTGCCAAGTGATAAACAAACTTCTCTTAAGCCCATTATCCAATCCTTTCCCAACAAATCATTAAAAAGTCTAATAAAATCATCTCCAAAAGGATTATCACTATACATGCACACACATAGAAGCCTCTTGTGCTCCTAATAAATCTCCTGATGGAAAAGGATGACTGTAGAAAATACCAAAGACCACTAAGTATTTTACTCAGAAAGTGGCAGGAAATGTAATGTCTGCAGTTGTGCTTTAAAAATAAAAAAGACAACCTTTTGAATGTAACTTTGCTTATAAACATACTTTTGATATCATGCTACTGCAGCAGCTTTATATGTTTGGGTCTGGCAAACTAAAATCTTGTTATGACACAGGCAACAGAAGTGCAGGGCAGCAGAGATGAAAGGTGGAAAATCTCCGTGACTTCTCACCTCCACCAATGCTACTCTGAACAGACAACCAGAATGGACAACACAAGTGTGAGATCCAATAAATGTTGATTAATAGTGTAAGCCTTCTGACGTGCAGGTACAGCATTTCAGCATTGTGGCAAGCCAAACAACTTTTTTGTGTATTTTCCATGTTATGATCTTCTTAAAGGCATGTTGCAAAGATGCTTACAAACATATCAAGAAGAATTAAGCCAGCTTTACTAGTGTGTTGACTTTGCCTGTCAATCTTAATCAATAACTTTGCACATCAGCGACTCTAGCCTTTAATCAATTTTAGTGGTGCAAGAGTACAACATTGCATCATCATGACATTGTTTTCTTTCTCCTTCTCAAAAAAGCAATGAACAGTTTGGGAATAAAACAGTGGAAGTCAACAGCTTATCATCCTGAGTCACAAGGGACTTTGGAAGGATGGCATCAAATTCTAAAAATTATGAAAAAGGCATATAGTCAGGAATATCCACAGGGTTGGGGTAGGGGGAATTCCATTCTTGTTATTTGCTATTAGGGATGCTCTAATGCATCGACTGGTTTCAGTCCTTTTGAACTAGTTTATAGTCATGAGGTGAGAGCCACTGAAATTGATTCTTGAGAAATTGATGTGTCAAAATTCAGAAACTACTTTTCTGGATTATGTATCAAACTTCAGAGCGCGTGAGTTAGCTTGGGAACATTTAAAGACATCACAGTAAGTGATGAAAATGAAAACTGACAGGAAAGCTACAGCTTGTAGTTTTGTGCTGGGGAGAAAGTATTAGTTCTGTTACCAGTATTGGATAATTCATTAAAGGCAAGGTTTAGTGGGCCTTACAGGATTGAAAAGAAGATTAGTGAAGTGAATTATTTAATAAATACTCCAGATAGAAGAAAGGACCAGAGGGTGTGTCATGTAAATATGCTCAAAAAGTACTTTGACAGGGAAGAGGACCTCTAAAACAGGTATTAGTGGTGGTGGATAATGAGAAAGAAGTAGAAATGCAGGATTCTGAAATTGATTTTCCTCTAATCAAATGGAATAATGAGGAAGTACTTGGAAATTTAAACATGATATTGAGTTACCTTCCAGACAAGTGTCAAAGTGATTTGGAGAAGCTATTGCAGTCAGAAAAAGATATTTGTGGAAATAAGTTGGAGGGGACAAATTTAACTATACATGATGTGTCTGTAGAAGTTTCATCTTCACTAAGGCAACATCGTTATAGATTAAATCCAGCAAAATTATCACAAGTACAGAAAGAAATTGAATTCATGCTTCAAAATGATATCATTGAGTCTAGTTGCAGTAACTGGAGTTTGCCTATTGTGCTGGTTCCGAAACTAATTGGAACACAAAGACTGTGTGTAGACTATCGAAAGGCGAATGCGGTGACAAAAGCGGATTCATATCCTATACCACAGTTGGAAGGTTGTATTGATAAAGCGAGACAATCAAAATTTATTAGAAAGATTTGACTCGCTAAAAGAATATTGACAAGTACTGTTATCAGCGAGGGAAAGGAGATATCAGCTTTGATGATGCCAGATGGACTGTATCAGTTTAAAGTCATGCTATTTGGTATGAAAAATGCACCTGTAACATTTCAAGGACTGACAAAGTAACTGCAAGTCTGAGCAGTTGTGCTGTTTATATTGACAACTTGATAGTTTTCAATCAGACATGGAGTAGCATTTACAACACCTGGAAGAATTATTTACCCAGATACAAGAAGCTACTTTGGTGGTGAACTTGGCTAAAAGTGAATCTGCAAAAGTGCAAGTTATGTATTTTATGTATCAAAGTAGACTTACAGTTACTTTGTTTGTCAGTCCTTGAAATGTTACAGGTGCATTTTTCATACCAAATGGACATGGTAAGGTAGCTCCGAGAGATGTGAAAGTCAAGGCAGTTGTGGATTTCTCTGTGTCTACAACAAAACAAAAATTTTTGAGGTTTCAGGGCATGAGTGGGTTTTACTGGAAATTTGTACCAAATGTTAGCAATGTGGTCGCTCCACTGACTGAACTATTAAAAGCAAACAAGAGGTTTCAATGGACACAGGAGTGTCAGAAGGCATTTGACAGTTTTAAACCGCATTAACCATGACACCAGTCTTGGCAGTATGCAATTACTCCAAATAATTTAAGTTGGCTGTTGACGCAAGTAATATAGGCATTGGGGCCGTACTGTTACAAGATGGAGAAAATGGAATTGAAAAACTGATAGGGTATTTTTCCAGTAAGTTGAATGTACAACAGAGAAGATATTCAATGATTGAAAAGAAGACTTTGTGTTTGGTGTTAGCATTGCAGCATTTTGAGATTTACGTCGCAAACAATTCATCAGGGTCCCTTTTGACCTTTGCTGGCATACCATCTCGGATGGTCAAAGCTCTGCCTTAGAAATGTATAAGGATGCTGGTGCATTTCTTTGGAATTTGATTTTCTGCAGTCACAGGGCATTAGCACCTCTTTAAAAATAAAAAGGTCCTTGCTGTTTTCTGAAGCTTAGAAATTCCTCTGGCTAGTCAGGCAAAAGCCTTTGATTTAAAAATTACAAAATAATTTTATAGAATAGCCAGGTTGACATAGATATATCTATATTTTTCTTCCTGTCTTCTGGACGGGATGGTACATAAATATTTAAAAGGTGGCAGCAAAGTTGAGAACTGTTTACAACAGAGATCCTTGGCTTCATAAAAATTTCAGCCCAAAAGCCACGAATTTATGCTATATCTTAATAAAATTGAATGGTTAGGCAATAACTGGAATATTGTGTTCAGTTCTGGGCACTATGTTAGGAAGCTTTAGATTGAGTACAGAGGAAATTTACTCGAATGGTAGCAGGGATGCAGGACTTAGATTACATGGAAAGAAGCTGAAAATTTAATAGAATCATTAAAAATCATGAGTTTTGATACTTTCGCCTTACTTTGTTTCCAATGTCAGAAACCTAATTTAATGTAATTGGCAGGAGAATCAGAGGTAACATAAGGATAATTAAAAAAAACGCAAGCTATGATCTGGAATGCACTGCCTGAAAAGGTGGTGGAAGCAGATTCAATAACTTTCAAAGCACAGATATATACTTGATGGGGAAAAGGGACTAATTGGATAGTTTTTTTCAAGGACCAGGCACAGACATGACTATCCAAATGGTCTCAGGAGGAACATGCTCACTTTGTAAGCTTGATGCAGAAATACAGTGCATCAAACCTATCCTGTGGGACAATGTCTAGCGATGATCAGGATAGCCAAAGATACCCACATTCCATGAACAAAAAGAGAAAAAATTGTTGGGTGTATATTGCACAAATTCGTAAATGGGTCAAAGGCTGCCACCTTCGGACCTGAAATGTGTCAGGTTTACCTCAAAGTTTGCTGGAAAGGCAAAGTATTTCAAAAATTTTAACAACAGGTTAAGCAAGCTGTTTTGTGCTGCTACTATATGGAATGACTACAAGACCGGTATTTTCCGCTAACAGGATTCTGCCTACCACACAATTGAGCTACATTGCATATGAATTTCAGTGTCGGTGCGATGCCAGGTATACAGGCCGTACATCCCAATGATTCGATCAGCCAAACATGCTCCTTAGGTTGTTCATAATAAGCAGAGTACAGAGCGTACTCAACCAGCGTATGTTTGCAAAACCAAATGCATTTACTGTTAGGTGTGATTCTATGATTGGGCATTATTTGCTGAATAATCCTGAAATGTGCTGATAGCTACACTAAAAACCAATTTAAGATAATTAGTCAAGCTCGTAATGTGGCTCATTCATATGCACAGACCCACTTTTTGCAAACGAAAATAATATGTTCAAGCCTTGCACCTTATTTGAATTACCAAGGAGCTTGGGGAGACTATAGTTACCAGTTACATTCTCCATGGCAATACCGTGGCCAAAGTCAACTTGCCATCCAATCAGCACCCTGTTTTTTCTCATATAAATTGTTGTGATTGTTTGAAGTTTGGCATTATTGTGTTTGCCCTGATGAGTGCAAGACAAAAAGCTTTGGAAACATGTCTCCCTTTTCAGCAATATTCAAGTTCTGTACAACCAAGTGACTTTTCCAAGTGCAATGTTAAGATTTCCTTAATCATAGATTCATTTTTCCAATGACTGTTGTTAGACTAACTGACCTGTAGTTCCCTGTTTTATCTCCCCGTCCTTTCTTGAAAATTGGTGTTACATTTGCCAACTTCCAATCTAATGGGACCATTCCTGAATCAAAGTAATTTTGGAAATTGTAGCTAGCCCATCCTCTATCTCTGCAGCTATCCAAAGTGTAGGACATCAGGTCCAAGATTATTTGATTTTTACTCCCCAAGTTTCTCCTCTTTCTCTCTGCTTATGTTATTTACCCTAATTTCCTCACTCTTTTTAGCCCCTAGATTACCCTCTATTTCTAGGATGTAACTTGTGTCTTCTATTGTGAAGCCAAAAAAGTTGTTCAGTGCCTCTACCATCTCTTCATTCCCCCTAATTTCTCCTGCTTGAGGGACCAAAGTTTAGCTACTCTCACTTTTCATGTACACTTACTTTTCGTATAAGATCTTACTTTTTTAAAAAAAAATTCTGGTTCGTTTGCTCTGTTATTCTAATCAACTTTTTGGTGGTCCTTCGCTGGTTTCTAAAACACTCCCAGTCCTCAAAATTACCACTGCTCTTTGCAACTTTATAAACCTCTCCATTTAATCTAACACTATCCTTAAAATTCCTGAGCAAGCCAAGATGGATCTTTCTTGCTGAGTTTTTTTTCCCCCCAATGGAATGCATTTGTGTTGAACATTTTTCATTCGTTTCTGTAATGTTTCCCACTATTCAATTACCGCCGTACCTTTTAGTCTCTATCCGCCCAATCCACTTCAGCCAGTTCTCCAAAAACAAAATAAAGACATCGAGTGACGGTGGAAGCTAACCGATATCAGGAATGAGATTCTCTTTCCCCTCCCCTCCCCCCGGTCGTCGATCTTTTTGTTCCTCCAGTCAGCAGCTTTCCCCTTTAGCTTGTCCCTGGCAGCCACAAGAGGATCAGGTTAATCCCTCTCCCCGGATTCCCTGACCCACATACTGAGCTGAGACGCCCCATTTGCACCGCTCTGCGCCAGGCTGCTCCCAGCACTGCTGTGGGTGGGCGCAACACCGCCCAGTTATCGGAAACTGGAGAGACAGGGCTTCATGGCTGCATACAAAGCCGCCATATAAATATATATATATATATATATATCTACATACACACTGTATGTGTGTGTGTGTGTGTGTGTGTAATGTTTAAAGGTCCCGAAAGGGAGTCACGCAAATTACACACTTCCGCTACAACCAGATCTCGACCTCCAGGACATCGGCACCGCACTCGGTACACACCCATACAGACCATTTAAAAATAAAGTCATTTAAAACCGCGAACCCTTTTCCCCACTATGTTATAAACACCCTTGCACCGCCCTTTCCTCCTCTCAAAACCAAAGCAGCCGCCGTCGCCGCTCGATCTCCCTGACACCAGGCAACGGGGTTTCCCCCAAAACCCAGGGTTTATCCGCGCGCTCCTGGCGCGCGCGCGCGCGGGTGGTGGTGGGGGGGCCGGGGGGGAGAAGGTGGTTTGGGGAGGTGGAGAGAGGGAGAGGAGAGGAGAGGAGCTGGCGATCGCTCCCTCCCTGAACCCCACAACCCCTTCCTGGTTCGCCAATTGGTGAAGAGAGCCGAGCGATCATTCCACCTGGCAGCCCGCTCAGCCAACGGCAGCCGGCCGGCGCGTGACGTTGACGCCTCCGACGTCTTGTGTAAGCGAAACGGTGCATTGTTGTTGAAGAAGCGCAAAAAGAGCCTCTTCTAACAGAGCAGCAAACGAGCGCGAGAGAAAATTATTCAGGCCAGGGAGGGAAAAGGGGAGGTTGGTGCTGTCGAATGTTCGCACGTTCCGTGACAGTTGGCCGTGGAACGCGAGCAGCAGCAGGAGGAAGCGGCGCGCGGGCGGGCTCGAGGGTCCTGGCGCGCGGGGCCGAGGCTGCCGTGTTTTCATTCGCCCGGGAGCAGCGTCTCGGGAGCGCGCTCGGTCCGTTTGATGAACGGCCTCGAGAGAGCCGAGCGGAGCTGGGGCCTGCACAGACAGGGCGCGTCAGTTCAGTCCGGTGACACACATACACACACCCGGGAGAGGAACTAAAAAGCAATAGGCGGGGGTAAGTCTGCCCTTTTGCACACCGCCGAATGAGAGGAATGGTGGAGGTGACTGTTAAGCTGACGGAAAGAGGGAGGGGTAGTGGAGTAGCCGCTGTTACCTTTTCCTGCTTCTTGTTTTGTTGGACGCCATTTTATTTTTTTTTCCTTCTCTCTTTTGCTAAGATTGAGTTTGTCGGGGAGTTGAGGCCGGGCCGCTGAAAGCGGGCGGGATGGATGGCGCGTAGTTTTGGTGGGAGGAGCCGTGAGGCGATGGTGTTGGTATGGCCGAGCCCCGCGGCTCGTTCCCTCTCTCTCGCGGCTGAGGGCCGCGCGCTGCCGCCGCTCCATTCAAACAGGTGACGCGCTGACGTCACCCCCACCCGGCCGGGAGCCACTTCCGGGTTTATAACAACTCTCTCTCCCCCCGCCCCCAATGCGTAACAGCTCTGGGCCCCTCTCTCTCTCTTCCCAATTTAAAACTCCCTTCGTGGCTGCACTCCACCCACTTCCTGCCTCATCTGTGTTGCTGACAAAACTTTCTGTCGCATTGAAATATGCGCTGGAGCTTGTTTCCTTAACTGGCCCATCAATCTCAACGGCCTTTTCTCCCTACCAACTTTTACTTGTCTGTAATTGGACTGTGCTTCTACTGCCCCCCCCCCCCATTATAATCCTGCGGTGAGAACACCCCGCCCTTTCCAAGAATCTCCACACGTTAACTGCCACTGTGACTTGGGCTTTAAAAACAAATTGCTGTCAGTTTGTGGAGGGTATATAATTTGCCGTAGTGAATGACTTTTCTAATGTGAAATCCTTCACTGTATTGCCATATGTATGGTGTTCTATTTATTTTGGAAACGTATTTCGCGATTTTTAAATATGCTTTCATCAGTGCAGTAGATTATATCAACAAGTTGAGGGTTAAACTTAGCGCAATTGGAAGGGAGACAGCCTGATATCACCCATGTACACTTGGTGTTGAAAGGAAACAGCTTTTAAAATATATTCTGAGCTGTTTCTGTCATTGAGGCATGTTTTATTCCTTGTACTGATACATAGATCAAATTAATTATGTCAAATGTTGATTTCTGAAATCTTAATGACAATGGTGTCAGATTCCTTTATTTGGCTTTATGTTCTAGAATTTAAGACTACATAATCTTAAAATTGTTCATCCCCACCTTCTAGTTTATCTCAGAACTCCTGACTAATCATAAGACATGTCCTTGATTCAAGTTCTTTATGTTGAGTAATGATTGGAACATACATGCAAAACAGGGTATTGTGATGCCATGATAATTTTAAATTATTTTGTTAATTTTAAATGGCCTCCTGGTTCTTTTCCATTATACTTACAGGAACAGCGTTTGTAAAGTTAAACTAATTTTTCTTCTCTAATAATGGACGCATCCATTAATGTGGCCTTGCTTTATGAGCTGTGGGGAATGAATTTAGATAAATTCAACTCAGTTGTGCCATAACATAATTTTTTTTAAGTTCTCATTGCCACCAAAGATTCTCATTCTGCCAGTGTAATTTTGTGTTTTTCCAAGTCCAGGCTCAATTTGAAAAATCCCCAGGGTAAGAGAAAGCTTCGGTTTATCCATAAAAGAAACCTTGAACGTTAGCTAATTCCAGCAGGTGACCTTAGAGGGAATTACAGTTAACTGTAAAAGGCTTCCTGCCAAATACATTGGTTGGATTGTATTCCAAAAAAAATAAATACTTAAACATCTGAAGATTCAAATCAGTAGAACAGTGCTCAAGCTACTGCAGGCAATATCCTGCAGCAGTCATTTTTAGGTGTCTTTAAAGCTGGTATCCAAGTGTTCTAACTAAAATAAATTGTCTTTCATGTAGACCTGCACAAAGTTAAACTGCTAGAACCCTTCTTTAGTGCCAGATAATTAAGCGAAAACTTTTGGAACCAGCGGAATCCAAACTTTAACTGGAGCATGAGCGTTAAGATTCCGCTTCTTCTCCCCTCTCCTCTCATCTAACATTAAACCTGCTGTTTTATTTTAGTAAACACATTTCCTTTGAAGCTAAGATAAGGTTGGTAATAGAAATTAAAAAGCGTCTAGGTAATGAGACAAGATAAGACTACCTGTTTCCTTTATAGTAATGTCCATCTTAAAGCATTTTATGTCTATGTTGCATAACTGTACTGAATAGTTTTCAGAGCTTAATATTTTGTCAAATGCAGTAATATGGAATACTGTGCCGAAAAACCAATATCATCCACAAGGTTTTAGCATTAATTAAAATCCTCATCAATCCTTTTGCCCTCTCTCTAGTCCTGATATTCTAGTGCGTTACTGGCTGACACCCCTCCACAAAATTCAGCTGATCCAGAACTCTACTATCCGCATCCTATCATTAGCCCAGTGACAAGTACAAAGATGGTTTTGGCTGTAAATGGGCTAAAGTGGGGTGAATGCATGCAATGTTAGAGATGGAAGTAGGCTGTTCTTGTGATGGAGCAGGTATTGGATTATAATGTTGATGAGGGTTTCGGGCTTAATTCAGACTGAGACAGGTAGGGGCTTGATTTGGTGACAAGGGCGCAAAGTTTTTAGCGAGAACCGAAGACTTCAGTTTTTTCATTACTGAAGTTCATTTAGAAAAAGTACCCAGGAGTTCCTCTGATGTTTCAGTTGGTAAAGTGAGTTCTACTGGTCAGAGATTCCAATTTTAATTTTTGCTCTGTAATCAGTTAGTTAATCTCAGCTTGGGCAATAATTGGGGACTATTGTATGCCTATACCTATGTTTAGAAATAAAGAAATTGATGAGGACTCCCACTTTATTCATCATCCAGTGATCCCTGCTGGGAAGTACATGTATATTCTATAGTTGAGGACAGAATTGAGCTTAATGGTGATGACTTGCTCAGTTGATGAATCTGCTGATACCCACTGTCAGCTTGTAAATGAAGACCAGCTACTTAAGAAGTTAATGCAGGCTAGTCCTGTGGCTACATATTCTAGTGATGATCAGTACAGAAATTGAGCAAACTTCATTCAGACTTTGAACATCTTAAACAAAAACAGAATTACCTGGAAAAACTCAGCAGGTCTGGCAGCATCGGCAGAGAAGAAAAGAGTTGACGTTTCGAGTCCTCATGACCCTTCGAAACGTCAACTCTTTTGTCCTCCGCCGATGCTGCCAGACCTGCTGATTTTTTCCAGGTAATTCTGTTTTTGTTTTGGATTTCCAGCATCCGCAGTTTTTTTGTTTTTATCTTTGAATATCTTAGGTGGATTTCAGAAAGGAACATGGATATTCACGTTGATTATCTTTGTCACAATAATATTTTCATTTAGTATAGAATTCTACAGGTATTGAATTATAAAGTTTATATGTTACAGTGCAAGAAACAAAACAGCACCATTTACTTTGAGACTTACTGAATATAATTTCAACTATTATCGGTAAATGTTAGAACTTCAGAATTTACAGGTAGCTAAAGGCATTTTTTAAAAGCATTTTAGCTTTTATAATTAGTGACAGAATACAAGAGTTAATACAATTAAAACTTTACACAAAGCATTGGTCAAGCCAGTTAGAATACCCATAAGGTTTTTGGCACTTTTTTGTAAAAAGGACATTAAAGCCATAGAAAGTGTACAGCATAGACTGAACCAGGATGATACCAGGGATTGGAAGCTACCGTAACACCAGGAGATATTCATAGCAGGAAGGCTAGAAGGAGGCTTACTGGTAATGAGAATTCTTTAAGATTATGAAAAGTTTTGGGAAAAATCTTTGGTTGGGAACAAGGGGTAGGTCATCAATTCAGAATCGTTACCAAGAGAATAAGGGGTGAGGGTGGAAAAAATTAACTTAAGGTTGTTGGAGCTTGAAATGCTTTACCATAGGAGTAGTTGACACAGTTATTACATATTTTATGGGATAGTTGGCTAAATATTTGAAAGGAGCATGGGCAGAGCATAAAGCAGTGGGATTAGTTTTGGGTTGTTTTCGTAATGAGAAATAATTGAAGTGGGGACCGTTATGGAAAGGCGTTGCTGGATTCATCATATAAGAATTAGGAGCAAGAGGAAGTCATTCAGCCCGTCGAGCCTATTCTGCATTCAATGGATCATGGCTGATCTGATTATGGTGTTAACTACTTTTTTTGCACCCCCTGCCCAATAATCCTTGATGCCCTTGTAGATCAAAAATATTCATGAAACAAAGAACTACCCGGGATGTATTTAATAGCAGGACCACAGGAATTTTCGAGTGGAGCTGACCCACTGCATCTTATTTGGCTTGTTTATTACTTGATCCATTCTAACTTCTGGATAGCCTTTGTAATGTTTTGTAACTTTTAATATGTCAATAGCTGTACTTGACTTCTTGATCAATGATTTTTCAGTGAACTTCCTTATCAATGATGAGAAGGAAAGGAAGGTGCCACCGAGGGACAGCAAGGCGTCCAGCTTCACCTTGCAGCCTGAAACATTCACCAAGCCGTGAAATGCTAACATATGCTCAAGCACAACGAATGGTTGAAATGGAAATTGATGGCCGGCTACACAGGATCAGTATTTATGATCCTTTGGAGATCATTTCAGAAGATGACTTAACTGCCCAAGAAATTGTTGAATGTAACAGCAACAAGGAAAATAGTGAACGTCCTCTTGTTTTCGTAAAGACTAAAAGGTACAAATCTAATAAAGTGAAAAAGAAGGATGCCACTATTCAGAGTACACATGGAGCTCCAACACAGGTGAATGCATTGCCAGAACCCAGATTCAGAATAGTAGATTATGAACCACCATCAGCTCCTCGTCGGCCTTCATCTTATTACAGGCTCATCGAGAAATCCCCAGAGGAGCTCAATAATGAAGTTGAGTATGATATGGATGAAGAAGATTATGCATGGCTGGAAATGATTAATGAAAGGCGCAAAAGTGATGGTTTGAGTGCAGTTTCACAGAATGTGTTTGAGTTCCTTATGGATAAACTAGAGAAGGAATCTTACTTCGAAAATTCTAATCAAGGTGATCCGCAGTCATTAATTGATGAAGATGCTGTTTGTTGTATTTGCATGGATGGAGAATGTCAAAACAGTAATGTAATATTGTTTTGCGACATGTGTAACTTAGCAGTGCATCAGGAATGCTATGGGGTTCCTTATATACCCGAAGGACAGTGGTTGTGCCGTCGTTGTTTGCAATCCCCTTCTCGACCTGTTGATTGTATCTTGTGCCCAAATAAAGGTGGTGCTTTCAAGAAGACAGATGATGGTCAGTGGGGTCATGTTGTTTGTGCACTGTGGGTTCCTGAAGTTGGATTTGCTAACACTGTATTCATAGAGCCTATTGATGGTGTCAAGAACATTCCAGCAGCCAGGTGGAAATTGACATGCTACCTCTGCAAACAGAAAGGGCTTGGTGCTTGCATCCAGTGCCAAAAGGCAAATTGCTATACAGCATTCCATGTAACTTGTGCTCAACAAGCAGGTCTGTACATGAAAATGGAGCCTGTTAAAGAGACTGCATCCAATGGAACAACAACATTCAATGTGAAAAAGACTGCTTTCTGTGCTGTGCACACTCCTCCTGGGTGCGTGAGAAGGCCGCTTCACATTTATGAGCCACCTGAAGTGAAAAATGGCATATGTAGAAGAGATTCACCTAACAAAACAACTAAAACAAAATGTAAGGCAAGGCAGAAGACAAAGAAGGCCAGGAAACTCTTAGTTGAAAAATGTACTGCTGTGCCTGTAGTATCGGTCCCATGCATTCAGCCTGACAGGTGAGTGTTTTCACAAACTTCAATACCTGTTTTTCATTTTGAGGTTTTGTGATGAAATCTGCAGCCTATTAAGTAAATCTAATGAAAAGTAAAAAGACAATGTGCTATTTATCTAAAAATTATTCTTCTATGTCCTTGTGTTTGTTTTGTGTTGTAGAGCCTCTTAAGCCAAACAAATTGGGAAACCTGAAATCACTTTCAATCCTTGTTTGCTCAGCCAATTGACGAACTCTAATATAATTTCTGAGCCAATCGCACTCTATCAAAAGAGAATCTGTGATATACAACCAGTCATACAATATATAAACTTTATGGACAATTCAATTATGTTTTCTGATTTTAAATTGCACTATGTCCCATTTAAATCTTGCCTGCCCCCATCACACAAAATCAACAGTCTTGAATTTTATACACACTCCACCTGCAGTTGGCACCACACCCATTCACTGTCCTGAACTCACCCCAACTAACACTTGATTACATGAAGAGTGTGGGTAATTCAAAGGCACCTGAACTACAGTGATTCATTCTTGTTTCTGTATGCTGCTAGCCAAGGCTGCTTCTCATTTTATATAAAGAATAAAGTAGAATGGAGAGAGTCTTGAGTGCAGCAGTGAGAGAAAGTAGCATTTAACAGTGCAGAGAGCAAAGCAGCTCTCTCAGGAAACTTCCAAACTTTGCTCAGCCTAATATACTGACAACCTCTTACATTCACAATCTGCAGTGCAGTGACATATTCCCTTGACACACCTTCAGAAAGCACAAAGCTTTCCAGAAGCAGAACCTTGTAGGTCTAAGCCCATTTCTGAGAGCCCCTCGTTTCCCTTCACTAATTGAGAAACTATTACAAGATCTTGGTGACATAGTGGCAATATCAGCCCAATGAACATAATCTGCACAGAGCTCTATGCCCCAAATTACTGGTGTAATGAATGGGAGATCTTGTATTTATTGTGAGTCTTCATCTGAAACTGAATAGAAAAATATCAGGTGAAAGGCCTGAGATCCACTGCCCATATGTAAACAAAAATAACTTGAGCAATACAGAAATTGTTAATGCATGAAAGAGAAGGAATGTCTTAAGTGGAGTACTTATTATAGAAGAAATGATTAACATATTTAGTTGACTTTATTCCTGATCATGAAATCTAAAACACTGTCTTCTTTCCCTCTGTTCTGAAGTCATTCATAATACACCGAGTTGACAGTAATATTTCTCCAGGGAGGATCAAACAGTTCAGATCCATTCTGTTTCGGAAACGGGCTTAGACCTACAAGACAAAAACAGAATTACCTGGAAAAACTCAGCAGGTCTGGCAGCATCGGCGGAGAAGAAAAGAGTTGACGTTTCGAGTCCTCATGACCCTTCGACAGTTCTGTCGAAGGGTCATGAGGACTCGAAACGTCAACTCTTTTCTTCTCCGCCGATGCTGCCAGACCTGCTGAGTTTTTCCAGGTAATTCTGTTTTTGTTTTAGACCTACAAGGTTCTGCTGCTGGAAAGCTTTGTGCTTTCTGGAGGGGCGTTAAGGGAATATGTCACTGCACAGCAGTTTGTATATGTTGGAGGCTGTCATTATACTAGACTGAGCAAATTTGGAAGTTTTCTGAGAGAGCTGCTTTGCTCTCTGGCGTGTTAAATGCCCCTCTCTCACCACTGCACTCAAGACTCTCTCCATTCTATTTTATTCTTTCTATTACTCTCACCTAATGTTGTTACTTCCCTCCTTTCTCTCTAAGATGTTCTCATCACTATTCTTTTCTGTATTCCTTGTCTTTCTGTAATGAGAGCTACAGGAGTGAAAATGGGAAATGCACAAGAGGCCAAAGTTGGGAGGAATGCAAAGTTGAAGGAAGTTTGTATGACTGAAGGAGGTTACAAAGACAGGGAGTGTGATGCCTTGGAGAGAGTGAATCCAATAAGAATTTTATAATTAAAGCTTTGGTGGACCAGAACCCACTGCAGATCAGAAGATATAGGGTGATAAGATGCAAAAATGTTGGTGAAAACTTGTTAGAAACATATGGATTACTCCACCTATACCTCATGCAATGTCTGTGAAATATTCTCCCTGATTGCTGCACAGCAAAAAAAAACAAAGTCGCTGTACTGCGACTTAGTTGGTGAGTTAAGGATAGTTGTCTGTTTTGACAAGATGGAGAGTACAGTGAAAATAGATGAGTTTTTGACTCTTAATATTACAGACAATTTTCAAGAAATCAATATTATAAAGGTGCAGCTAATCAATGAAGAACGTGAACATAAGGGCGTATACAAAAAATTGTCGCCCTTTAGGGTCTTTTGCTGCTTAGAGTCCACATTTTAGAATCTGCTCCTTCAGTCTCTTCCCTAATTTCATATCCTCTTTTAAAATTCACCTCTTTGTCTAGGCTTTGATCACCTTTCCCAATATCATCTTTGATTTGACATCCTTTTTATTTTTTTCATACACCTCTGAGAAGCTCCTTGGGATGTCGTATACTACATATACTGTGACATACAGCACTTTTATATGTGTAGAATTTTATAAACTGGGAAGCACTGATACTTTTAGGAATACATAATCCACATCACAATGTTTTGTTCATGCAAGTATAGAATCCCACCCAATGGTATCATGCCAGAGATCTTGAATCTAATTCCTTGTGTTTTCTTCCTGTTTATTATGCAATCGAATAATTAAAACTGAAATCAAGACAATACATCTGAATGCCCTTGATCACTTGTGCCATTCCGAGTTACTGAAATGTCACTTGGCTCACTAACAAATAAATCCCGTCCCTATGTATTTCTTCTGGAATCTATGCTATAGTTTCTATATATTTTTTTGAATGTGCCTCTGTTACATTTGAGAAAAGCTTCCACAGCTGCAGTTTTATAAACATGCTGTGCTTAGTGTGCATAAGGTATGGTTTGATGACTTCAAACTTAATTTTCATTATATTAATAAGATATAGAAGCTTAAAGAAGGAAAATGCCATATCTTCCACACCACCCTCATGCCTTGATTGTTTATCTTGATTTCTGCTGGTTACCTTCACCAGTGAGGTTAGATGGAGGTAATGTTTCACCCCAATTAGTCTGTTTGTAAACAATGTATCAAAAAGCTAATGGACAGATTTCAACAAAGCTTGGAACACAGAGTATGACCCAAGGAACAACTGATTAATTTTTGAAGATCAGGATCCGGGAATTTTTTTTAAAGGATCCATTAACATGAGGAGAAAAGGTGAATTGACTGCTTTTTTTAGAATGTTGTGAATTGTCTCAGTTGTTGTGGTAGAATTTGTCATGGCTGTCAAAATGAGAGTACAGTTTTCAGAGCAGGTTGTTGGATGTGGATTGGCCTGAAGTCTCCTCAGTGAGATGGATGCTTTTAATAAAAAGATTTATTTTATCAGCTTTGCGGTTACAGAGCATCAACCAGTCAGGGAAGAGCCTCAAGGAAGAGCTGTGTAATTGTGATAACCTTGGGTTAACACAGCGTGATGGAGATATGAGCTCTAATGAGTGCCCTCTTCACTTGTTTAGAACATTGTGGATTGCCTCAGCTCCTGTGGTGCAATTCTCCAAAAATTTGGGCATAAGTTCACGCAGCTACAATTGGTAGAAACAGACATAAATTTTGCCATTTTTTTCAGCACAAGCGATCCAGGAAATTCCAGGCCTTGAATATGCAGATTTTTCATGCTATCTTAATCCTTTAATTTGTGACTAACTGGACTTCCTATATTTTTTTCCCTTTTATCTGGTATTTATAATTTTAAAGAAAAAAAAGACTTGCATTTTTATAGCTCCATTCACTTCAGGGCATCCCAAAGTACTTTACAGCTAGTTAAATACTTTAGAATTGCTGTCACTGTTGTAATGTAAGAATCATAGCCAACTTTTATACAGAAAAGTCCCATAGACAGCAATGATATCATGATCAGATAATCTGTTTATCTATCCCTCAAGTAATATATACTGGCAAGGGCACTGTGATGAAGAACTCTCCTGCTGTTTGTCAAATAGTGCTGAGGCATCTTTTACGCCTATCAAGTGGACAGATGGGGTCTCAGTTTAACAGCTTGTCAGGGAGACAATACTCAACTATAAATAACCTTCAATTTTTTTGTTATTCTAATATGAATATCTGGTTCATGATTGCTGTTATATTAGGTTTAGTTTATTTTTTTTGAGATCTTTTATTACTGTCATTAAAGAAAAGCTTACCTGAGTGCCATCTGAGCACAAAGCTTAATTATGACAAAATTGGTGACTAAATAGCCTATTTATTGTATGTATTTATCTGGGCAGACTAAATATTAGAGATCGGATAGTTTGGCTAGTGTAATGGTCAACAAAATTAGCTGGATAAAAAATATTGAAACATTCCCCTCCCCCCCCCCCCCCCCACCATCCTCATATACATCATTAGAAAAAGAAAATTACAATAATATTTCAAAGATCAATTCTTCAATTGCATATGAAATAGAGGGAAAACACTAAGTACACTACTTTTAAGACCACATCCATGCTTTCATCAGGTGGTCAGCTCCACTCTTATGAATGTTTTTTTTAAATTTGGCAAGGGAAAAAGTTCTCCTGAATTTCAGTGTACTTTGATAAAAACAGAAAATGCTGGAAATTCTCAGGTCAAGCAGGATTTGTAGAGAGAGAAATTGAGTTAATGTTTCAGGTTGATGTTTCAGAACAAAAGTGCATTGACCTGAAAACAGTTCTGACAAAAGATCACCCTGCAAACGTTAACTTTTAGCATTTTCTGTTTACATCTCAAGTTTTGAGCATACAAAATATTTGTTCAGTTCATTGCACTTTTTTAAAGAAGTATTTGATGCCTATTTTTATTCCTTCTCTTGAACAAATTTACATACTTTCACTGCAGCACAGTTTCACAAGTGACAGTCTCCCTCCAATAATTCAGCAAAAGACGAGGGTGAATTGACAATCTATTTGGTTCATATGATCATTGTCAAACTGTATTAAACTGATCTACACCTGAGAATTTCTGAAGTAATAATGATCTGGAATAGGAGTTTTAGAAAATTTTTTCCCCTTTTTAGCTAGGGGTTAAGGCCAATTGCAGTATCTGTATTTGTGCCTTGACCAGGATCAGCTCGCTCAGCAGAGACCTGGGGTAGGATTTTCCTGAGCGGGGTCAGGGCCTGCTCGCTGATGCATAAAATGACGCATGGTGACATTGGGCAGAACTCCCGACGTCACCGCACCCCATTTAAATTTTCAGGTAGGCGAGGGCGCAGCAAAATCAGCTGTACACCCACCGACCTGTCAATGGCTAATTAATTGAAACAATTAATGGACCTGCCCGTCCAACCTTAAGATTGGCGGGCAGGCCAGGAGCCCTGGTGGGCTTCAGAAAAAGCATGAAACCTCATCCATAGGCGGGATGAAGTTTCATGTAGGTTTTAAAATATTTAAGTAAAATTTTTTATAAAGTTAGGACATGTCCCAATTCATGTGACAGTGTCACATGAGGGGACATATCAGGGGAATTTTTTTTTCTCTTATTTTAATTTAGAGGCGATCTCCCTGAGGCAGCATTTAGCCTCAGGGAGATGAGTGCGTTCTTTTGCATGCATGAAAGAGCGCACTGTCAGGTTTAGGGATTCCACCCCGCTCGCACAGGGAGCGCATAGCGCTTCAGTGCGGACGTCACGCTGGATGTGTCTTAATTGGCACATAAAATGGCGGCATGCCCCCAATTGGGGGCACTGAACAGAGGCGTGCTTGTGCGTGCCCGCATTTCAACTTCACCCCTGACGGGGAGAAATCCTGCCCCTGGAGTCAAAGAATCACAGAATTGTTAGTGCTGAAGGAGTTCATTCAGTCCATCATGTCTGCACTGGCTCTCCGAATTAACATTTCAACCAGTGCCATTCTCCTGCTTTCTTGCTGTGACCCTGCAGATTGCTTCTTTTCAAATAATCATCTAATTCCCTTTTGAATGCCTTGATTGAACCTGCCTCCATCACACTCCCAGGCAGTGCATTCCAGTCCCTAACCACTCTGTGTGGAAGTTTTTTTCTCACATCACTTTTACTTCAGTTGCCAACTACTTTAAATTTGTGCCCTCTCTTTCTCGATCCTTTCACGAGTGGGAACGGTTTCCCCCGTCTACCCTGTCCAGGCCCCTCATGATTTTGAATACTTCTATCAAATTTCCTCTTGGCCTTCTTCACGGAAAAGAGTCCCAACTTCTCCAATCTATCTTCAGAACTGAAGTTTCTCACCCTGGAATCATTCTCATATGAAATGAAGTTTTGCAGCTATGAGGATGATTTAAACTTATTTTCAGTGCATTTTGGTTGTATTTAGACACTGACTCCATCTTCTTGGTCTCTGCATATTTGTCATGTTGGTCTCTCAAGACCTTAACTCCTACAGTGAGTACACTTCAAAAGTATTTCATTTACTTTGAAGTGTTTTGGGATATTCTGAAATGGTGAAATGCACTTTATAAATGCAAGTCCTTCTTTCAGAAATTCTTAATAATTCGTGCTTATGCCCCTTTCAAGATCTGTGATATTCATTGAAGCTGCTTCCTATCCACTGACTGCTTTTATCAACAAAATTTGGTAGCTTCACAATTGAACAGTTAGAAGTCCTGTATTACTGTGTAGTCATTTTGACTGGTTCTTCCTCCATTTAAAAATGTTATCAACGAGCAGGACTCATTTGGTCAATGCAGCATAAATGCGTGTTGATTTAGTCTTGCCATCTACAGTTGTCATCATTTTGACAAGGTTCAACAGAGCAATACACATGTATGTAGTTGCAATAATAACTTGCAATTATATAGTGCCTTTAATGTAAAAAAAATCACGATGGTTCATAGGGGTGTTAAGATGCTAAGCATTGACAAAAACTTGTTTTGAAGTGGACATTAAGGAAGATGTTACAGGAGGAGAGGTGTGTAGTGTGGAATAGAATATGGACTGTAGAGTTTTACATGAGCTGCAGTTTTTAGAGGATGGGAGGCCAAGCTGCAATGCATTGGAGTAATCAAGCCAGGAAAGGGACAAAGGTATGAATGAGAGTTTCAGTAGCAGAAGAGTTGATATTGAAATCGGGCTATTGATTTTCAAGTGGAAGTAGGCAGACTTTGTAATGATTTGAGGTTGGAAGCTTAGCTTGTGGATTAGTAGAGATCTGAAATAAGCAAAGTGCTGGAAAAACTCAGCAAGTCTGGCAGCATCTGTTAATGTTTATGATTCTTCCTTGGATCTGTGTTTTGCTCTGTACAAAATATGAGGGAATTGGCTTTGATTAAAAATAATTAAAATAATGGGCAAAGAGAAAATTTGTGCAAGATTAAATAAAGCATCTTCACTGCTTGGACTTCAGTTTCCAAAGACATTTTTATGATTGTTATAATGCCTAAAATTACTACTTTAAAATTGTAATTATGGACTGTCTGGTTCAGCTTGTGACAGTGCTGGGTAATGGGCAGGGAGTTTATGGCAAGGATATTGAGTTTATGGTGTTGGTCAATGGTGATGACTCCAATCTACTGAATGTTTATTTGGAGGAAATTGGGATTCAGTCAAAACTGAATGTCAGGTAATAATTTCATAGCACACAGACCTATGTTACATATGAACAAGGAGCAGGAGTACAGCATTCGGCCCCTCGAGCCGGCTCCACCATTTAATAAAATCATGGCTGACCTGATAGTAACCTCAAATCTGCATCCCGCCTACCCCGATAACCTATCCTCCTCCCCCCCACCACCACCACCACCTTGCTTACCAAGAATCTATCCAGCTCTCTCTTAAAAATATTCAAAGACTCTGCTTCCACCGCCTTTTCAGGAAGAGAGTTCCAAAGACTCGTGACACACTGAGAGAAAAAATTTCACCCCATCTCTGTTTTAAATGGGTGACCCCTTATTTTTAAACAGTGACCCTCTAGTTCTATATTCTCCCCACAAGAGGAAACATCCTCTCCACATCCACCTTGTCAAGATCCCTCAGGATCTTATCTACTTCAGTCAAGTCGCCTCTTATTCTTCTAAACTCCAGCAGATACAAGCCTAGTCTGTCCAACCTTTCCTAATAAGACAACCTGCCCATTCTGGGTATTAGCTCTAGAAATAGTTCTAGACATAGTGTCAAACTGGTTGAGTAAATTTTAATTATTTTGGGACATAGGTGAATTCTTGTAATTAGATGGTGTGTAGCAGTCACATTTGTGCTGCATTACTGAGCAATATTTTTCCTTTCAGCCCCTCTCATGTAATGTGGTTGCAAGTTGCTTTATTGCACATGACAGAATGTTAAATATTGCAGAATATTGTATTATTTTAGGTTTATAGAATAAACTATATTACATTGTTTGGTTTTCCTTTAAAAGGCCCTATTTTAAACAAGTAATGTGCAATGACATTGAAATTACATTTTGAGTTACAGAACATGCAAAAACATTTTTTTTAAATTTCAAGATCCTCCTCCACCCCCTCCCCCCAACCCATACTTATTTCCTTCATGTTTCTACTCATACTTTTATACAAAATGTATCAATCGTTCAAAGCATATTTTTGTTTTAGTAAGACCAAGAATTTGTGTGAAGGATCATTAAATGACCATCATAGACTCCAACATTTTCCTTTCTTTGCTTTAGTGAATCCATAAACATTTACAAAAGGTAAAATCATATACTGTGGATGCTGGAGATCTGAAATAAGCAAAGTGCTGGAAAAACTCAGCAAGTCTGGCAGCATCTGTTAATGTTTATGATTCTTCCTTGGATCTGTGTTTTGCTCTGTACAAAATATGAGGGAATTGGCTTTGATTAAAAATAATTAAAATAATGGGCAAAGAGAAAATTTGTGCAAGATTAAATAAAGCATCTTCACTGCTTGGACTTCAGTTTCCAAAGACATTTTTATGATTGTTATAATGCCTAAAATTACTACTTTAAAATGGTTATTTTCTTTGCAGGCTAAACAAAATAATGAGTCAGGTGTCAGTGCCACGGAAGAAACAGTTTATACAGAGGTTGTATGTTTACTGGACACTTAAACGACAATCAAGAAATGGTGTACCCCTACTTCGACGATTGCAGTCACACTTGCAGACTCAGAGAAGTGCACAGCAGGTATTGGTTACATATTGCTTTTCTTTCCTTTTCCTCAATATTCAGACTTGTCAAGCAGGCTGTTTTTGGAAAAGATTAGATCTGATTTGAGGTACCTGACCGAGAAAGTTGAATTTTCTTTTCTGTTTTGACCTGCAGTCATGGATCCATTTTGGGTTTAAACTCGAAATATATTCATTATTGCAGTGCAGGCTGCATATGCCAATATTGAAATATGATTTTTAAAAGTGGTTGCTTTGTCATGCCCTGTTGTGGAACACCAGGGTCATAAGTTAGATTTCTTTTGTTCTGCCTATTCTGAGTTTCTAATCTATTTCCAGGCCAAATATTTCCATGCAAGAAAGGAAAATTTCAGTGAGAGCCGTTATGTCGTATATATATCTTGTCACTAGAAAATAATGATGGTGGTGAGGCCAAGGTTCAAGTCACTTATCTTTTCAACCACAGTTCCTGCCTGAACCAAGATGTATATGTGTCGGGTAGAAGAGATATTAATAAGTTTTTTTGGAAAAGGGGCAAAGTAGAATATTTAGCTACGGTATGTGAACAGTTTCATATGACTCTTCATAGTGAAATGTCAGTAATCCTACTGTTAAGGTATGTAATATTGAAAGATACCAAAGGACAATCTTTAAAATGTGAAAACAACGTTCTTGTGTTTGTCAATGGTTTGTGTTTCTGCGTGTTTGTGTGTGTGTGTGTGTCTCTCTCTCTCTCTGTGCCCCCTTCTCTGTCTGTCTGCTTGTCTCTTTGTGTTGCATCTGTTAAAATACAAATGAAAAAAGTGTGTGTTATTCACCAATCAGTAGATACTGTGTGTTGGAAGGTAGTGATTCCAAGAATTAATTCATGAAAAATTATGCAGTGATCATCAGTAAAATATACATTACTCTTCAAGTGCTTTCATCCCATGTGGAAGTGGGTATTCTTTGTAATTGAGATGATATGGTCAGAAGCTCAGCTTGGTAAAATAGGATGCTGAGTTTACAAACTCTCTGGGTCGACCTAAGACATTCACTGGGGAAGAGCATGGAATCGATGGTGGGGGATTGAAGTTTGGAAAAGGTGTAAGGAAAATGACTTTTTGGTCTCCCCAGTGTTTAACGGAAGGAGTTATGGCTCACCAACACTAAAAGTCAGACAAACTGGTTGAGAGACAAGCAGTGGAGTGGTTGGGGGAGATGGTGCTGGATAGAGCTGAGTGTCGTAGGTGTGCATATAGCACATAACACCAAGTCTTCAGAAGATGCTGCCCCTTGGCAGCATGTAAATGACCAATTGGACGGAGCCAAGCATAGGTACTTGGGGGATCAGAGGTAACAATGGTGCAGAAATAAAATCCATTGTAGAAGATCTTCTGACAATTGGGTAACAGTGGAACCAGGTGAGCGCAGTTGTACTCATGTAGACAAGGGAAGAGAGGCATTGAAGAAGGATGGTGTGGTTGACCAAGTGAAAGGGCGCAGATTAGTCACAAAGGAGCGCTATGAAAGTGCAAGACACTCGTAATCACAGGATGTTATTTCTGATTAAGCAGTGTCGATTCAATGATGTGGCAGGGGCAGAAAGGTAGTTGGCGAGGTTCAAAATTGAGTTTTGAGGAATATGGGCACAGATTTGGGAGGTAAGAACACATTTGAGGAATATGGAGGAGAAAGGAAGGTAGAATGTGCAGTGGTCTGCAAGGATGGAGAGATCAAGTGTGGATCTGTTGAAAAGTGAATGATAATGACAGATTTGAAAATGGAGAGTGCCTCCCCTAAGGGTGTTGTTCACTATGTCAACTAGCATGTGGATTGGGAAAGAAAGTTGAGTGGTGAATGGCCACACCTCTCTCCTCTTATATTCCTAACTCTAAGGTTCGACCTGAACTTGTCTGGGTGGAGAAATGGTCAAGGCTCACAACTCTTAATAGTTTATTGTAACATTGATAAACTTACAACCATAAATACTCTGCTTCTCTTATGTTAGATCAGTACTTACAAATGCTGTTTACCATTGATAACTTACAAACATCAGCATCCTGCTTGCTTTTGAGTTAAATCAGTACCATGCTCACATACACTGATCACATAACTTCTGAACTGCACATGCGCTGTTAATCCTTGAAAATTCTGCTTCTGAAAAATTGCTGCTTCTGTCACTGTTTTTCCTTTAGTTGTCCTGTTTTAGTTCATCCCCCTTATTAAACTTACTTTTGAGAAGTTCCATAGTGTGCAGTGTTTCCACTATTGCTTTTGCTTTGACAGCTGTCGGTGCTCTTGTTACTGCAACACGCGTTCCTTAAAACTACCAAAAATCACATCACATCTGTGACCATGATTATCACAAACTCATACGATCTAGGAGAAGGAATAGGCCACTTGGCTTTTTGAACTTATGCTGCCAGTCATTAAGTTCATGGCTAATCTGAACCCCTCCCCAAACCTGTGCTGCTTTACATACGTAGCAGTCTCATATCCTGGATTCATGAATAGATTGTTAACATAAATGAAGGTATTTCTATGGGGAAGATCCTGGTTATCATATGATTAAGTTTTGCTCCAATTAAAAAAGCTCTTTGGAATTAGCATTTCCAAGGAATGTGGGGACACATTCAGACACAGTGCCTCCATATAGCTTATTAGCCTGTAGATAGCAGTTCATGATGATCTGATGATCGAGACAAAATCTTTTAAATCTTAGATAGACGCATTTCATTGTGCGGCTTAATTGCCTCTACTATCTGTCGATTAGCATCAAGGTTTTTTAAGTCAGTTTCAAGGTTCCGTGGAATACTGGGTGACAAGGTTTGGCCAGTTTTTGAAAAATGACCATTACAAGTGGCCTTTTTGCAATACCACTTTTTGAGCTTTTAAATGTTGGCTTCTTTTAACTGAATCCATTCTTGCTGAAGGACTGATTAAAGGAGGTTGGTATTTTTGCATTCCAGGATAAGTTTCGAGTGGTGACCAGTTTTGGCAGGGGAAGGAAGGGCTTGATAGTGTTTTATGTGGTTCGGTCAAATCTGATGATGGTGATTGGCTAAACCAGTTGCGCACCATGATGTTCAATCTGCAGCTCTTGGACTTAAAGAACCAAAATGGGACCCATACCTTGGGGTGATCAGAGAGAGTAGGAATTTTACTGCGACAAAGAGATCAAATGTAAAAGAGTGATTGAGTAGACTGATAGCTTTTTGTTAGAGAAAGGATTTTATATGTAGAATTAAGGGAGAATTTGAAAGAGAGTTTCTATAAGAAAATCATAACTATTATCAACTATTGTAACAAAATTATTTTTTAACCAGAGAATTTTTCTCAAAATTCTTAATTTTTTTCTACATTTTTCCTTCCTTCCTGATTGGAAAAGAGAACAGATAATGAGCAGAAAAATGGCATGAAAGAGCAACTGAAATACTGGCAGAGGCTACGACATGACCTAGAAAGAGCACGTTTATTGGTTGAACTTATTCGTAAACGTGAAAAGTTAAAACGTGAACAGGTATTGTTCAGTATCTATTCTTATCAAATTTATAGGATAATTTCAATTTAAAGGGTGCTACTCAATTTTAGTTTTTGTGATTTGCCACAGCTTTGGATAACTTACTTCAAATATGTTTAAATATTGGCAGGTCAAAGTTCACCAGGTGGCTATGGAGCTCCAGCTGACACCATTAACTGTTATGTTGCGCTCAGTTTTGGAACAGCTTCAGGAAAAGGACACAGCACATATATTTGCTCAGCCAGTGAGCTTGAAAGAGGTACGAATCTCCCTATTCTGAATATAAAAATCCAATGTTTGTTTTGGCTAGAATCATGTTATTTCCACTCAAGTGCTCAAGATTGCTTTGAAAATGGTTTCTCGTGAGTAATAAAAGTTTGCACATTTTCCTGAATGAATTATTTTATACTTTCAGATGGGAAAGGGAAACTTGTTACACTAGCATAAGGATTGTTTCACGATGCTGTGCACAATTGCATGCTCAGCCAGCTTTGTCATTACTGCTGAGGAATTTGCTTTGGCACCCATCAGCAAAAAATAGAACCTTCTTCCTTCTGCTGATTTCCTTCACAAGGACCTCCATGGTGCTCTCTGAAAATCTTAGATCCCTTGCCAACTTCGTTCTGACAGCATTCTCCATGCACAGAAATGAGCAATATGAGCAAGTCTTTAAATATTGTCACTCCTGTCCCCTTCGTCCCCTGCACCCCCACCCACCCCCCAGTTTTAAAACTAAAACCAAACCAGTTTTAGTTTGCCAGAAATGTATGTTTCTTCAAAATATTTTGGGTATAATTTGCAGTCAGCAAACATTTGTTTTTGAGGCACTTGAGAAAAGCCCATCATTAACTAAAACCTTCTTTCATTTTTCAGGTTCCAGACTATTTAGATCATATAACACATCCTATGGATTTCTCCACAATGAGAAAAAGGATAGAAGATCATGGTTATAATAATCTGGATGAGTTTGAAGCTGATGTTAACCTCATTATAGATAATTGTATGAAATACAATGCAAAAGATACAATATTTTACCGAGCAGCTGTGCGACTGAGAGATCAGGGAGGAGTCATATTAAGACAGGCTCGTCGTGAAGCAGACCGAATTGGTTATGACTATGAAACCTCAATGCATTTGCCTGAACCACCAAAGTGTGAAACAACCAAGCCTTTGACATGGGAAGAAGGTATTTATTTTTATTTTTACTTCTAGGAATACACTGATCCACTGTAATAATACGGTGTCTACTATTTCATACGATGACCAAGAAAACAGCATTTATCAACTTTTGCATATAGCACGTAGAATAATAATATTCAGTTTGTTTTTTTCCTCCTTGAGCAAATAGCTCCTGGTATGTGGTAGGTAATCTTGTTCCAAGGACAACAGCTGATTTTTCTTCTCCTCCCCCCGCCCCCTCCAAGATGTGTGATCAGACATTTTCAGGGGGAGAAATTCTACTTTTGCTGAAAAAAGATGTAGCAGCCGAAAAGCATGCTGGTGAAGCCTATGAAAGCTGTGGACCAATTTGGTTGTCATATCTCTTTTAATTATGATTGAAGGGCTAGTGCTCCAGAGTGCCATTTATTGAAAGCTGTCTGTGGGGATGATGAGTGGGTAGAGAATCGGACAACAAGTAATGCCTTTTAAAGGCACCTCATTATGAGGATTTTTGATCAAGACTAGGTCAATCTTGTAAAGCTAAGGTGGTGGTAGAAATTCTCCTAGCAGCTGCAGTATGACATTCTTTCTCCTCAGCTTCCATATCGGTGGTAGTTAGATCAACACTTTCATGTCAACAACTTAACTTTGTGCACAAGTCTCTGGGCAGAGATTGTCCTGCCGACTCGCTGCCTCGAAGGGTTAGTGGATGGGTTTGAGAATGAACACAACAACACTCCCAAATTTCAGTTGGACAGAGGGGCTCTTAATCAAGGGCAGAACCCTAATTTAGACACCTGCTCTGATTTTAACCCCATCCCCATGTCCAAAAAGAACAAGGCATGCTTGGGGTGTAAAATTGGACCAGAATCCTTGCCTCTTAATTCTCTCAGCAGGCAGACAATGACATCAAATGTTCAAAAAGTGGTAAAAACAAAAATACCTGGAAAAACTCAGCAGATCTGACAGCATCTGCGGAGAGGAACACAGTTAACGTTTTGAGTCTGTATGACTCTTCAACAGAACTAAGGAAAAATAGAAAAGAGGTGAAATATAAGCTGGTTTAAGGGGGGTGGGGTGGGACAAGTAGAGCTGGATAGAGGGCCAGTGACAGGTGGAGATAACCAAAAGATGTCATAGGCAAAAAGACAAGGAGGTGCTGAAGCTGGTGAAATTACCTAAGGAATGTGATAATAAAGGTACAGATAGCCCTAGTGGGGGTGGGGTGGGGGGAAGGGATCAAAATAGGCTAAAAGGCAAAGATAAAACAACGGATGGAAATACATTAAAAATAATAGAAATAGGTGGGAAAAGAAAAATCTGTATAACTTATTGGAAAAAACAAAAAGGAGGGGGAAAATTGGAAAGGGGGTGGGGATGGAGGAGAGAGTTCATGATCTAAAATTGTTGAACTCAGTATTCAGTCCAGAAGGCTGCAAAGTGCCTTGTCGGAAGATGAGGTGCTGTTCCTCCGTTTTGTGTTGAGCTTCACTGGAACAGTGCAGCAGGCCAAGGACAGGCATGTGGGCATGAGAGCAGGGTGGAATGTTGAAATGGCAAGCGACAGGGAGGTCTGGGTCATGCTTGCGGACAGACCGAAGGTGTTCCGCAAAGTGGTCACCCAGTCTGCATTTGGTCTCCCCAATGTAGAGGAAACAGCATTAGGAGCAGCGAATGCAGTAGACTAAATTGAGGGAAGTGCAAGTGAAATGCTGCTTCACTTGAAAGGAGTGTTTGGGCCCTTGGACAGTGAGGAGAGGGGAAGTAAAGGGGCAGGTATTGCACCTTCTGCGATTGCATGGGAAGGTGCAGTGGGAGGGGGTTGAGTTGTAGGAGGAGTGGACCAGGGTGTCGCGGAGGGAACGATCCCTGCAGAATGCCGCCAGGAGGGATGAAGGGAAGATGTGTTTGGTGGTGGCATCATGCTGGAGTTGGCGGAGGATCCTTTGAATGCGGAGGCTGGTGGGGTGATAAGTGAGGACAAGGGGGAGGAAGGTGTGATAGCGGATGCGCGGGAGATGGGCTGGACACGGTTGAGGGCCCTGTCAACCATCGTGGGTGGAAACCCTCGGTTAAGGAAGAAGGAAGTCATGTCAGAGGAACTGTTTTTGAAAGTGGCATCATCAGACCAGATGCGACGGAGGTGAAGAAACTGAGAGAATGGGTTGGAGTCCTTACAGGAAGCGGGGTGTGAGGAGCTGTAGTCGAGGTAGCTGTGGGAGTCGGTAGGCTTGTAATGAATATTGGTAAACAGTCTTATCACCAGAAATTAAGACAGAGAGGTCAAGGAAGGGAAGGGAAGTGTCAGAGATGAACCATGTGAAAATGCCACCCCTTTTCTGATCCCCCTTTTTTCCAATAATTTATATAGATTTTTCTTTTCCCATCTATTTCCATTATTTTTGTTTTACCATCCATTGTTTTATCTTTGCCTTTTAGCTTATTTCGATCCCTTCCCCCCCCACCCCACCTCCACTAGGGCCATCTGTACCTTTATTATCACATTCCTTAGATAATATCACCAGCTTCGACACCTCTTTGTCCTTTTGTCTGTGACATCTTTTGGTTATCTCCACCTATCACTGGCCCTCTATCCAGCTCTACTTGTCCCACCCCACCTTAAACCAGCTTATATTTCACCTCTTTTCTATTTTTCCTTAGTTCTGTTGAAGAGTCATACGGACTCAAAACATTAACTGTGTTCCTCTCCGCAGATGCTATCAGACCTGCTGAGTTTTTCCAGGTGTTTTTGTTTTGGATTTCCAGCATCCGCAGTTTTTTGCTTTTATTTGAAACTTATCATCTGTTGTATGTACAGTAGAAATCCTGGTGAAATGATGTGGTTGTTCATATTGTATTTCTGGGTGAATCGGGATACACCCTACTAAATTTTAGGCACTTGGCTTTTACTTTCAGTGGGAAGGGGATTTTGATTTTACCGATGTCTAACCTTACACCTGCTGACAGAAGAGTGGTTTGTTCGGAATAACACTGGAGGACGGACGGAAACACACACACACACACACACACACACACGAAGCAAACATAGCTTTCAAAAAGGAATTGACTAAAGGTTTGAAGGGAAAAACATTACTGGACTATGGGGAAAGACCAGGGAGTGGGATTAATTGGATAGCACTACGAAAGAGTGCAGGAATGATAGGATGAATGACTTCCTTTTGTGCTATTTTGTTCTATTGGAACCAATTATTTTAATAACCTTAGCATACAGCAAAATCCTGGCTAAGCAGCTTCAAGGGCTATGGTAGTTGGCACTCTTACCCTTAATCTTAAATTATTAACATAAATGTGGTAATTCTGTTCAGCTGGTAATATCACATCGGTATTGAGGGATTACATTTTGCTGATAGTTTTACTTCAGGAATCGTCAAATGCTAATATGTTCAAAAATGTGCAATGTTTTGATAAAGATAAAAATATATAGGATCTGAATTTTTATTCCATCACAAAATACAAAATTGTCCTATTTAGCTTAAACTTTGCTGGCATAACTATCAATTTGTTACAATTACAAAAAATATTGGGATATTAATATTGATGTATTGATGCCAGCCTTCAGTTGACTTCATGGGGTAGAGTTGCTATTTTGGTCGCAATTGGGAATTATGTTCAATATGCATGTGAAATTGTGTTGATTAGATTATAATCTAAGTTTCCACAAATACTCATTTGCATAATAAATGTATAATTTTCCATTGATCAGTGCAATCAGGCAGCGTAATAGAATGTAATTGTTTCTTATTATTCTTCCATTAAAATATACTCCTTGATGTATTTAAGAGCAATAATCTAATGCAGTTTTATAGCTGAAATGGGTCAATCACCAAAAGTAGATATTGTTAATAAAGATGTCCAATCCTCCACCTTTAAAATTCCTGCAAATGACTTAAAAGAACTATATTGAACTATTTAACAGTTTCATTGGTGTACACTAGGCATTTCACTGTGTCTACTAGTATCTTTGCATTGGAAAGAAATGAGCACAATTTAAAGAGCTTTCCAAACCCAACAGAATCTCAATTTTGACAAGTTGGGAGGGGTTGATGGACTGTTTCGTGGGTGAGACCTAATTCAGGTGAATTGGATTTTAAATCAGTTTAAAAGATTGTGGAAAACATGACCATTAGTGTTGGAACATAGCTCACTTAATGTTTCAGATTCCCAATCTTCTGCTGGTTCAGCCAGCTGAGCTGGACTTTGGGTGCAAATGCCAGCAAACATTCTGCCTCATATTTGTGTGTACTGTGGTTATTTTAACTTTAGGAAGCCTGTCACCCTTGACTTAAAATAGCCTTTTAATTGATCCTTTGCTTCTTTGTAGTGGATAGATTATTAGTACCTGCAAATAGAGAGCACATGTCTTTGGAAGTGCAACTCAAGGAGTTGCTAGACAAATTGGACATTACATGTACGATGAAATCCTGTGGTGCCAGATCTAGGCGTGCCAAGTTATTGCGGAAAGAAATTAATAATATCCGCTTAAGGTTAAGCCACCAGAAGGCTCAGAGTGAACAGCTACAGAGTGAACAGCTACAGACTGAAAGCAGTGTCATTGAAGATGGGACAAAAACAGAACACGATGGTGAGTAATACAGTGAATATTATTACTGAATACATTTGATGCACTTGTCTTTAACCCTTCTTTTAGGGCAACATGTTTGTTAAAACCACCTGCATACCTAAAGTGAAACATTATCTCATGGGATGAGAAAGATCGCAATTTAACCATTAGAGGAGCTGTTCTCAGCTTAGCTTGTACAAGAACTCCACAGAAAGCAATCACTCAAGGGCTGAAGTCAGCACCCAGGAATGGTGAAGGATAATTATGCCCAGTTAGCACCAATATTCAACGTTCTGCAGTTTAACTTTAGTTGTGTTTAGGCATTTTAAATCTGGGAGGTGAATTGACTACCGATTCATACAAAATAAAATTGCACTATGCCAGGTTTCCTTGAGTCACCCTTTTATGTAACTACTTTGTGAAGGTATTGTTCTACATTTGCAAATACAATTTAAACAAATACCTGATACAGGCCATGTATAGTAGAAAAGTAGGGGAGAACTAACTTTTTCAGATAGTACCATTAAACTATTTTTGTTGCTATTTTAAAGATTTTGTAAATATTCTGTGTACTGTTTCAGGTGATTCAAAGTCTTCAGTGCCACCTACTCTTGAGCCATCTGATTCTTTGCCTCTTCTGCCATCTTCAGAAACTCCATCTGAACCACCGACCCTCAAACCAATAGAACCTAGCACTGACCAGAGTAGACTACACAAAAGAGTTAAGTTTGACAGTGAAGTGAGTAGTACTTCCCTGCATACTGTTACAATGAATGGGCATACTACAGATGACCTGAGTAACGGTGATGTCAGTAACTCAAAAACTGCTGTAGTTGATTCATCAGTTGATGTTGGTAGGCATACCTCTGTTCTTTTCCGAAAACCCCAAAGTGTGAACCCTCAAAAACAAACAAAAAATACAGACACTCAACCACTTCAGGGGCAGCTTGGAACAAAAACCTTCTTATCCGTGGTAATTCCCAGACTAGAGACACTGCTGCAGCCAAGGAAGAGGTCACGTAGCTTGTGTGGTGATTCTGAAGGCGATGGTGAAAAATTGCCCCCCAAAAAACCTGACCTAGGTAAATATCTAGAAATCTTGAGAATTCTTGCTATTTGAAGAGTTATTTTGAACATTTTTATCAATCTTAAGTAGAGTTTTTGTAACATTACAGTATATGCATGCAACTATTGGCTGAAAGTGTTATTTAGAAAAAGTAGCCTTTTGACCTTCAAAAATTTGTCTCAATCCCTAAGGACCAACAGTTTATAATTTTTTTTTTCCCAGGAACATACAAAGATCCTTGGGGTCCAACAAGCATTCCCTCCTCCTGCTGTATCTTTCAATTCCTAAATCTAAAATACTACAGATGCTGGAAATTGAAACAAAAACAGGAAATGCTGGAAATACGCAGCAGGTCAGGCAACATTGTGGAAATACAAACAGAGTAAACGTTCACTGACTTCTTGTTTGTCGTTAACCTGAAATGTTAACTCTGTTTCTCTCTCCACTGTTGCTGCCTGACCTGCTAAGTGCTTTCAACTTTTCTTTTTTAATTCTGTCAATTCCTTCTTTTTCCAAAAACCCATTTAGTTGTCTTTGAACTCCATTTATACTGTTTACGTCAACAATCTTCCTTCGTACCCTTGTTCTATAAGTCTAATATCAGGTTTATAAAGCAGACTTACAATGTGAAATAATTACCCTAAGTTGATCCCAAAGGTAGTGGTGGTAAAATAAAAGAGTAACTTTGAAAAATAAATACGAAACACTGATGCTAGTATAGAAATTCACAATTTGCAAAATCTATTTGGTGGCCTTGTCATGCTCGACTGTTGGACATATTATAGGTCTTGATTGTACAGGCATGGGCCTACCCAATAACTGGTGTAATTCCAGCTGCACTCCAATGACCGCGCTGGAACTGAGAGGCACAAAGTCTGACTTAATTTTGTTCTTGGTGTCAAATTTTAGCTTTATCTCACTTTCCTGGACTTATTTTCTTTTTTACTGCAGTTGTACAAAGTCCAATTACTTTTAATGAGCAAGCTGTGAGGTTGTGCATTGTAGTGATAATTTTACTGTGTATACATTGGTACAACCAGATACATATTATGCATATTAATATGGTTTAACTTGTACTCTATGACTTATTCCCCTCCCCCAATCTCACTAATTTGCACTTTTCTACATTAATCAGTATCTGCCTCTTGTCAGACCAGTTTTCCTAATTTGTCCAAAGCTGCTTCAGTTGATAACCTGGCTTTCTTTGCTATTAATAATATAAATTGGTTTGTAATTGATTTGAAAAAGCAGCTAGATAAGTTTTTGGAAATTGAAGGAAACTGGAGTAGTTAGATGGAATGGAGATTTGTAGGAAAAGGGAAATATTTATTGGGCATAATGACCTTTTCCTGTTTCTTAAAAGAAAATCAATCCCATATGAATCAATAAATATTTTCTAATGCAATAAATCTTTGGCCAGTGTTCATGCTCTCATTATTGAATTGCTTTGACAAATTTAAGTCTCTTGTTCATCAAACAAAATTTCAGCACAGGAACTGATGAATACTTTAAAGTATTGAACTAAATGTTATAATTTTATGTTTAACCCCATTTTTATTTCTCTAGCATTATCTAATGGGTTTGGTAATGAGGAAAAACCAGAAACCACACAAACCAATACAACTGATCATCAGCGTCGTCGTTGTGCTTCAGAATCAAGTATATGCACCAGTGTTAGTGTGGTTTCCAACCATGCGAGGTAAGTTTGTATACTATTATACAAACCAAAAGGCATTTTATAAATGATTTTGCGGGAATAGAGGAATCACTTGTTAAAGCTGAACTTAATGTAAAAATGTAATATTTTGTTTCATTTAAGTCAATTTAGTCTTTGTTTTGTAAAATTGGATATTTTACATTTTTTTGCAGCATGTTTGGTAATGGGCTAATATAATTTGTGAGTAAGTCCTTCAAAGATGTAGAATCAAAAATATAATTTATTATTCTTTAATATATTAATAAGTTATGCCAACCCTTAAGCATATATGCTGTCAATAGCAGCAGGGAGGCCTGAAGGCTAGTGGTATAGCATGTTGCTATTTTGATAACTAGGATGAAAATAAAATGCTGATTTTTAAAAAAAAGTTTTTCGATTTCAAAATTTCAACAATATTTACCTAACGAGGTTTACCATGGCATCAGAGCTGATGGAACAAGAATTTTAAAAATGGCTCATCTACCAGTAGTCAAATTGTGCGATTACAAAGTGCGGCAGGTTCATATAAGCAAATTATATTTTAAATGGAGACACACATTTTAAAAATTGCTCACAAAAAGTGGCAAGTGCTTTTATTCCTTCTGTGTAATAAATCTGGCTTATTTTAAGATTATAGCAGCACTTTTTCATTTGAACAATGCAACAACTTAGGATATTTTGAAGAGGAAGGAAAAGGCATGCATTTATACGGCGCTCTTCACAACCTCTGGATGTCCCAAAGCACTTCACAGCCGATGAAGTACTTTTGAAGTGCAACAACTCTTGTAATGTTGGAAACATGGCAGCCAATTCATGCACAGCAAGCTCCCACAAACAGCAATGTGATAAAGACCAGATAATCTGTTTTTGTGATGTCCATCGAGGGATAATTTTTTTTTATTTGTTCATGGGATGTGGGTGTCGCTGGATAGGCCAGCATTTATTGCCCATCCCTAATTGTCCTTGCTCAGAGGGCATTTTTAAGAGTCAGCCACATTGCTGTGGGTCTAGAGTCACATGTAGGCCAGACTAGATAAGAATGGCAGATTTCCTTCCCTAAAGGACATTCATGAACCAGATGGGTTTAACGACAGTCGTCAGTGGTTTCATGGTCATCATTAGACTTAATTCCAGATATTTATTCAATTCAAATTCCTACCATCTGAACCTTGGTCCGGAGCATTACCCTGGGTCTCTGGATTACTAGTCCAATGACAATATTGGCCTGGACACCGGGGATAACTCTCCTGCTGCTCAAAATAGTATCATGGGTTCTTTAATGTCCACCTGGTTTAAAATCTCGTTTCGAAGTGTGCCACCTCTGACATGCAGCTGTAATTCTTGTTTTTGTGCTCAAGTCCTGGAGTAGTACTTGAACCCACTACCTTCTGATTCAGACGAGAGTGCTACTAATTGAACTTATATCACAATAATATAAAAGCAAAATACAGTGTTTTCTGGAAATCTGAAGTAAAAACAAAGTGCTGGAAATACTCAGCAGGCCTGGCAGCTTCTGTGGAGAGAGGAAGTTTCAAGTCGCCTATGACTTCTTCAGAACCTGTATTTCATTTAATTTAATGTTGAGGTTGTCAAGTTGTGCTTGTATTAATTTAAATATAGGCTTTTCAGGATTTTACTATTTATTTACTGGTATGATTTTTTTTTTATTGCCCCCCCCCCCCCCCCCCCGCTTTAGTTGGAGAATCGGAAACATTTCATCCATTCTCCTATTTTGTTTCACTAAACATAAGCAATTTTTAAATATTGCATCCTTTCTCACTACATTATCATTTCAAGCTTGAGCATACTTGCAATAAAAATAATTTTATCATTTTTACTTTTCTCTCTGTCAGCACAATAAGCCTTCCAAAGTGTGGCAAAGGAAAACCAGCATTAGCTCGAAGAAATCCCTTAGAAGACAGAAATGAGTTGATTGCTTGCATTGAAAATGGTAATTTTGCCAAAGCAGCTAGAATTGCAGCAGGTAAATGACCTAGAGCTATGCTAAGACCTTTTTATCATTCAAAGAGAGATTAATTAAACTATGATAAGTTGGTTCATCTTATATATTTGTGTTTTCCAAATTGATAACATCAGGAAAATGTAAACATGCTAATTGTTTTATATGTGAAAACATTGGATTAATTATTAGCGGAAGTTGACTATATGCTTAGACTGGA
The DNA here is from genome assembly GCF_017639515.1 of Carcharodon carcharias. Taxonomy (NCBI): domain Eukaryota; kingdom Metazoa; phylum Chordata; class Chondrichthyes; order Lamniformes; family Lamnidae; genus Carcharodon; species Carcharodon carcharias. Next base: position 111,500,548 of record NC_054479.1, on the reverse strand, counting down.
ATTAATCTTATAGGGAAAGTAGTGTTTTCTGAACTTTTCAGTTACTTCTTAATTTGTTTTTTAATGTTTACTACATTAAAGGAGTTATTGAAAATTGTTACCTATATTAAATACTTATGTTTTGCTTACATCATTACAATTAGTACCAAGAAATGACTACTTAAATTTGAATGCATCAAAAATTAATTTAGCCATGCCTGATACAACTGTGGGTGTTTAGTATAAAATTCATTAGCTAAAAAGTAATGACTCCTAACCCCTGGAAGTTGGCCCGTGCTTACAAAATGGATGGTGAAAATCATAGAATAATACAACACAGAAGGAGGCCTTTGGACCCATTGTACTTGTGCCTCTTTGTGCAGACTGGCAATCAATTCCACTTACCTGGATGCTAAATAACATAAAAGGTTTTAGTTCTTTTGAGATAGCAAAGGGGCATGTTGGCCTTCATTGCAAGGAGATTGGAGTATAGGAATAAAGAAGTCTTGCCACAATTGTACAGAGCTTTGGTTAGACCACACCTGAAATACTCGTCTCCTTATTTAAGGAAGGATATGCTTGCATTGGAGGCATTACAACGAAGATGTTGTAGGTTGGCCCCTGGGAAATGACAGTTCTCCTGTGATTAGAAACGGAGTAAATTGGGCCTATATTCTCTGGAGAGGTGATTAGTTTGAAACATACAAGGTACTGAAGAGCTTGACAGGGTAGGCACTGAGGTTGCTTCCACTGGCTGGGAATCTGAAACACGGGCCCACAGTCTCAGGACAAGGGGGTGATCATTTAGGATTGAAACGAGGGGAAATTTCCTTACTCAAATGGTTGCGAATCCTTGTAATTCTCTACCCCAGGGGGTTGTAGTTGTTCTTTTATTGAATATATTTAAGGCTGAGATAGATAGATCTTTGGGGTCTTGGGGAATCTAGGGATATTGGGTGCAGGTGGGGAAGTGGAGTTGAAGCCGAAGATTAGCCATGATTGTGTTGAATGGTGGGGAGAAGGCTCAGTGTTTACTGCTCCTATTTCTTGTGTTTAAGCTTTCCCTATCTGTCATATCTGAGTCTCCGACTAAGGTAATGGTGAAATATTGAATTTCAACTAAATTTACTCAGTAGCTAGAATTTAAATGGTTTGGTTCTTTATTGAATCCTGTGTGACATTTTGTAGGAGTAAGTATTTTTTTGCTGTTGAAGAAATAGCTGGTTTTAGTTATTATAGAATGTTGTTTTTCTAGAGGTTGGCCAAAACAGTATGTGGACTTCTGCAGATTCCAGTTCTGCTTTGGAGCCCTTAAAATTGATTTGGGCAAAGTGTAGTGGTTATCCATCGTATCCAGCATTGGTGAGTAAAACTCCATGGCGTTTATTATAGCGAACAAATAGAATTAAAACTGATAATGTTTGCTTCAGAAATGGCATTATAGTCTATGTATATGCATTCCAATACAGCATGTGAGAATAGTCAGATATAGGTTCAAGGTAGCTTTTTTTTTTGCACAATATCTTAGTGCCTCCTAGACACACCAATGTGGAACTTAATACGTCCCATGTAGAAACAGATTGGAAAGGAGGCTCACCTCATATTTGGTAATTATATAACACAGAAACTTGGAAGTCTGTTCTTTGCTCACCCTTTCAGGTGAACGTTTGTGGCACATAAGACCATAGGGAAAAGGAAAGCAATATTTTGATACAAAATTAATACATTGATGGTGTGATACGAATTTATTTAAGCATTTAAACCACAAGTATTAATGACATGTTTTTAAATAACATGAGATATTGATAAACTTCCATTAATCTCAACTGCAACAACTGGTCTATAGTTTACAATTTAGAACTATGCAAAACGGTTGAGAACACTGAGTTTTATTAATGGTCTGTAGAGGAAAATTGTAGCATAGTGATATTGTTGCTGGACTACTAATGAAGAGTTTTGGACTAATGCTGCAGAGGCAGGCATTCAAATCCCATTAACTTAAATTCAATTAATTAAAAATATAGAATAAAATTCTAGTAACAGTAATAATCATGAAACTACCAGATTGATGTTAAAACTCATCTGGTTCACTAATGTCCATTTGGGTAGAAAATCTGCTATCCTTTCCTGATCTAGCCTACATGTGACTGCTATCCCACAACAATGTGGTTGACTCTTAACTGCCCTTTGAAGTGGTCTAGCCAGCCACTAAGCAGGAACAGTTCGGCAGTGGTGCTCATACCCCAAGGACACATTAAAAAAAAATCAAAAACTTGTATTATTAGGCCTATCAAAAGGTCATTAACTGCTTCAGGGCCAAGATTCCTGGGACATGGCTTTGTAATACAGAAATGTTACTGTTGCTTTATATATTAAATTTTTGTTCTTTTGTATTCACAAAGCTATATATTTGAGCATATTTTGGGAAGAATTTTACAGCTGTTAAATATTGAGATATTCAAAGTTGAGCAAGTTACCCAAAAGTGAGCTTAATTAGGTGTCCTATAAAATATAAATTGTGCTTTGTGAACTGTATGTACATTAGTTCTGGTGCTCAACAAAGATTTCATTTTAGAAATTAAAATTGCTAGCTAGCCCTTGGAGCACATAGTGATGCTGAAAAAGGCAGTTGAATGTGAAACCCAAATTTCTGACTATCAGTTCCAAAGCTGTTCAATCAATCTCAAGATTGACCATCAAAGTTTGTTCTAGTTGCAATGTTGAAAGGACCGGATTAAACCTTTAATTTTAAAGCAGTGTTGGATGTTTCAAATGCTGTGGTTTTCTTGCTGACTTTGTCCTCAGGTTAAAATTCCATGTGCTTTTTCTTAAAATTTTACTTTAATATAGATTCATGATATAAAGAAAAACGCTTGGGAAAAGTAACATATTCCCCCTTCTTTAAATAGGTAATTGATCCAAAGATGTCTCGAAGTGGTTTTCGCCACAATGGAGTGCCTATACCTGTACCCCCTCTAGATGTACTGAAAGTGGGAGAGCAAATGCAAAGGAGAGCTGGGGAGAAGCTTTACCTTGTTCTGTTTTTTGACAACAAACGAAGCTGGTAAGTGCACAGTTACTATGCAAATCTTGGATAAAAAACTTAAACTTTAGCTTTGCCTGTAAGTTAGATTTATAAGAGTTTATTGTTTAAATTAGTGTTAAATTTCAGCCACTTCATTTGAGGTGACACTTTGAATAAATTAACACACTGGCTGCATTTTACATACTGGAGAAAGTTCTTATGATATTGTCGTCTTCCTCCTCTTATAGAATATATTAGAAAATAAATGAAGGCACAGTTGATTTGTTTCTTTCCTAGAGTAACTGTCTGTTATGGCGTGAGTTACTTTTTTTTGTTCATTGCAGTACAAGTATTTTGAAAAGAAAAGAACTTGTATTTATTTGGTCCTTTGAAGACCTCTTGGAGGTTGTTTCTCCTGGCTAGAAAATCTAGAACATGGGGGCACAGCCTCAGGTTAAGTGGTCAATCATTCCAGACTGAGATGAGGGGAAATTTCTTCACTCAGAGTTGTCAATCTTTAGAATTTTCTACCCTGAAGGGTTGTGGATGCTGTATCATTCAGTACCTTCAAGGCTGGGACAGATAAATTTTTGATCTCGAGATACAGAAATATGGGGAGCAGGTAAAAAAGTGGAGTTGCGTCAGAAGATCAACCATGATCATATTGAATATTGGAGCAGGCACGAGTACCCATATTTTTTCCTGCTCCGATTTCTTGTGTATTCTTATGCATTGAGTGCACAAAAGTAGAGCTGAATCCCCAGACAAAGGAACAGGTTTTCATTTTTTGTTATTTGTTTAACTGTGATATGCCATGAAAAAGTAGACTCCCTTTTGTGGTCTAATTGATTTCCATCTTTTTTGAGTAACATTCATTTGATAAACACAAGGCTACAAGTTTTAAAATATGGATCAGATATGCCTATGTTGTAATTTACTCACAAATAAGTCAAATGTTTATATAGTCCAGAATTCAATCTAGCAGCTGCAAGCTCTGCATTTCAGATCACCCAACTACTAAAGTCAGTAAGGTACAAACTTCTATGCAGGGTGGCACATTATTGGCCACTGTCCATAAACAAAAAAATCCCCAGACTATGAACCTAACTTTTTGAACTGCAGAAGATTTAATTTGCCATACTGAATTTTACAATTAAAAATGTTTTACAATGTAAAATGCAGAGTGCTGGATCTGAATTAATATAAAAATTGATTAACATAATCTGTGTTCAGCTGTGAAGTCCAGAATATTAAACATAGGCACAAAAGCTGTACTATAATTGATACAGCATCCACAACCCTTCAGGGTAGAAAATTCCAAAGATTGACAACTCTGGGCTGGATTTTGCCGTTGGCGAGCAGGGGGCAGGGCCCGCTCGCCAACAGCAAAATGACGCGGGATAACTTCAGGGGAGAACCCCTGATGTCATCCTGCCCCATTTAAATTTTCAGGAAGGCGAGATCAGCTGTCTGCCCACCGACCTGTCAATGGCCAATTGAGGCCATTGACAGGATAATTAAAATAATTAAAGGCCCCGCCCGTCCAACTTTAAGGTTAATTTATTAACATGTCCCATCTCGTATGACATTGTTACATGAGGGCGACATGTTAAGGATTTTATTATTTTTCTATTTTTAAAATTTATACAGCTATCAGCGATCTCCCCGAGGCAGCACTTAGCCTCAGGGAGATGTGCGCTCTTTCGTGCGCGTGCGCGAAAGCGCACTCTCGCATTTGGGGAATCCCATCCCCTGCCCGCACAAGCTTGCTGGTGGACGTCATGCTGGGCGGGCCTTAATTGGCCTGCCCACTTAAAATGACGGGGCCGCTTCTCCAGCGGGGATCGGCTCCCCCCCGCCGGAGATTGGGTCAGGCCCGCCTGCCTGACAGGTGGAAAACTCTGAGCGAAGAAATTCTCCTCATCTCAGTCTGGAATGATTGACCACTTAACCTGAGGCTGTGCCCCCATGTTCTAGATAGTAGAATTGTTGATTGCAAGGGTATCTAATAAATTGAATTCCCAAAGGCATTATAAACTGCTGGAACAAAACTTAAATTTCATGAAAGTCAAATGGATCCCAGAACATTGTGTCCACTGTTTAACTTCATTCCACCTTTCTCAGTATGAAGTGTTTCTTGTCTCTGAGTAACTATTGTGTAAATGTGTCATCATCTGAAAATGTCCAAACTATGGTATTCTTCTAAGATGAGTGCTTGTATCACTGTATACAACAGCAGTTGTGCTCATTCCTTTGATAATGAGAAAAGACAGTGCTGTGCTGTAAAACTCTAGAGTCATAGAGTTTTACAGCATGGAAAAAGGCCATTTGGCCCATCATGTCCACGCCAGTCATCAAACCGCTAAGTATTCTAATCCCGTTTTCCAGTGGCCCTTAGCCTTGTATGCTCTGGCGTTTTAAGTGTTCATCTAAGTAATACTTGAATGATGTTAGGGTTCCTGCCTTTACCACCCTTTTGAGGCACTGAGTTCCAGATACCCATTCTCTGGTTGAAAAAAATTTTCTTCAAATCCCCTGTGAACCTCCTGACCCTTAACTTAAATCTATGCCCCCTGGCTATTGACCCATCCACTAAGGGGAAAAGTTTCTTCCTATTTACCCTATTTATGCCCCTCATAATTTTGTACACCTCAATCAGGTCCCCCCTCAGCCCCCTCTAAGGAAAACAATCCCAGTCTATCTAGTCTCTCTTCATAGCAGAAACGCTCCAGCCTAGGCAACATCCTGGTGAATCTCCTCTGCACCCTCTCTAGTGCAGTCACACCTTTCCTATAGTGTGGCGACCAGAACTGCACACAGTACTCCAGATGTGGCCTTACTAACATTTTGTACAGCTCTATCATAACCTCCCTCCTCTTGTATTCAATGCCCCAACTAATAAAGGCAAGAATCCCATGTGCCTTCTTAACCACCTTATCTACCTGTCCTGTTGCCTTCTAGGACCTATGGACATGCACACCAAGGTCCCTCTGATCTTCTGAACTTCCTTGGGTCCTACCATTCATTGTGTACTCCCTTGCCTTGTTAGTCCTCCCAAAATGCATCACCTCACACTTTTCAGGATTAAATTCCATTTGCCACTGTTCTGCCCATCTGACCAGCCAATCTATGTTGTCCTGTAGTCTAAGGCTTTCCTTCTTGCTATTTACCACACCACCAATTTTCATGTCTTTTGCACACTTACTGATAATACCTCCTACATTCATGTCTAGATCATTAATGTACACTACAAACAGCATGGGACCCAGTAGTACGCCACTGGACACCAGCTTCCAGTCACAAAAACAATCTTCAACCACCGCTCTCTGCCTCCTGCTTCTAAGCCAATTTCGGATCCAATTTGCCAAACTTCCCTGGATCCAATTTGCCAAACTTCCCTGGATCCCATGGGCTCTTACCTTCTTGACCAGTCTCCCATGCGAGACCTTGTCAAAAGCCTTACTGAGGTCCATGTAGACTACATCAACTGCATTACCCTCATCTATACACTTAATCACCTCCTCAAAAAATTCAATCAAATTAGTTAGACATGATCTCCCGCTGACAAAGCCATGCTCACTATCCTTGATTAATCTTTGCTTCTCCAAATGGAGATTAACTTTGTTCCTCAGAATTTTTTCCAAAAGCTTTCCTACCACTGATATTAGACTCACTGGCCTATAGTTCCCTGGTTTATCCCTACCACCCTTCTTGAATAATGGTACCACATTAGCTGTCCTCCAGTCCTCTAACACCTCTCCTGTGGCCAGAGAGGATTTAAAAATTAATGTCAGGGCCCCTACAATCTCCTCCCTTGCCTCCCACAGGAGCCTGGGAAACATCTCATCTGGGCCTGGGGATTTATACACTTCTAAGCCCGCTAATACCTTCTCCCCCTCGATGCTAATTTGTTCAAGTATATCACAGTCCCCCTCCCTGATTTCTATACCTACATCGTCCTTCTCTATAATGAATACAGGTGCAAAGTACTCATTTAAAATCTCACCTATGTCTTCCGGCTCCTCTCACAGATCGCCACTTTGGTCCCTAATGGGCCCTACTCTTTCCCTTGGTATCCTCTTGCCCCAACATATTTCTAAAATGCCTTTGGATTTTCCTTTATTTTACCCGCCAGTGTTTTTTCGTGTCCCTCTTCGCTCTCCTAAATTCTTTGTTAAGTAATTCCCTGCACTTTCTGTACTCTAGGGCTTCCACTGTTTTGAGCCCTCGGTATCTACCATAAGCTTCCCTTTATTCCTTATCCAACTCTGTATATCCTGTCAATTGCATAACCATTTTGTATTGTTTAGTATTCCTCTGATAGCTCTGCATGTAAAACCACCTTATGAAAGAGTTCTAAGCATACTTGATCATTCCTTAATCTGTGTTGTGGTAGCTGATATCAGCAGGGAAAATGGTGAGGTGCTATAATCAGCCTGGAAGGGAAACATTGAAAGATGTGCTCACAAATTTTATTTCAACAATGACCTTTTAGCAGATGTATTATCTTTTTTAAGTAATGTATTTATTACTCTCAACAGGCAGTGGCTACCAAAATCCAAAGTGGTTCCTCTTGGCATTGATGAAACCATAGACAAAATAAAAATGATGGAAGGTCGAACTTCTTCCATTCGGAAATCTGTTCGCATCGCTTTTGAGCGGGCAATGCTCCATCGAAGCAGAGTCCAAGGTGAACAAACCAGTGACTTGAGTGACATTGATTGAAAATGTCAAGTGTGGGACATATACTCATCTGGCTTATAGTTAAACACCAAGAAAGCTTTACAGAACCATTTCTCAGTTCTTAAAGAATGTACTTTCCACTTTTGTCTCAATCATTGTTCCAGTAGTTGTGCTTAGAGAAATTATGGCACCTGCTGATCCACTGCCAGCTGTAATTATGTTTTTCATACATCGTTACCTTTCTTGTAAGCATCTAAATTTTCCGCTATAAGTTTTTGACAGGATTAACTTGTTCATAGTGTTTATAGGTCACAGGAAAAAGCTGTAAATACTTGTACATTGCTGCACACCGTAAATTATTCTGTTAGTCAAAATTGATTACTATCTGTTTCTGGTACTTTTTTATATAATCTGAATGTTCTGTAACTTATTAAATAAACAGAAAAAAGTTGTTGATGTAACCAAGCGCCATGCAGCAGGTAATTTTGGTGCAAAATATGCTGAAAAAGTTAATGGTCAAAATCAAGATAACTTTAAATGGTGTGCAATAGAGCAGTAAAATGAGCTTTTGTATTTCTTACCAAAAGAAATTTTGATTCTCAAGTTTGTTATATATTTTAAGTTGGGTTGTGTTTCATAATATTAAAAATCAAGCACATGCTTGTTTATCAGAGTAAAGTTTCCCTGCAGTGTACCTCTATCACTCTAGGTTTTATTCAAAAACTCCCTTTAAAACAATAATTTTGAACTGGTGCTAATTATGTCAACCAAAGCATGTTGAAAAGTCAATAGGCATCCCTGTCTTACCCAAAAAGCATAATACCTTTCCCTTTCTAAAATTTTGAACATTATATTATCAAAAACTATGTGATGCATTCTCTTATCTGATCAGTCTGAAGATAAGAGGCAGAACAAAGTCACTTCACATATGAATACCTTTCTGTGGATGGGTAAGTTTAAAGAGTGCATCCTATTACCGGTGGTAGGTGGGTGAGAGTTTTTCAATTTTCCTCCTGACAATTCTAGCTGAAGACTTGACCTTGAATTTGCTAGCTTAGTGCAATATTAAATGAACACCTTGCCTTCTGTATCGCTGCTTTAAGATTGATTCAATTCATGGTGCTGAAAAAAAATGATTTACCAAAATGTAGCATTATCCTTAAACAGCATTTAAAGTAATAATTCTAAAATACTTGGAAAGGTATTTTGAAAGGGAAACTGGTGTGCAGGTTTGATTTTGGGTATTTATGAAATGCAGCTTTTTTAAAAAATTACCCCCAAAAAGTTGGCATTTACTGCCCAGAATACCTGATTTGCTGGAGTGCTTGTTGTACTAAGTGGTTTTGTAGCCTGTGTATATTGTATATGAATTCACTTCAAACAAACTTGTAACTTTTTTTACTTTGGGAGGAGTATTTTAATATTACATTTCTTTTCTGCTGTGATTTAATATGGGACCTGTACACAATTTTTTAAAAACAATTTGTGCCTGCATTTGTGTTTTTTAATTTATTGTAGAAAGTGTACAGATTTGCTTTGTAGTAACTTTTATAAGCAGCTGAACTGGTTTGAAACTGAAATTTGTAAAGTGTTATAACTATAGAACAAATGTTTGGTTGACTACAGGCACATCAGTTTAAAACTGTACTTTGGGAAGGAATAAATGTGATGCAATCTGTTTGTTGCATATTCCCTAAATTATGCTTTAATGACGTTTTTGTGTTCAGTGATTTGTTGAGTTGTATGGGACAATTGTAACAAAAATGTGTAAAATTCTGCCAACAATGGGGAAGGTGGGTAGCTGTAGAATTTTTGAATGTGTTTTCTATGTTGAAATGTGTTTGTTAATTGAGTTAGTGTATTCATTTTCAATTGATAAAAGTTGTGTAAATATTTTCTTTTGGACACAATGAGGTAGAACAGGCTAACGAGTATGGCTTTCTTTAAACTAATGATTTTAAAAATAAAAATGCATTTAGCTTTTGTGAACCATAAAGTAACCTAGTGACTGGAAGTAAATTAACATTTTCTTGCCTAAATATTTCAGGAGTAGCTAAATTAGGTCATAAACTGAAACTATTGTCACAGTTGCAGAATTTTGGAAGGATTCTCTAAGCTAAGGAAATGAATTATATTGCTTACCATAAAATGTGATATGGTGACCAGTGTCCTAACAATCAGAACAATCTTTGTTACTAGTTGTAGGTTATGAAGGTGTCTCGATAGCTTACTAGTAAATGCTCAGATCAGAGGGGTACTGAGGTACACAAATGGGACGTCCTGCATTTCATCCATGATCCGGTTGGGGTGGCATTTTCTTAGAAGAGGAAAATTGGCTATGGTTCACACTTCGGTTTGTTATCTAATGACATGTTAAAAAAGGTTGTGTATGAATTATTAGTAGGATTGGGCTCAGCTTGTTCCCCCTAGGCTGATGCATAAATCAAAGGTACTCTGGTAAAATACTGAAGGACTCTATTGAACAGTACTGTTGAACTCTATCCAGCATCGTGTAAGAACAGAGAGATTTGGAAACTGGTTCACAGTTCATTAAGCGCAGAAGCCATACAAAAATACTAAAGGAATTCTAGGTTTTATCGAGGTACAGAATATAAAAACAGAGGTTGTTTTGCTAATTCTTATGTGACATATCCCGGGTGATTTGAACATGTGACATTTCTCACATGACATTTGATCACAACACTGCTCATGCTTAATCCTAATAGACTACTGGTCCAGCAATGCATCTATTAAACACCTCATCCTTGTTTTTAAATCCCTATGTGATCTGTCTTAGTAACTTCCTCATGCCCTCAACACTCAGATCTCTGCACACCTCCAATTATGGCCTCTTGCACATCCAAGATTTTAATTGCTCCACTGTTGGTGGCTGTGCCTTCAGTTGCCTAGGCCCTAAGTTGAGGAATTCCCTCCCTAAATCTCTCTACCTCTTTTCCTTTTTAAGATGTTCCTTAAAATCTAGCTCTTTAACCAAAATTTTGGTTACCTGTCCTAATATCTCCTTTTGTGGTTTGATGTCAAAATTTGTTTGATAACACTGCTGTGAAATGCCATGGGACATTTTGCAACATTAAAGGAGATATATGAATGCAAGTTCTTTTCTAATAACATGACATTTGCCCACTATTTGCAAATGCTATTGTTTTATCTTTTTTGAGTGTCTCTGTATCATTTTGCAAATAAAATATTTGATTATAATTCATCTCAGTATGAAACATAATTTATAAATCAAGGAACATGAAATGGAAAGTTTTAAGGATAACTAATATTTAAATAAATACTACTTGGACTGCAATAAGAAATAACAAGTAAACTCCATTGATGCAACGAAAACATGGATATAGGTAATTTCCATCTAAATTTCTGTAAACTTCATAACTTTTTACAGAACATAGCAATGTAAAAATAAGTAAAACCAAATCTAATGCAATTCACTAGCTCCTATCTCCTCCAGGGGAAACACCAAAGCCACAGTGATAAAAGACAACAGTTCGGCATATGTTTGGCAGTACACAGCACTCTAAACTGTCATTCTGTGGCCTGGTTAGTGCACCCTGGGGCTGCAATCTATGGCTCCTCTCCATCCTACATCTCAATTCAGTCACTGGTTACCAAACCACATTTAAGCCACACTTCTGCTTCCCCTGCACACCCTGTTGCTGATTAAGGTGGCCCAATCATGGATGTTGCAGGCTGGACTGGTAAGTAGACGCAGGTAAATCTCTCAAGCAGGAAATTTCTTAATGGCTAGTTGTGTTTCACGCTGTAACTTCATTGGAAATGTGAGATTAAGACAGGATCAATTTAAGAAATCCAAAACTGTTTTTGGGAAGCAGGAAATAGCCGAGACAGTCAAGCAACTTCCTCAAGCTAATAATATAGATGGGGTTTGTGTGATTGCACATCACAACACTTAAGCGCACTGGCACAAAGTTTTTCACTCCGCAGATGTAAAGTGTTTTTCTCACAGGTTGCCAACAGCAGTATCCAGGATAGCAACCATCAACTCTGGAAGACTAAGAATTGGCAAACCTACTTGTGATAAACACTTTTCATCAGAGTCTGTCAATGCCTCTCTGCTTCCAGGATTGGTGAATGTATCATTATTGTAATTTTGAAAAGTGAGTAGGGACTGTAGCAAGTGGCCTTGTGTTATCAGTATGTGGTGAATGAGTCAGTGGTATTTGGCCAAGTTTTTTTCTGAGGAAGATATGGTTTATCACCTTTGCACGGTGCAGCATTATGTCCTGATATGCAACTTCGAAAAATTAAAGTTTATAAATAAAATAGATCCTGTTTTCCTGACATGCATTATTTAAAGTTGTAAAGAGATGAAAATGTTATGCATTTTGTCTGACAAAGGGAGGCACAGAGCAGAAGCCAGCTAATTTCACTAAGGGACGTGAAAAATCAGATGAGTTGCCTCAACTGCAGTATAAACATTTAAGATATGCATTGTGAGAGATCATGCAGATGTCTAGCTTTCCCTATCGCATTGTAGAGGGTAGAAGAAACCTTGCGAAAAGTCATGTAATAGTGGACTTAACAGTAGCATTTCCAGCACCAAGGTGACTGATGATGCCCAGATGATGCAGATTAGCTGCTCATGTGAGAACCATGTCCAGGTGGATTGTTGCTTGCCAGTTGCCACTAACCAAGATCTGGAGACTAATTGCCCATTGCGAGAGACACCTGAGTGAAGTAGAGGATGATTAACCCTATTGAGACAAAATGAGGCTTTTTAGAATCTTGCATACTCAGTTACAGTACTGTATGCTGTATTGAGTTCCATGCAACAGAAAGGATGTGAGATTCTAGATGATATAATGCAGATTCACCATGATGATGCCTGGTGTGAGGAAATGCAAATAATAAAGATTTTAAAGTTGGGGATTTTTACATTAGAGCAACACCAATTCTGGTGCGCTATTAAAGAACTATTTAAAATTAAGAAGGGACCAATATAGAAGCAGATTTTTCTGGTTGATGGGAAGTCTAAAATGAGGGTTTAAATAAAAAGTAATGTAGAACAGACAGTAAAAGAAAAATATTTAGTGTATGGAAGCTGGCATTCACTTTGGGTTACTGGTTGAGGCAGAAATAATAGCATTCATGATTAGATTGGATATAGATGAGAGAAAAGGGGATAAATAGAAATGGAATAGAATAGGTAAATGTGATTAGGACTATTTGCATAGGCAGACTATTTGGGCTAAATAACCAATTCCATACTGTAACTTGTATAGGGAAAGACAGGAAATACATTGAACTTAACATTCTTGTCTTCATTTGCAAATCTGTACAACCTTGCCCATCTACATCTGTGATTTCCCCCAGCCTTCTGTGCTCCTGATTTTCTAACTAGACCTCTGCATTTACTTTCCTGCTGCTTTACATTTGGTAGCAAGACCTTCGATCATATTCCTATTCCTTCCCTAAAGCCATCATTTTTATTTCTCTCTAGGCTTCCAAAAGTAAGATATGTTTTCAGTTGGTACCACTCTTGCCTCTCGAGTCAGAAGGTTCCAGGTTCAAGTCCCATTCCAGGGCTTGAGCACAAAGATCACGACTGACACTCCAGTGCAGTATGATGGAGTGCTGCACTGTCAGAAGTGCAGTCTTTCAGTTGATCAAGGTGTAATCTGCCTGCTCAGGTGGATGTAAAAGATCCCATGACACTATTTCAAAGTAGAACAGGGGAGTTATCCCAGTGTCCTGGCCTGTACTTTATCCTTCAATCGATATCATAAAATCAGGTTATAAGGTCATTATCATGTTGCTGTATGTGGGAGTTTGCTGTGTGCCAATTGGCTGCTGTGTTTCCTACATTGCAACAGTAATTAAATTTCAACAGTACTTCATTAGCAATAAAGCACTTTGAGACACCCTGTGGACATGAAAAGTGCTAGATAAATGCAAATATTTCCCTTTGCCAAATCCTTTGGTTGCCTCTCAACTGTCAAAGGCACCCATCTCTTTCTTCCTCAGTGAAGTGCTTTGAATTTCCTTTTTGTCTACATTAAAAGCACTATATAAATGTAAGTTGTTTTGAACTTTCAAAATAATAGATAATCTTGATCCATTCTGAATTTTTTTTTTCAATCCTTGCCGTTTACAAGATTTTTTGGGGGGGTCTCGCCACATTTTCATCTTTGCTACAGGTTCATTGTAGTTTACAATGTTTCCTCTGCAATTTTTGATTGTTGGCTTGACACTTATGAAAAACACAATGATTAGTGGAACTTCAGTTCAAATACAGCTCAAGGACATACTGTTTGAGGGGGACTTGTTCAAATCATGGAATTCATAATCAATTCAGTAGCAAGTAAACCTAGGAGAAAATTGGAATGTAAACAGAAAATGCTGGAAATACTCAGCAGATCAGGGAGCATCTGTGAAGAGAGAAACAGAGCTAACATTTCATGTCAATTACAAAAGACAAAGGAAGGTCCATGATAGGGTGGAAGCCAGGAGAGGTTGAATGAAGAGTTAGCCTTACAGGACCAAAGACTGTGATTTCTCTTCTATATTCGCCTTTGGTTTCTACATTGGCCTTTCCAGTTCCCTCTGTTGTCACATGCCTTGCATACAGCATTAAAAGTTGGGCAATTTCTGGGTATGTGTATGAGGGTGCACCACCCACATTGCTTACTAGGCCATCATGCTAATGGTGGACGAGTTATGCATAGCCAGTAGTTCTGTCTACCCATTGGTATGGCTTTTTGCTTGTGTCCACTTTGTAGTGGTGCTTCCACGGTGTATCCTTTAGGTTTGTCAAAGATGTCTTTTTGGAACGGTTCCATTGTGGTAGTTGCTATTGCAAACTCAATTATCCAAACTGCTATCTCAGCTGTCATGAAATCACAATCATGTCTCTGCATCTGCTAATGAATTGGTCAATGGTTTCTTGGTTGTTGCTGATAGGACATGAATTCCAGACTATGTATCCTAAAGTTGAGCTTTACTCATAATTGATCAGCGTGTGTTGACCATAATTTTTCTGGATTTTTCAGATAGTCGTTGGACAAACCTGACATGCTCAGGCTGTGGAGACCTTCATTGCCTATAGCAATTTTAATTTTAAAGGCTTGTTTAACTGGTTTGGAAATATCGAGGTCCAGAAAACACAGCTCGATGCGTTGTTGGAACAAAGTAAATTCAGACAGGAGATCCGGTCCCTTCCAATTGACTGTTGGAAATTTTGTGGTTATCTTTTTAGCTTTTTGCAGGATTTTTAATGCTATCTGAAACTTTTGACAGCAATTAGGTTTCTTCCAACTCTCTTAGAATTAATTTAGCTCGGACCTTTTAGTCACCACTGCCTTGTCTGGTCATAGGTTACCGCTTGACTGAAATGGTGGCACTGTTGACCACTCTGATTTTTCCTGGCTTAATTCTAAGATCTGTCCACAAAGCAGTAATTTTGGCATGAACTGGAGCTGCCTGCTTCAAAGGGTAAGTGAAATAGACGAAAAAAGCATTTTCCACCATTCTTTTAGCTGTTGGATAGATTCTTCTTCACAGCCTAGTCTACAGTATTTAGCTTCAGCAGTAATAATTTCTTCTGTCTGTGAAGTTCTATTTAAAATGAGACCATCTGCAGTCTGTTGTTCCTGCTTAAAGTTTGCTGCAGTTAGACTTTTACTAATTAAGCTCTCCTGAATTCGGACAATGCTTGATGGCTGGAGCAAGGTGCGATCCCAGAATGGAAATACGGTGTGTAGAATCCCTACAAGGCTGCAGACTCCTTACACACGGAGAGTCTTGATAGTTGTTTCACTTTCACACCCGGTCTTTTCTTCAGCTGGATGTGAAGGGGTTAAGGCTTGAATTCTGCTCAGTCAAATCTTCAAAAACTGTGCTGTAACCATGTTCTGCTCTTCTTTTCGATACAAACATACCAATCATACAAGGATTGGTGAAACAATAATGTGGATTCTTTATTTGAAGATAAGACTATACACTGATAGTATTTACTGGAAGACTGTGAGGCAAATGTCTGGCCTTGACCACTGCTGCTTACAGAGTGACTGCAAGTCATGGGACCAATATTTCCTGTCAAGGTGTGTAATTATTGATAGTATTTTAAGATTCACCCCCTTAAATGTATGTGCACATTGTATCACAACAGCTTTGACCATTGGTATCAACAGCGGTGATGGCAGCGATCTGTGCCTGCAAGGCAACAAGCTGGGCTAGAATGGAAACAAGAAGAGATTTCATGTCCTCTGCCTGATATTTCACTGCAGCACTCAGACATGGGTTTGTGTTGCAATGGAAATGGAAATATCAGACATTGCATTATGGTCAGGTCAGCAAGTGTTCTCTTGGAGTTCACCACCACTTAAATTCTGGAAAGGATGGGCTCTGAGCTTTGCACAAAATCTTGTGCCTTTTTGGATCTGGACTCTTCCATGCTTGTTGGCAGTGACAACAGGCTTCAGCCTACCAAAACACTGAGCATCTTTATATCCATACCTATCAGCCTTTTTCTGTAGGCCACCCTGTTCAATATCTTCTTCTGAGTCCTCTAGAACAGAACTCGTGTGATTTCACCCTTCGCTAAGCTGGCACCTGCATTAACCTTTCCCCCTGCCCTGGCTGCTGGCCATTCTTGCCCAGTGACTCACCACATGCAGATTAGCCTTGAAAATATGCACAGTACCAACATTTGGGCTGGTGGCTGTGAGTGTGAAACCAAGTGATGATGTTTCATCTTCATCTGTCACTTGCCTTTTTCCACTTCTCGCTACTGCTTGATCAGGAGGCAGTTCTTGGAGATCTGAAGGGATAAAGGCACAAGGATAGGGTTTTATTTTCTTTATTTGTTCACAGGATGTGGATGTCACTGGCTAGGCCAGCATTCTTATTGCCCATCCCTAAATGTCTTTGGTGATGGTAAGCCACCTTCTTGAAACGCTGGAGTCCATGTGATGTATGTACACCCACAGTGTTGTGAGAGAGGGAGTCTCAGGATTTTGTTCCAGTGGCAGTGAAAGAACAGAGATCGAGTTCCAAATCAGGATGGTGCGTGACTTGGAAGGGGACCTTGCAGGTGGTGGTGGTCCCATGTATCCGCTGCCCTTGTCCTTCTAGGTGGTAAATGTTGCGGGTATAGAAGGTGTTGTCAAAAGAGCCTTGCTGATTTGCTGCAATGCATCTTGTAGATGGTACATATTGCTGCCACTGTATGCCGATGGTGAAGGGAGTGGATGTGGGAGGTGGCGGATGGGCTGCCAATTGAGTGGGCTGCTTTGTCCTGGATGGTGTCGAGCTTCTTGAGTGTTGATGGAGCTGTACTCATCCAGGCAAGTGTAGAATATACTATCACCCTCCTGATTTGTGCCTTGTAGATGGTGGACAGCCTTTGGGGAATCAGGAGGTGAGTTACTTGTCACAGGATTCCTAGCCTTGGACCTGATCTTGTAGGCACAGTTCTTATATGGCTAGTGCAGTTCAGTTTCTGGTCCATGGTAACCCCCAGGATGCTGACAGTGAGGGATTCAGCAATCGTATTCTTAAAAATTCATTCATGGGATGTGGGTGTCATTGGTTAGGCCAGCATTTATTGCCCATCCCTAATTGTCCTTAGGAAGGTGGTGGTGAGCAGCCTTCTTGAACTGCTGCAGTCCATGCACATTGCCAGATAGATGCCTGTGTTGCAACTGTTCTGGAACAGCTTGATGAAGAAAGGGAGGGGAAAGCAAGAGGTTCATGCTTAAACCATCTGCAGCACGTAAATCAGAAGAGGTAGTGAGACGAGAGGAAAGAGGAATGTGAGAAGGTTGATTATGTAGGAACATACTGCCACCTTCTAAGGTTTCATCCTGCTGCTGACCACAGCCTCAAGTGTGGCCACTTCACTAAGGGTCAACACAAAATCCTCCATAAGGTGAGGACCTGCTTCCATGCCTGTACTGCCTCACACCCCCATCACTCCGCCACCGCCACAGTAAGGTGCTGCAGCCTCCAGTTTTGGGCTACCTTGTCCTGCAAGAGGGAGGGAGGTGTGTCAGTGAGTGTCATGTAACGTGTTTGGGTGCTGTGCCCATTATATAGTTGCAGTACCTAGACAGCAGCGTGTACAGGCTGTCGTGTGTGTGTGTTAGGTTTCCGAGTGCTTAGTCTGTCAGGGTGAGATATGGTTATGAATATAAGCTATGAATCATGATTGATAGAGAATGTTGGGAGGTGAGTGGAAGTGAGGAGCGGTAAATGGAGCCATGTGAGAGCTAGTGGTTCATTTGTAAGGATATGGCATGTGAAGGAGCATTCACATGACCTTGACCATTGCATCAAAGCCCTTGGAGCTAGACCACTGGCAATGACTGTTATGGTTTTTTCTCACTGTCTCGATAGAATCTGTTTGGAGGGTTTCCTGGCACTGAGGAGCTCTTTCCTCCTGTCCTACTGCTGAACCAAGACCTGCAATTGCCTCAGAAAACCTTGGAGTACACTACCAGGCCTATTGCACACATTTCCACTCCAGTTTCTGCTCTGAGAGTCTTCTGTAACCAGTTGCAGCACCTGCTGCAGCTAGAATGCACCTCCTTTATGAGGAACATTCTGGCTTTATGTGCTGCTTGCTTTGGGTGGACCTGAGCAGCATATGCTGGGCTGCATGCCGTTTTCATGTAAATTAGCAGGTGCTATGACGTTTGGGTGTTACCATTATTGCTATAAACAGGCAGGCGTTAATTGTGCATCATGACCCTCACGCCTGTTTTCTGGTCTAATCCAATTTTTTTTCCTCATCATTTCTAGGGGTACCTAACCATGAGTCTCATATTGTTGATTGTATGTTTTGCCAGTGTGACTGGCTGTGCATACCCAAAAATAACTTCCTAAAATACAATTTGTGCAGAAATCTGGTGATAAACAGCTAAGGACCTTAGTATTTTCCCTGAACTCATTCATATGCTAATTTCAGCAGAAATGCATCCAGCACTGTTGGAGAGCAACTGAAGCATGAAGATCAATCTTTCAGATAAATTGCATCAAAATGCTGTGACTGAAGTGCCCTAATTACCTCAAGCCTTTGCTGCTCTTCAATCCAAGTAGTTATATCATGAAATTGCTGATAATTCAGCAGGTATGCCTTAATCCAAATGTAATGTTAAAATGCATTCTTTTGTACGTAAAAGAATTACCTTAGCCTCACTGTGGAGGATGTTTCAATAACAGAAGTGAATACCGTTGCATGCTGCCAAGTTTTTTTTTCCATGTATTACTCTCCAAGAGCTGCTCCCATCAGTTTCTTAATGCACATGCTCATAATGTTAAATAATCTTTTTACAACCAACAAATTGCATTTCTTCACACGCCAATTATATTTGCAACACAATGTAGCTGCTAATTCTGTAGAATGCATTGAGACCTCATTGTGTAATCTTTAAAATTGCAATAATCAAAATAAAGATAACATTACTCTAACAATATCTTCAACATACTCTATAACAATATGATACTTAATGTGCTAGTAAAATCTAATGGTACAAGTTTGCAGTTTGACATCAATAAGTGCTTGTATATCCCAGTCATTGAGGGTGTCTTGGATACTATCAGTGGAAAGGATCAATGATTTCTGTCTCTTCAGCATTTTTGATTCTGTCTTACATACATGCCATAAAAATAAGAGCAACTGACAATACATGTGAATTCAGAAAGGTTGGTAGACATGTTTGAGACATTGAGAAAATCAAAGGCATGTAATACGAGATGGAAAAATTGAGGCTTAAGCCGGAATGGAGGTCAATTCAATCCTGGAATGGAGGTGAAAATAATAAAATTGATGCTAAGTCCAAGGGCTGACTTTTTGTCCTGATGTGGGGGCAAGACAAGAGGCAGACACCTAATTTCACAAGCCTACAAGCAGTGGGTAGCCAATTAAGATCAGTGATAGGACAGTTTAGGCCTATTAGCAGAGGCTGACTGCAATTTTCCAGTTAGCTTGTGCCCACCCACCACCACCCCCCCCCCCCACCCCCACCCCCACACCCAGTACTTGGAGCAGGCCAGCTGCCTGGAGGTGGCCTCCTGGGGGTAAACAGGGGTGAGGGGGCAGTATTGGTACTGTATGGGTGGGCACCCCAGGCCTTGAGGCCTTCCCTGCTTACATGGCTACATCTGTGGCCACAGACCACCCTGTGGAAGGCAACTCTCTCCACAATGATGGCCTTACGCTATGGTCAATTTTTCTTGCAACTTATTTAAAGTTTCTGAGAGATCACCTCAAGACGGATATGTCCTCTCCTTCCCTTACCTGCAATAGGAGGCTGCAGCTCCTCTGTGCTGGAGGGCCTCCTACTGGCCCTCCAGCTTCAAGAGTCAGCTTGCAGCCTTTAATTGAATGATGGGCATGCCTTCTGACCACTAATTGGTGAATTTGGGGAAAGTCACTGCTAAATGACTGCTCCTGACACAATGCAAGGTTGGAACACCCAGTTAATCACAACGTCAGAGTCTTGAGTCAACAAACAAAAGCATGCCCCATATTTCAGTCAATTCAATCCCGGTGTTGAAAGATAGCCTCCAAATAACACACCATCAACTTGACAGACTCTAGATATGCTGTGACAGGCTGTTTCTGAATTTTATGATTTCATTCACTTAGTTTCAGTGAAATACATGCCAAAATAGATTTATTGTAATCGTTCCTATAAAAACAACAACATTACAATTTCATTAACTTTATCAAAGTTTGAAGTCTAATACGTGATGGATAAATATGTCAGTTTTCAGCACATTAACGACAGACCATTATGTTAACATTGTTTGGCTTTGCTAAAGTGGTATTTCATTTAACTAGAAGCTTCAAACTTGACAAACTTTTTTAAATTCAAAAATGTTTTCAGCCTCATATACTTAAATCCTTGGTCCTTGAACATATTGTGTTGATTTTGTTATAGTTATAGTGTAAATATCATTAAGTATTCAAATTTCTTTAATTAGCACACTCAGTATAGATTTATATAATTACGTAAAAAATACGTGAACCTAACTTTATTTTAACATTAAGGCAATTAATGCAGTTTAGCCTTTTTAACAAAAAAAGTTTAAATATTGCCTAAAACAATGGCATATTTGACACAACTATTAATTAGAAGATTCAATAACACTGATCTAGCATGCAAAAAAAAAGTGTAGAAATCAGGTACAAGAACAGAAAATGCTGGAAAAACTTGACAGGTCTAACAACATCTGTGGAGAGAAAAAAAACAGAGCTAATGTTTCCAATCCATTTGACTCTTCTTCAGAGCTCTTCCAGAATCTGCAGTATTTTGCTTTTATCTTAGTTGGAAAGTGTTTCATTTGTGTGTTGAAGGACACTAAAGGAAAACCACAGCCATTACATCTTAGTAAGAATACCCTGATGTGTGCTGAATAGGCCCAGTTTGAATGTACTGGCAATATTCCCAACTCAAATATGATACATAACAATGGCAATGCTGTATACTTTTAACACAAAAGTTGCAGCTTAGAGCAACAAAGCTGAGAATACATATTTTTCATTAAAACAACTATTCATATTCATTGCTCTCCTCAGTGATCTGTTCAGGAATATTTGCAAAGGAAGCCTGCATCTCACCAGAGGTAGAAGAAGGCTGCCCTGGTTGTCTTGGTTCAAAATCTGACCACCAACATGTCAAGATTGTGCGAACAATGATAGCACCCCAAGGTACCCCTCATATACAAAGGCACGTGCAGGCTTCTACCAGGGTCCATTTCCCAAGCTCTATGGCAATGGAGGATTGGTGAAGGGGATAGGGCTGCAAACCTGGGAGTCCCTGGTCAAGAATCTATACACAGGTGACAGATGCAAAAAAGTCACTGGGCACTTATGTTGGGACAGAGCTGTTTTGGGGCAGCAGCATCTGTGACTGAGCAGACCTATTCAGGATACCCTCTGCCAAACCCAAATGGGGAGGGGGGCTAGAAAAAGTGCTCTAAAAATAGGCTGTCCCTCTTTCTACTGGCTGGGGCACCAGATTCTGCAAGGTCACCATCTTTCCCATGGCAGCTAACTTGCGATCCTGAGTAGACATCATGCTCGAATTGAGCAACAGCTGATTAATGATTTGTATGATGTAAATTTATTTTATTGTTTTGCAGAGGCACACTGGATGGCCAAATTAGTTTAAGTTGTGACTCCTGGCACTCGTGAGTAAGTGGAGACATTTGATCTTGCCCTCGTGTCTATTACAAACCAATCACGATTTAGTAAAAATTAGCATAATTTAGGTTCACTGCCTAATTCTAAAATGATCTAGATTTTTTAAAAGAAAGCCCATGATAAACCAAGTGCACCCACAGATATGAGCAATGAATTTTGAATTCTCATTTTAAAAAATTTAAATCCCGAATTTGGATTTGCAGATCTCCATTAAACTAGTTCCACATTTTTATGTTGTTACTCCTGTGCCTAAAATACCACAAAATATTCTTAGGTCAAGTAACTACCCAGACGATCGAATTTGGATTGATCACACTACTTTTGCTTAGCCCTTTGCAAAAAGAGGCACAGTGATCTTGTATCCCCAAGAATGCCTGAAAAATGTCCAAACAGAAATTGAATTGGGCCCTATTTCCAAGTGCTCTGCCAGTTCCCTAAAACACACATTAGGTCTTGCTGAAAAATAGAGACCTGCTATGGAAGCTTTTTGTCTTGCATTTTTCAGGACAGCTCACAAGATAAACCAATTGTATAGGGAACAATAATTTATACTGTATGAGAAGAGAGTGCTGATTAGTTGGCAAGTGGACTCTGATTGGTAGAGGCGTTGCCATGGAGAATGCAGCAGAGAACAGTAAACTGCCAAGCTTTTGTTCAAATTCAAGCGAGGCAGGTTGACTTTGGCTGTTGACTGACAGTGAAGCATCATCCAATCTGGTAATGAAGAGATATTCACTTTCAGATTAGTGTAAAACGGTAGTGCACCATTAGGATGTACATGTTGGGCAGGCCATGCTGGTAGTGTGGGGCCAGGGCAGTTGTAAACAGGGTGTCGTGTGATGAAAGCTCTGGAGATTTGTCCAATCAGAGTTGGTGACATATGCACACTGCGTGCGTAGCGTTGATTCTAATCAGATAAATTTCTACCCAAAGATCTTAGATTAAGAGCTCTGAAGAAGAGTCATACGGATTTGAAACACTGGGGAGAATTTTCCAGTTGGTGAGCTCGCCGACGCATAAAATGACACACGGTGACGTTGGGCAGGCGTCTCGACGCCACCGAGCGTCATTTAGATTTTCAGTTTGGCGGGCGCGCAGCCGACTCCACTGCACGCCCACCAAACTGTCAAAGGCTTATTAAGGCCTGTTTAAAACTAATTAAATCAATTAGCTGAGCTGCCAGTCCAACCTTAAGGTTGATGGGCAGGCGAAGAGCCCAGGCGGCCTTCGCATTTTTCATGGAACCTCATCCACAAGCGGGATGAGGTTTCATGAAGTGTTTATAAATTAAATAAATTTTTGAATTAATGTTCCTTGACATGTCCGAGCTCATGTGACACTTTCTTAAAATATTTTTAATTCTTAAATGCTTGAACCTTAAACAAATCTCCCTGAGGTACAGAGGTGCCTCAGGGAGATTTCTGTGTTCTTTCGTGCACATGCGCGAAAGAGTGCAGGCCTGGACTCATGGTATTCCCCCCCCACCGCCCACACAGTGCTTCTGGATGAGCGTCACGAGCGGGATGAGGTTTCCTGAAGGTTTAATAAAACCAATAAGTAAATTCTGATAAATTGACAAACATGTCCCAGCTCGTGTGACACTGTCATATGAAGGGACATATGTAAATAATTTTTACCTTTCTTTATTAAAAAATGCAATATGTACTTCATCTCCCTGAGGCAGCTCCTGAGGGGCTCCGACTCTCCCTCCTCCCCCCACCTGCACAGGTAGCGCTGAGTGCTACCGGTCATGTGTCACGCTGGGGGGGGGGGGGGGGGCATTAATTGGCCTACCCATGTAAAATGGCAGCGCGGAGCCAATCGCGGGTGCCAAACAGCTCTGTGTCCGCCCACGCCCGCTCCCGACCAGCCTGCCCAACATGCAGAAAACTCTCCCCCTGGAGCTAAACCTTCAATCAGATCAGCCATGATCTTATTGAATGGCTGAGCAGATTCAAGGGGCCAAATAGTCTACTCCTGCTTCTATTTCTTATGATCTTATGATCAATTTAAGACAGAAATTACTCTAAATGTTCTCACATTTAATACATTCATGTCAAATCTTTCTCTCTTCTAATTTAATATAAAGATTACCTTTGTTGTTAAATTATTTAAAATCCAGCATTACATTAGGACCAAGTTGATTGCATTAAGCAGTTGTATGATTACATTACTCACAATAATCTTCAAACTTTGGTGCTAATTTATATTATCAGTGCATTTAAACACCTAAAAAGGTAATCTAAGAGCTAAATTGAAGCAAACTACTGCAGACGCTGGGAATCTGAAATAAAAACAAAAAATGTTGCAAAAACTAAGAAGGTCTGGCAGCATCTGTGGAGTGAACAGAATTAATGGGCTAAATTCCTCCCCCCCCCCCCACCGCCCCCCCCCCCCTTGGTCGGGGAGGTTATGCGGGGGCGGGCCGGAGCAAGCGCGAACCCGATTGGCGCCCCCAATTGGGGGCGCACCGTTATTTTATGTGGGCAGGCCAATTAAGGCCCGCTTAGCGTGACGCTTGTCCGGAAGCTCTGAGCGCTTCCTGTGGGGGTGGGGGGGGAATTCCGTGAGTCCGGGCCTCCACTCTTTGGCGCATGTGCATGAAAGAGCACAGAAATCTCCCTGAGGCACCTCTGTACCACAGGGAGATTTGTTTAAGGTTCAAACATTTAAATAAAGAATTGAAAATATTTTAAGACAGACAGTGTCACATGAGCTGGGACATGGCAAAGAACATTGATTTAAAAATTTATTTAATTCATGAAACCTCATCCGGCCTGTGGATGAGGTTCCATGAAGAACGCAAAGGCCGCTTGGGCACTTCACCAGCCCGCCAATGTTAAGGTTGGACAGGCAGTGCTGTTAATTATCTTAATTACTTCCCTAATGGCTTTAACAGGCCTTTGACAGTTCAGCAGGCATGCAGCCGCCTCTGGCGCACGCCCGCTGAGCGAAAAATCCTAAATGATGCGCGGTGACGTCATCACGCTCCATTTTACACATCGGCGTGTTGGTCCCGCCCCCGCACGCCGACATCAAAATTCTGGCCCATTTTCCTGCCTGGCCCCATAGCTCTTGACTCCCTTGTCGATTAAAACTCTGTCTTTCTCAGCCTTGAATAGATTCAATGATCCAGCCTCCACTGTTCTCTGGGGAAGAGAATTCCAAAGTTTAGTGGCCTTCTGAGAGAGAGAAAAAAAAATCTCCATCGTAAATGGGAGACCCCTTATTTATAAACAGCGTCCCCTAGTCCTAGACTCTCCCATGCGGGGAAACATCGTCCCAGCAGCTGTTTATAAGATCAACAAGAGAAAATGCTGGAAACACACAGCAGGCTAATCAGCATCTCTGGAGAAAACACAAGTTA
Organism: Carcharodon carcharias; assembly: GCF_017639515.1. Taxonomy (NCBI): domain Eukaryota; kingdom Metazoa; phylum Chordata; class Chondrichthyes; order Lamniformes; family Lamnidae; genus Carcharodon; species Carcharodon carcharias. The sequence continues at coordinate 111,475,300 of NC_054479.1, read as the reverse complement.
CCAAATATTACAGGTATAACATTCATTACCTCCACAGCTGATACTGTTTAACCTGCTGAGTGTTTCCGGTGTTTTCTCTTTTTGTTTTAGATTTTCAGCATCTTCAGTTTTCTTTTCCCTTTCCTTTAAGTTGTGCTCATTTATAAATTTGAGCTTGTTACATTAGCAGTGGGGGAAACTTCTATTTCACAAGTGGCAGTGCCATATTTGGCCTTGGGAATGCTTGCTGCTGATGCAGGTTGCCAGAGCTGAAAGAAAACCATTTTATTCTCAAGCACTGACAGACTTCATAATAATCGGAAAGAAAGAAACAGAGAGAGAGAGAAAGAAAAAGGGAAAGAGAAAAAATAGAATGGATTTAAATAAATTTTGTGGTTCTAATATTTCCCAAAAGATTACTGTTTAGTGAATGGAGAAATCCACAATCCTATTTTCTAATGAGTAGAGGAACTCATTAACGGGGTCAACTTTATTCAAGTTAGCCACGAGGGATATCGCCCACATAGAGCTTCAAGTGTGAATCGAGTGTCATCCACTGATCCTTTTCAGCACTGAAGGTTTTACTTCTCTTTAAACAGCTAGAAGGTACTGTCAAGTGTTTTCAGCTGAAACCTATTTGAGCATTAAAGATCTTTTTCAAATGCTACAGGTTTCTTGTGAGTTAAAATAACCACTGATTATTTTGATTAGTTAGAAATAGAACCTGCTCCTAAAGGGCATTGGTGATATTTTACTGTTAACATGGCATATTCATTTCATTAATCACTTTTTTGTGACACTATCTTTTACCTCCAAGGTTATAGAAGCTGACAGTGAAACATTGAGTCTGCATGAGACCCATGTGTAGTTAATTAACTACATGAGTCTACTACTTTATTACCTGTCATCCTAAAATTAGCATGGGGGAAAATTATTAATTTATGCTATATTTCATTGTATATTTTATAATAATGTTCCTGCTAAAGGTTCAATGTTGTCACATTGATAATAAGGTGTTCGTTGTAATAAATAAGATCAATATTCAATGGATGCTTAACCTTTCTTTGTTATGATGCTATAATATGGATATTTTGTAGTCTTACCTAATGAATATTTCTTGTCCTTTGCATACATTTGAATAGATAGAATGAACAGACAATGATTCAGTGGACACAATAATGCAGCTATTAAGAATTTCATGTCACACTTTTGTGAAAATTTGAATTTTCAGCAGTCTTAATGCTTGAATTCTTCAGGCACACATACATTAAGTTTTAATTACCTCTTGGACATGGGAGAGGTGACAGGGTGACTACTGTAGGCTTTCAGGATTTACAAAAAATATACTCCTACTGAATAGCACATTAAGTATCAGAAGTAAAGAGGACTCTGCTCACAAGCAGGAAAATAGGGTTATACTTTGCTATAGCAGGACATCTAATGGCATCTGCTAGGAATGTAAAAAAATAAAAGATTCTGTTTGTTCGTTTGTGTGTGTGTGTGTGTGTGTGTGCGTACTCACGTGCCTGTGCACGTGTGTGTGCAACTGTTGCTAAACCAGTACAGTTGGCTGTAATATCCTTCAGCAATCGAATAACTTGTCAACTCTTACTGTCTAAACTTGTACATAAAAATGACCACCTGTCAAGATACCCCCAAGAGGGTTGCAGGTGCCTATTGAACAATACACAGGCAAAATGCAGTTACCTAATGAGAAGGAAGAAAACTGGAGAGGTTCGAAGAACCCTCTAAATAACCAATTAAGATATCTCTATTAAATTCTAGCTATTGTAGAAGAACTTATAGTGAGAATAAGGAGGATCCACATAGTGCTGCAAATTTCCATTGCTAATTTAAAATCAACTTGACCACTCCTTGGAAATGGCAACAAGCACTTTTGTTATGACCAAGTGAGAACCAGAACTTGCCCATTTTTTCCCACTCCTCAACTGATTGTAACAGGTGCTTTTTTTAAAAAAGTTATAAGGATCAATGTGTCAATTCAGTGCATGTACTTAACCGTTTACATGTTGAGTGCATATAACTCAGTCTGACAGGCTTGGTTTAAACACAAAATGGGTCAGTTTTTATTGTGCTAAAAACTCACCCAGGTAAAGATACAAAAACATTTTAAAAAGGTGGACAAATACTTGACTGTCACAACACACACTCACATCCCCAAACATGCAAAACAGAAAAAGTTACAGGGTGGAGGAAATGGAATTGATAAGAGCTAAAGAAACGTTTAAGAAAGTTAAAGAGTTTCAGAAAAATAAAGAAATATATGTTCCGGTGTCTCTTTGGTGGTCTTGAAATTCCAGTGAGGTTGCAGCCAATTTAAGCTGTAATTTCTGGAGACAGTCTCCTTTAAACTGTAATCTGTGTTTTCCAAAAATGGATGCTATGGCACGTGAAGATCCTTTCAATTGAAATTCTCTATCTCTGTGATGTATTCCAAAACGTAACAGAGATAAGGCCTTGAACTAGAGAACAGCAGAAAGAGAGAGATAGCGTTACTTACTGGCCCATTCTGCAGGCTTCTTCTTCTGCTTGTTTTCTGCAGACTCTCTGCTTCTTCTATATCTCTGGCAGCAAGAAAGATGGGTGCTGTGTCATGTGACTGGCCTTCACTGCACAGTCATTGTCCCCTCTGGCAGTAGGATTCTCTTCCACCTGTTGTTAGAAGCTCTATAGATCAATAGTGGCCTCCAACAAATAAGACAATTAATTCCTTGTATCCTGTTAGCCATCATGATAGCCAAAAGTGATTGAATATTAATGTCGTAGCTAATCAAGATGCCAATAAAACAATTAGGGGTCCTTACCACACTCCTTACATAATAGATATAAAAACAAAAAACTGCGGATGCTGGAAATTCAAAACAAAAACAGAATTACCTGGAAAAACTCAGCAGGTCTGGCAGCATCGGTGGAGAAGAAAAGAGTTGATGTTTCGAGTCCTCATGACCCTTCCACAGAACTGAGCGAATATAAGGAGAAGGGTGAAATAGAAGCTGGTTTAAGGTAGTGGGGGTGGTGGGGGGTGGGGGGGGGGGGGGGGGGGGGGGGGGGGGGGGGTGGGGAGGTGGTGGGGAGAAGTAGAGGGGGTTGGTGGTGTGGTTGTAGGAACAAGCAAGCAGTGATAGGAGCAAATAATCAAAAGATGTCACAGACATAAGAACTAAAGAACACAGACGTGTTGAAGGTAGTGATATTATCTAAACAAATGTGCTAATTAAGAAAGGATGGTAGGGCACTCAAGGTACAGCTCTAGTGGGGGTGGCTTTAGTCCATCATTGTTCCTGGTAGTTCTGGGGTCAGAAAATCTAGAGGCCTATTGTCCTTATGTTTTGTAGAGAGATTAGACAATGGCAGGTGTGAAGTCCACCAGAGAATCTGCCTCTAGCCATTTAATCTGGCAAATCTACATTTGGAAGTTGGCCAATTGATAGGTCAGGTGACTTCAGCAGCTATTTTAAAGTCAGCGGGCAGAATCATCCCAGATTTGCACTAAGTGCAGTAGGGGGCAGGAGAAAGGACGTTTTACCCACCAGCTGCAATGGCAGGTTTTGATGACATATCTTCCCATTCCTGCCTCATTAATTATGGAGCCCAGGAAACACGCCGTCTCGCTGGCGGGCAGCCTCAGATTTGCTTGCCACACCATTATACCTCACTGCTTCCTCACACAGGGTGCCATATTTAAACTACAGCTGCATGTACATTTCTCAATGTTTGAAGTCCAGGACTGCACTGATGAAGACATGGCCCCAAAAACCAAGAAAAGTGCAGCCCCTGTTTCAGTGACACATTCTTGGGATGCCTTCTGGACACCGTGGAGGCCCACTGTGATATTCTCTACCCATGGTCTGGTCACAGGAGGCCCTTAATTCTCACCACTCCGGTGGTGGCAGAGGTGGTCAGAGCCAATGCTGCACACAAGAGGTCGGCCATCCAGTACAGAAAAACTGATGAATGATCTCATCCGTGCTGCCAGGGTAAGGCAACAATCCTCACTCTAAACTCACAAGGCTATCACACATTCACCGGTACCTCACTCACTGGCAGCTCAAGAGACATTACCACTCACTGTCTCACATACACCCTCACATCTCCATTTGGCCTCATCTCCCCTGGAGACTGCTCCCTTAGCCCTCAACATCTTGAGGCCACCTGCAGCCTCTTCCCTTACCAAAGGCCACATCTCCACCTTCCCTAAGCCAGCCCTAGCACTGCAGCCATTGAAAAGCCACCCCTGCCTTATGGTTGATCTGATAGGTGGAGACCTGCCTGTGAGTCCCCCTAAAAGTGATGTGATGCTGCCTGTGAATCCTGGCGCTGATCGCCGCAAGTGCTGCCCAAAGCAAAGTAGGCAAGCAAACCGCGGAGTCCCGAGTGAAGTGCAGCTTGCCAGATGCGCATTGCTTATGTACAGTTGTGAAACACCCGCCATGATCCAGTGTGGGGAAATGATTCAGGCAAGCAGGGCTGATAATGAGATGCTAAGGTATTGAAAATAGGCTCCCGACATGCGGCGGCAGGAAACATGGCCCGCCATTGACGGGTGGATCAGACAATCGTAAACTGATTTTACAATGACGTGAAACTGATTTTGGCCTTCTCGCCATATTTTCCGCCATGACACCCGACGCCAACGGGGCTGGAAAATTCCGGCCAGTGTCTTTGCTTGGCAAAAATCCTTTTTAAGAAGTTCAATACATATCCGACCAGAAGTTAAAGATTAATAGTCCACATCGTCATGCTGTTTTTCAATTTTTTAAAGAAGTATATTTCCCTTTTTAAATGTAATAACTGCAAAGCTGAAGATTGGCAAGTAATATTGTGACAAAGTACGAATCATAGAACATTACTCAATCCGTCAACTGGAATTAAGTCTTATATGTTTGATTTTAGTAAAAAAAAATCTTACTGCAATTCTCAAGGGTTAATTCAACAACTCAGGGAACAATGATTCCATTCCTTCATATACCCATGGCTTTCAAAGATGAAGTACAGGCATTAATCAAGAGTTAGTATGAAATTAGCACAGTAGTCTGCTAGGGACATGAATAATTCATTCTGATGGATGATCTGCTCATCTAATACTAACATGAAAATTCACCAGAGAGCTACAATCGAGTTAGCAACTTTTCATGCAGAAAAACTTTGCTTGTTCATGTTATTGCACTTTAATTGCAGCGTGAATACTGTCAGTTGATCTATACCAACAAGCTTGTAATCCACAGCTTTTTTGCTGCAAACAGCTTAAACTAAAAACTCCTAGTCATTTTATTAATAAAATCTTTACAAACTACTTTCTGATTATTTATCACAGAGTGATGAAAAATAGCTTGTTTTTAAATGAAGAAGAGAAAAATAAGTTGTAAGTGACACACAGCATGTAATGTTTGTACAAGAAGGCCAGTTTCAAGAAGTCTACTTTCCATGGGCCTGGGATTTTAGTGGTCAAGTATATTTACAAAGCATAGTTAATTTGATTCACTTTACAAATTCCATCTGTTGCTCTGTTAAGAAATGCCTTTATTTCCCTTGCATTCTACTTAAAACACATCCAGCTGCAGAACATAAGGTGTGATATTAGTCCTTGACATTAATAACTAATGGGAATTATGAATGTTTCTGGACAAGTATTTCTGATTTAAAACTGTGGCTACATATAGCTATATATGAAGATTCTCATCCTTGTTTTCAAATCCCTCCGTGGCCTTGCTCCATCTCATCTCTGTAATCTTCATCCAACCTCACAACCCTTTGAGATATCAGCATTCAGCTAATTCTGGCCCCTTGAGCATCCCTGATTTTGATTGTTCCACCATTGATGGCTGTGCTTTTATTAGATATTATTATTTTATTAATATATTTATTCACTTCTGTTTTCTATTTTACATCTTCCTCGCGTTACTGACAGGAGGAGGGGTCAGTTCAAACAGCACTGATTTTTCCTCTCACCACCCGTCAGTAAACAGAACATATTTTGAAATTTTTAAAAATAAACAGTGGCGTATTTCCCAACCCCTCGGTTTTGGTGTGATTCGGTTTCTACTAATAACCCCACAGCAAACTCAAGGTAGGATGAATTCAAAGGGTTACTTTATTGCGCACTTTCAAAAACTATGAAAAGGAGCGTCTTCCTCTGCACTCATACAGTAAAGAGAGGGATAGAGAAAAGAAGTACAGTATAAGGACAACAGAGAAAATAAATATTGGCTCACGTGAGTTCCAGACTCCAGAGGAATTCTTTCACATAGGTCGGCGGGCTGAGAAATGCCATTGTAAAATTTGCTTTTCTGGTGGTGTTGACATCACAAGATGAAATAGACACACAGATGAATCAGTTTTGTAAGCAATGTACAAAATTTCCAGCAGAGTTAGGTTAGATGGGGGCCAGTTGTCCAGCCTGGCCAGGGCTTGCTTCACTGTGGCCTGACCGTCAGATGTTAAACAGCAGACTGGAGTTTGAAACTCAGGAAGGCAACATTAATCTGTTCAACAAGCCAGAGTCTTAGGTCATGCAATCTTACCCCTCCATAATGGGCAGAATTTTTGGGTTGGTGAGCGGGGGCGTGGCACGCTCGCCGACGTGTAAAATGGAGTGCGGTGGTGTCGGGCGGGTGTCCCAACATCACCGCGCGTCACTTAGATTTTCAGTTTGGCAGGCACGCAGCCAAGTCGGCGGTGCAACCGCCAAACTGTCAAAGGCCTACTAAGGCCATTTAAAAACTATTTAAACCAATAAACTGAGATGCCTGTCCAACCTTAAGGTTGGCGGGCAGGCGAAGAGCCTGGACGGCCTTCACATTTTCCATGAAACCTCATGAAGTGTTTATAAACTGAATAAAAATATTTTAAAATATTCATTGAAATGTCCCAGCTCATGTGACATTGTCATATGAGGGTACATGTCTTAAAGTTTTTTCCTTACTCAACTTTTTAAAACTTAAACTAACCTCCCTGAGGCACAGAGGTGCCTCGGGGAGATTCCTGTGCTCTTTCACGTACATGCGCAAAAGAGCACAGGCCCCGACTCAGGGAGTGCCCCCCCAACCCCGGCCCGCACAGGGAGTGCTCAGCGCTTCAGGGTGTGCACCACGCTGGGCAGGCCTTAATTGGCCTACCCACGTAAAATGGTGGCGGGGACCTGCCCGCCCCCACACAACCCCCCCATCCCCAATGAGGCGGTGTGGGGGGGGGGAGGAATTCTCCCCAATGTCTTCATTAAAGGATGTTTATCCAGTGACTGGAACTTTGCTTTGTGTTCCAGGCTGATAATGTCTCAGCCAGTGTAGGCTGTAAGAAGTGCTATTTGTTGAGGGTCTGGTGTTTGGGAAGCCATTGTCTTCATAAATTCACAGACTCCACAGCAAGCGTAGTTCATCAAATGCAAATGGACTTCTGGTAGCTCCCTTTGAAGTTGGGCGGTGCAGTCCCCAGATGGTCTGGTAGATGCTCCTTAGACAGAACGAGGTGTGATATTCCCAAAACTGATACATTTTTAAAAAAAATATTCATTCATGGGATTTGGGCATCACTGGCTAGGCCAGCATTTATTGCCCATCCCTAAATGCCCTTGTTCAGAGGGCACTTAAGAGTCAACCACATTGTGGTGAGTCTAGAGTCACATGTAGGCCAGACCAGGTGAGGACAGCAGATTTCCTTCCCTAAAGGACATTAGTAAACCAGATGGTTTTTTACAACAATCAGCAATGGTTTCGTGGTCATATTTTGTTCTGGAGACTCTCAGGTGATAACTCACAGACAGAGGGTTAGCCACCTTAATGGTCTTTGTTCAGCTGAAAAGTCCAGTTTAAAAATAAGAAATAGCAATCAGGATATATTTTATAAAAACATGCAGGGTTAGGTTCTGTTCTGAACACATTCACTTATTTCTTTCCTAAGGGTAATGGCTGTGGTTGTTTATGGCTCTTTTGTTGAATGCACTTCTCCCCCACTTCACCCAAGTGGCCAGTCTGAGTGTCATAAGCAGAAAGATATTTATTTTAGGGCAGGGAGCGTTGTTCTTTGGCAGAAGACTTTGGGGATCTGCACCTCAGGTGTTTTCGTGGCAGCATGAATGAGAGCTTCAAGTTGTTGTGCACAAAGACTGGTGATGAAGGCATTTTTTGGAAGGAAGATGTAGATCAGTTTGTTAGTGTATATAGCCAAATATAGAAGTCAAGAAGATGCCTTCCACATGACAGTAACATGGATGATTCCTATAACTGACTGCAGCCATAGGAATCCTCTTGAAGTTGCTGGTCCTCTGGTAGATTTCCTTGCTGCCCAGGACTATCAACTTGAGGATTCTTTATGGAAAAAAAGAGTTGCATTGATATAGTACCCTTTATGATCTTAGGATATTCAAATGCACTTTACATCCAATTTCTGAAAACGTACTCATGATTGTAATGTGAGTAATGTGGCAGCCAGTTTCTGCTCAGCAAGATCCCACAAAAAGTAATAGGATAGCGACTGGATAATCTGTTTCTTAACAATGGATAAATATTGCCTGGAGATGAGGGAGAACGCTACAGCTTTTCTTTGAAATAGTATCATAGGATCTTTAACATCCACCTGGCAGATAGGGTCTTGATTTAAAGGAACTGGAGAAGATGCAAGAAAGATTTACTAAAATTATACCAGAATTGAGAGGTTATACCTAACAGGAAAGATTGAACAGGCTGGGTCCCTCATCCTTACTGAGGGGCTGCCTGATAAAGGTCTTCAAGATTTTGAAATGGTTTGATAAGGTAGATGTAGAGAAGATGTTTCCACTTGTGGGTGAGACCAGTGCAAGGAGCCATAAATATAAAGTCAATAATAAATCCAACAGGGAATCTAGAAGAAACTTCTTTATGTACAGAGTAACTAGAATGTGGAACTTGCTACTACAGGAAGTAGGTGATGCAAATAACTTAGATGCATTGAAGGGGAAGCACACAAGAGAGAAAGAACCAGAAGGTTATGTTAATGAGGGGTGGGAGGAGTGTCAAGTGGAGCATATAAACACTGGCATGGACCTGTTAGGCCAATGGCCTGTTTCTCCACTGTTAAACTTTGTCTTCATTTTGGATTATTGCAAAGTATTACATTCTAACAACTTCCTTTCTTGTTGGTTATACGTTAGCTACACATTGATCAGGTAGGATTCTTTCCAGTAAGTGTAGGTGGCAGTATTTGTTAAGGGAGAACAAATACCTATGTAGATGTGGTCTAGCACACCCTAGACCTTTGGGAACCCTACTACTCTGTAAAACTGCTGAGCCTCTCCATGAGAAAGTGAGGTCTGGATTTTCATCCTCGAGACGGGTAGCAAGATTGGGAAATTTCCCAGCTTGGCTGGCCCACCTTAGGGGGCAGTGCTTGCAATGTCGGGATTTTCCTTGCAGGGGGTAGGGCCAGCTGACCTGGGCAAAAGTTTGGAAGTAGCTACAGGGGCTGCTGGGTGCAGAGGTGGGCTGTTTAAAAGGTCTGCCTTGGTGCTCTGGGACTTTGTCCAAGTTAAAATAAAAACAGAAAAAGCCTTCTAGCCCTCACCCCTCACATGCTCCCCTTGCCCCATCCATGCCACCTCATACCATCCACCCCCCCATGGCTCCTCATGACCCCATGCCAAGGTATGTCCCCAACAACTCATATGACTCCTCATGTCCACATAAGTCCCCACCCATCCTTTATGCCACCCCCATGCCCCCTGTATGCCAAGGGCTCAGGTGTTTCAACAGGCTAATGGATTTCTGGGCTCTTAGACAAGTCTTATTATGTGGCTGAGAGCTGAGATATCCATTAACATGCTAAAACACTTGAGCTCCAGAGAAAACAGGACTTGATTGACAGTTCTGGACCTCTGATCTAGGCTATTAATTTCATAATGTTTATTTACACAAGGTAAAGAGATTTCAAGTGCTTGCAGTTTCAGCTATTGAAATTGGATTGACGCTTTTATTGGGCTGTAGTAAAAAGGAGTGGTTTTTAAGAAAGTGGAAAGTTATCAATTAATTTTTTAAAGCTTGGTTTTTACACATCCTACTGTCACTATAGGATTCATTGATTCTACATAGTGTATAGTGGATGAGTGGAGATGGAAGTGTTATAGTTCATCATGGGGAGGATCTTTTGAACTTATCTTTCAAAATATCTCCTCATGCAGACTCTGGCTCATGACACCTCTGAGGTTTTGTGAACCATGACAGATTGAAAACCCAGCCCGACTGCATGAAAATTGTGGAGGACTAGGAAGTGCCTATCCCCACAATGGAGTCAGCCAGGTTGGGATTGCAGGGTGTAGGTTTTTGACCAGAACCAGCATGCACCCTTAATAGGCATTCCCGAAAATCAGAAGCACAGGTAATGGATAGGGAATGCGGGAATTGGTACCCGGACACTATTTTTAAAGGGATCACGAGTCATCCCGACTCAGTGAAAATCTAGGCCTGAATGAAATTTCCTGACTTGCTTAATACATTTGTGCACAGATGATTGGCTAACGTTTCAGACCTCCCAAGTGGTAGCCTGGAGTAACTCCCTAGTTTGAAACTTTAGGACCGTTGTTACCTTTCTAGTCACTGGTGCTGCAACATTTGCAACGGAGGTAGACTGGAGGATGGGCTGAAGCATGTGCCATATCTTCCTTAACAAAGCAAAACCCCTAGAGCCACAAACTAGCTTCTTCCTCTGAATTCTGGGATGCAGATACCGGATGCTTTGCACCTCTGGTACCATCTGGCCTGCCTCACGTTCCTCTGATGGCTCACTTTCTTATTTTCCAAATAGCAACAGTACAGATGAACTCTTAAGGACTGATATGGAAGGGCGGTTGGGTTGGGGGGAGGAGGAGGTCAGGGGTTGAGGAGATGGAACTAAGTGACTCACCCAGCAGCTGGTAAGATCTCAAAACTTGATTGTGAAATAAGAATTCTGTAAAGCTTAATTTCTGGGGTTTTCAAATTCATTTTGTCATTTCAGTATCACTTTTATATACCAATTTTATATGAACAGGAACATGACAGGGAGCTAATTACACAAACGAGATGAAATGCATAAGCTAACCTGTGCAGGACAACATTTTACAACCCAAATATATCAAACATGCTGTTTGTTCATGGTTGCCAATTTTGCCCAACTCAGCGTTTTACATCAGCAATGAAAATGGAGGTCCTGTACATTTATTGCAATGAGTCAAGTACAGAGGCATTGCTACCTTTATAAAATTTAAGTTTAGAAGATAGATAGAAAAGATCTATTACTTCCCCAATTCCATTGAATTGCTCAAAAATGTGTTGGATCTTGCCTTGCTTGATGGAAATGATGTCAAAAGCGGGACTGTTCACGCAAATGGGCAGAGTTTTGCTGCAGCTCATTTTCTGTTCCAGGCTATGCATTTTATGCTGCTGGACAGGCATCTGAGAGCAAAAATTAGACTTGAATTTCATATTTACCATGGAGGGATCACACTTCAGCCCGATTCTATCCAGGAGCGGTTCCTGAATAATGATTAGGAACCAGAGTTCTGGCTGTTTTTTTCCTCCAGTCTAAAATGCTGAAGCCAGCTGCAAAGCTCCCATTGTTATCTAGGCTGAGACCAACACACCTGGGGATTGAATATCCCATCCCATTGTTTGTAAACCAACTGATTTCTTTAATTAATGAGGTACAAGGCTGCTAGCACAGAACAAAGTAACATAGAAGATCATATAGAATGGAACTGATGCAGGAATACAATTTTACCTGAAGTAATATAATTAAGCACATTGGGGTTGAATTTCCACAGGGATCGCCCATGGAAAATCTGGAGAAACAGCAGTTATGTTGCTTCGTCAGTGTTCTGCAGACCTTCTAACAAAATGATGACAGACTATCTGAAGTGCCTCTGTGAAAATTCAAGCCCATTGTATGGGGACTGGCCTCAAGTTACACCTTATGTGTTATGTGCTGGTGATGAGGAGCTTCAACTATGATCAGCTCATACCAGAGCTGTTTCTTCATTGCCATAGTTACCAATTAACTTAAATTTCCCAACTATACAAGGAATTGTACCCATGTGTTGTCTTTAAAAGCCTAAATGCACAAAGACATCTGCTTACCTGAATTATTTGAAGGCCAAGTTGCCAAAATGACATTGAGCCATATGACTTGTAGATGAGGGCAATGGATACCACGGATCAGTTTGCTTTATATTTTGTTTTCAGCTACAGCAGTTCAGCAAGTCAGAAATTATAGCATGTAGTCTTGGTATTAATTCATTGGGGTATAAATTAAAACAAATACAAAAACAGAATTACCTGGAAAAACTCAGCAGGTCTGGCAGCATCGGCGGAGAAGAAAAGAGTTGACGTTTCGAGTCATCATGACCCTTCGACAGAACTTGAGTTCGAGTCCAAGAAAGAGTCTGTCGAAGGGTCATGAGGACTCGAAACGTCAACTCTTTTCTTCTCCGCCGATACTGCCAGACCTGCTGAGTTTTTCCAGGTAATTCTGTTTTTGTTTTTGTTTTGAAATATAAGCTGGTTTAAGGTGTGTGTGTGGGGGGCGGAGAGAGAGAGAGAGAGAGATGTGGAGTGGGGGTGTGGTTGTAGGGACAAACAAGCAGTGATAGAAGCAGATCATCAAAGGATGTCACAGACAACAGAACAAAAGAACACGTAGGTGTTAAAGTTAAAGTTGGTGATATTATCTAATCGAATGTGCTAATTAAGAATGGATGGTAGGGCACTCAATGTATAGCTCTAGTGGGGGTGGGGAGAGCATAAAAGATTTAAAAAAATTTTTTTAAAAATAATGGAAATAGGTGGGAAAAGGAAAATCTATATAACTTCTTGGAAAAAAAAAGAAAGGGGGAAACAGAAAGGGGGTGGGGATGGCGGAGGGAGATCACGACCTAAAGTTGTTGAATTCAATATTCAGTCCGGAAGGCTGTAAAGTGCCTAGTCGGAAGATGAGATGTTGTTCCTCCAGTTTGCGTTGGGTTTGTGGATTTTGGGTAGTAGATACCTCTACCTCGCGGAGGCTGAGCGTCAACTCGCAGACACTTCCTCCTACCTCTCCCTGGACCATGACCCCACCACTGAACATCAAGCCATTGTTTCCAGGACTGTCACTGACCTCATCTCCTCTGGGGATCTCCCTCCCACAGCTTCCAACCTGATAGTCGCCCAACCTCGGACGGCCCGCTTCTATCTCCTACCCAAAATCCACAAACGGAACTGCCCCGGTAGACCGATCGTGTCAGCTTGCTCCTGCCCCACAGAACTCATTTCTCGTTATCTTGACTCCCTTCTCTCTCCCCTTGTCCAGTCCCTTCCCACCTACATCCGTGATTCCTCTGACACCTTACGTCACATCAACAATTTCCAGTTCCCTGGCCCCAACCGCTTCCTCTTCACCATGGACGTCCAATCCCTCTACACCTCCATCCCCCACCAGGATGGTCTGCGGGCCCTTAGCTTCTTCCTCGAACAGAGGCCCGAACAATCCCCATCCACCACTACTCTCCTCCGTCTGGCTGAACTTGTTCTCACGCTGAACAATTTCTCCTTCAACTCCTCTCACTTCCTCCAAATAAAAGGTGTGGCTATGGGTACCCGCATGGGCCCCAGCTATGCCTGTCTCTTTATGGGGTATGTGGAACATTCCTTGTTCCAGTCCTACTCCGGCCCCCTTCCACAACTCTTTCTCCGGTACATCGATGATTACTTCGGTGCCGCTTCATGATCTCGTTGGGACTTGGAAAAATTTATTAATTTTGCTTCCAATCTCCACCCCTCCATCATTTTCACGTGGTCCATCTCTGACACTTCCCTTCCCTTCCTTGACCTCGCTGTCTCAATCTCTGGTGATAGACTGTCCACCAATATCCATTACAAACCCACCGACTCCCACAGCTATCTCGACTACAGCTCCTCACACTCCGCTTCCTGTAAGGACTCCATCCCATTCTCTCAGTTCCTTCGCCTCCGTCGCATCTGTTCCGATGATGCTACCTTCAAAAACAATTCCTCTGACATGTCCTCCTTCTTCCTTAACCGAGGTTTTCCACCCACGGTCGTTGACAGGGCCCTCAACCGTGTCCGGCCCATCTCCCGCGCATCCGCCCTCACGCCTTCTCCTCCCTCCCAGAAACATGATAGGGTCCCCCTTGTCCTCACTTATCACCCCACCAGCCTCCGCATTCAAAGGATCATCCTCCACCATTTCTGCCAACTCCAGCATGATGCCACCACCAAACACATCTTCCCTTCACCCCCCCTATTGGCACTCCGTAGGGATCGCTCCCTCCGGGACACCCTGGTCCACTCCTCCATCACCCCCTACTCCTCAACCTCCTCCTATGGCACCGCCCCATGCCCACGCAAAAGATGCCCCTTCACTTCCTCTCTCCTCACCATCCAAGGACCCAAACACTCCTTTCAAGTGAAGCAGCATTTCACGTGCATTTCCCCCAACTTAGTCTACTGCATTCGTTGCTCCCAATGTGGTCTCCTCTACATTGGAGAGACCAAACGTAAACTGGGCGACCGCTTTGCAGAACACTTGCGGTCTGTCCGCAAGAATGACCCAAACCTCCCTGTTGCTTGCCATTTTAACACTCCACCCTGCTCTCTTGCCCACATGTCTGTCCTTGGCTTGCTGCATTGTTCCAGTGAAGCTCAACGCAAACTGGAGGAACAACACCTCATCTTCCGACTAGGCACTTTACAGCCTTCCGGACTGAATATTGAATTCAACAACTTTAGTTCGTGATCTCCCTCCGCCATCCCCACCCCCTTTCTGTTTCCCCCTTTCTTTTTTTTTCCAATAAGTTATATAGATTTTCCTTTTCCCACCTATTTCCATTATTTTTTAAAAAATTTTTTAAAATCTTTTATGCTCTCCCCACCCCCACTAGAGCTATACCTTGAGTGCTCTACCATCCATTCTTAATTAGCACATTCGATTAGATAATATCACCAACTTTAACTTTAACACCTATGTGTTCTTTTGTTCTATTGTTGTTGACATCTTTTGATGATCTGCTTCTATCACTGCTTGTTTGTCCCTACAACCACACCCCCACTCCACTTCTCTCTCTCTCTCTCTCTCCGCCCCCCACACACACACACCTTAAACCAGCTTATATTTCAACTCTTTCTTGGACTCGAACTCAAGTTCTGTCGAAGGGTCATGAGGACTCGAAACGTCAAATCTTTTCTTCTCCGCCGATGCTGCCAGACCTGCTGAGTTTTTCCAGGTAATTCTGTTTATGTTTTTGTTTTGGATTTCCAGCATCCGCAGTTTTTTTGTTTTTATCCAGGGGTATAAATTAATCTCTTTCCTGGCCTGCACACAGCTTAGTACTTCTTCCAACTTCTTCTTATTTATCATTGTACAATACCATAAATATGGCTTTTTAAAAATTCATTCACGGGATGTGGGCTTCGCTGGCTGGGCCAGCATGTATTGCCCATTTCTAGTTGCCCTTGAGAAGATCGTAGTGAGCTGCCTTCTTGAACCACTGCAGTCCATGTGGTGTAGGTATACCCACAATGCTGTTAGGGAGAGAGTTCCAGAATTTTGACCCAGCAACAGTGAAGGAACAATTTGCAAATATTTATAGTGTTGCAAAAATAAATTAAACCTAATAAACACTGTGGCAATGCTTCCATCATTTTAACTTTTCTTCAGCTTTTTAAAAAAATGAAACAAAACTAAGGCTACAGGTTGCAGAATTTGAATCTTCAGGCCCGATTTTTATCTCTGGCACCTGACAAAAACGCAAAGTGTGGAAGTTTCAAATAGAGGCAGCATATTTCCCTCCAAAAGGACACATTAATCACAGCCCATGGCACAGGTCGGACATCACGTGAGTATCTCAAAATTGTTAACATCTTTCAGAACATGGTGTAAATCAAAACTGCATTTGGGTGCTTGGTATGTGCATACTCACAGCAAACTGATGTATTAGCATAATGATACATCAGTTCTAAACAGATTTCAAAATAGTTCAATCTAATGATAATCATAAATGCAAGTTATTTTTAATCACAACGGCTTGCATTTCTACAGTACTTTTAACATGGCAACACATCCCAAGGCATTTTCATAAATTAGTGATTGTTGTTATGTACAGTGGTACCAGGGATGTGTGTTACTTCTGGACTCAACATTGTCTGTTGTGGCTGTAGAGGCCAACTCGCAAGTGGCAATAATGTCTGCAGCTGGCACAGATGAATATCATTGTCCTGCGGTCGGCTGACATTATTATGGTTATTTGGTTGTTGTGACAGTAACCAAAATTAACAAATTAGGTTATCTGACACGATACTGGGGGCCACAGAAAAAGGTGGGGAAGACTCAGGGTAGGATTTCCCCCCCCCCCCCCCCCCCATCAGCAGGGGGAAGTTGAAGTGCGGGCACACAAGAGGTGTGACTCCAATCGGCGCTCCCAAATGGGGGCGCACTACCATTTTACGTGGACGGGCCAATTAAGGCCCGCCCACCATGACATTCACAAGGAAGCGCTATACGCTCCGTGTGCATGTGGGCTGGGGGGGGGGGATGAAATCCCTAACCCCGAGAGTGCGCTCTTTGGCACATGCGCACGAAAGAGCGCATTTATCTCCCTGAGGCTAAGTGCTGCCTCAAGGAGATTGTCTCCACGATAAAAAATATTAAAAATAGAACAAAAAAATCTCTAACATGTCCCCTCATGTGACACTGCCATATGAGTTGGGACATGACCATAATTTTTAAAAATACTTTAATTAAAGTTTTAAAAACCTACATGAAACCTCATCCTGCCTGTGGATGAGGTTTTATGCTTTTTCTGAAGGGGCTGCCCGCCAACATTAAGGTTGGATGGGCAGGTCCATTAATTGCTTCAATGACTCTGTCAATGGTCTCAATTGGCCATTGACAGGTCGGTGGGCGCACAGCTAGGGCAGGATTTTCCCGTAGGCGAGTGGGGGGGGGCGCGGGGTCCGCTTGCCAATGCGTAAAATGACACGTGGTGACATTGGACGGAACTCCTGACATCACCGCGCCCCATTTAAATTTTCAGGTAGGCTGGGGTGCAGCAAAATCAGCTGTGTGCTCACCGACCTGTCAATGGCCAATTGAGGCCATTGACAGAGTCATTGAAGCAATTAATGGACCTGCCCACCCAACTTTAAGGTTAATTGGCCCCCCCCACGTAAAATGGCAGCACGCCCCCAATCGGGGGCGCCAATCAGAGACGCGCCTCTTGCGTGCCTGCCCTTCAACTTCGCCCCTAACGGGGAGGAAATCCTACCCCTGATTTTGCTGTGCCCCCACCTATCTGAAAATTTAAATGGGGCATGGTGACGTCGAGAGTTCCGCCTGACCTCACCACGTGTCACTTTAAGCTTCGGCGAACAGACCCCGCTGCCCGCCCCCCCGTTCGCCGACAGGAAAATCCTGCCCTTGGTTTTTTTTTTGTCAAACGTTGCCATGGCAATGGATGAACAGGGTTGGGCTTGTGCATGCAGTAGATGCAGTGCTAATGAGATGGAAAGGGGATATTCTCATGTCTCATTATTTCTGGAGATACCCCACTGGGTATCCCACAATACGGTAGCCCACTCTCTAAGGGTAGAATGAAGGAGGTGTCTCATTTTAATTCTCTCTCTCCTATAGAATATATCTGGAGACAGTTCGATCTTTCTAGCTGTAGTCAGTAGGCCTCCATTTCAGAACCCCAAAATTCAGCCTCAGACCTGTGAGGCCTGCAATTCTGCTTAAATTTCCAGCCTACTTTTGTCAGCGCCAGAAAGCTTCCAGGTAGCATATGGACCACATGGAATTCCTCACAGAGATTAAGGCCTTTTTTTTTCTGCTCACCTTCCTACAGGGACTTGTTTTTAAGGCCATTCGGATAACAGGCTGCTTAACTCATGAAGTGGTAAAGTGCCAGAAATATCTGGAGGTAATTCCCCTGGCTATCCAGATAGTAGAGTGGGAAGGGTTACCTGGTTACAGATGTAGAAAATCAGAACTAAGTTAACCTTCTTGCTCGCTACTTCATACATTATTATTTCCTTCACTCAAGGGCCAGGATTAAACGTGGAATTGGTGGCCCCATCTGTTGTATGATTGTATGTTTTCTCATGATGAGGTCTAGAGGCTTGTTTGGTTGGACAATAACTGTTTATTAATAACACATAACTGTATATATCTATCTATATATATATATATATGTATATATAGATACAGTTCTGACTGGGTACTATCTTCATGCCAACTTCCACAAGACTCACTACTACACTCTACTATTCCCATGTGTCTCTCTACATCATAATGTGGGTGGTAAATTTTCCCCAGCCCCAGATGAATCCACACTACAGTCCAAAGCACCCTAAAACCACACCTCCCCCAAGTCTTTAGCCAAATGTATTTACAATAATATTTACATGCTACTCCTTCTTCCCCAAGCCTCTGAATTTACAGATTCAGTTGGTCTGGAAACTTTATGAATCTTGCAGATCTCGTTATTTTCAAGTTTGGAGAGGTGGTAGTCTCAGCTGCTTTGGGCTGACTGTATTGGTCTGCAATTGAAGTTGTAGAACTTGGTGTTTTAAATACTCAGGTATCAACATCTGGTTTGCTTCTTGTGCTTCTTGGTGTTGTATGTTTTCTTTGTTGACAATCTGTCTTCCTTGGTTGGATACCATGGGCTTATCCCTCTCCTTCCAAAGGGAACATTCACACTGTTCATTCATTGATTGGACTCGGGTTTTCTTTGTTGGTGGAGTCCGCCAGGTTCCTCCTGGAAGTTGAAGGTTTACTCCTTTAAGTTTGTATTTTCCTCATCCTGAGCTCAACCTGCAGTTTGGCTTCTAATACTGCATACTGCTTCTTCATGTGCACTTGTGCCTCCCTGAGTTTTGTCTTGGTGAATTGCTCTCCTGCTCCAGGGTTGACTTCATGTTGTATGCATGAGCTTGAAGCTCCAGCTTTGTTGCTGTAGTTTTTCCTGGTTCTGTGACAACAACTATTTGACTCTGAGGTTTGGCTCAACCTTTTGCTGCTGCTCTTTCTCCTCTGTATCTTCTAATTCCAGTAGGTTGGTGCTCATCTCAAGGTTTGGCTGGTCTGACTGAAGAAGAGTATTTTTTGCTACATGCAAAGGAGCTGGAATAACTGCCTCTGCAAAGAGTGAGGACATCTCTGAACAGATGTCCCAGTCAGGATCTTCAGCATTGGTGGAGCTCTTGGGGGTCTCCAATTCAGCGTGGTTGACCACAATGGTTGTATTGACCACTTCTGATGTTTTGAGGATGTTGAGGGCAACAGGCATCTCTGCTCAGGAGAGAAAAGGGTTTATTGCGAATTACATACTGAATTTCAATTATTTCTTTGTTGCCATACTAGAGTGGCACTTGAATCATGCTTATGACTGGTAGTTAGATTTTTTGGGACTGTACAGTGATGTGTCTGTCATCCATAGTGAGAGGTCTTTTAGCCATGGTTCTTGATCGGACAGGACTGTCACACTGGCTTTTGTGGTCTAACTTGAAATTCGTGAGGTGACCATTTACAGATATGTTAGTATTCCAGAATATGAATCTGAGGTCCTTAATTTCTTCCAAGAAACATTGTTGGACTTCTGTTTGGTGTGGCTTATTTATTTGATGGATTCATGGGGATCCTCCATACATCAAGGTTTTCGACTTACCCATCTTTCCAAAATGTCCCAGGTGGCTGCAGTGAAAGTACTGCACAGTGATTGCTGGATACTGCTCGTGCCTGTGAGGTCTATGGGCACCACCACGCTGACATAGCCTGCCACCGTGTTTTGCTTGGGTATTATTTCTTTGCCCTGGAGTCTCCTTGTCTTTTAGTTGCTCTATGAGCTGGACTGTTGGGATTACTCTATTACAGTTTAACTTCACCGTGCACAATGGATTGGTTTTGCAGGAGGACTTCAGATTGTCTGATGATTTGTATAGATTTTTCTAAAGTTAGATCTTCTTTAGATTGAAGTACGTCTGAAAGAATGTCATCAGCCATTCTTACCACTATTTGGCCTTTTATGATCTCTGACTTAAGGTCACCATAGTCTCAGTCTTCGGTCTTCAGCCAATCTGTATAACTCATTTATTAAAGAGTCTAGGGGATCCATGGGCTTTTGAATTCTCTTGTGAAATTTTGTTCACTCCAAATTTTTATTGCTTCTTAGGTTAAAGTAGCTGTCAAAGGTCTTCACAGCTCAAAGTTATCGGAAGATTCATTTATTCCTTGTTTGTCAATAATGTCATCAGCTATTGGACCTACTGAATATAATAGTGTATTCTCTTGTTCTGCCTCTGTTTTCTTATTCAAGCCTGATGCTATCATATATCTTAAAAATCTTCTCCATAATGTCCAATTTTGTGCCAGGCCCTTCCATCCACCTTAATTGGCCTGGCTGTTTTACCATCCATGCCTGTTTACAGAACAGGCAAGTACAGCTTTAATTTTTTTCTTTCTGCACTTGTTGGGATTTGCTGGGCCCTAGTCATGGTTACAGAGCCATTTTAAACTTCACTAATTCTACAAAAAATCTTTTGAACAAATCGTTTTGGCCAGCATATTGCTTTCCTGAGCTTGGAGAATCGAAGTGAAGCCGATTTTTTGCTCTAATTTCTCTTTAATTATTTTTCTCATTTGCATGTGGTTATGGTGTTGACTCTGGACCCAGCTGCAGCATTCTTCAAGCTGCACTTGTTAAACAATTGATCTGCCAGTGTTGCCTGATTATTGGATTTAAAAGCTTATTTTAGCCTTTTTTTGGAGTTTGCTCATTCTCCTGCGATCTAGCTAGGTTCGTTAACCCTGATTTCCATTGGGTCTCCCAATGGACCTCCATGTGATCTGATGGAGTCCTTTTACACTGCACTGTGGATCTTTCTTCTGCCCTTCAGTTTCCTTGTATCATGAAGCTATTAATGTATATAATATTATTGGAAAATATTTTTGTTTTAAAATAGAGGTTTAGTCTGAGGCTGTGTCTTAATTGGATTAAAGCCAGCTAGTCTGGGTGCTTTGATGGGTACTAGTTTTGATATGTAAGAGAGATAGAGTGTATTTGAATTTTTGTGAATAGAGCATTCAAGAAGTGGGGTGAATTCTGGCACCTAGTAAGCAGAGACCAAGCAATATGTTTATATTTCTATTAAAATTGGTACCATAAAAAGGGTTTTATTGTTTGAAGAGGCTGGTGATACAATGAGAATTTACATTCAATGAACTGTGCTAGGTATAACTTCAGCAGTTTTGTATGTGTAGAGCAGAGGCAATGTGAGATCAAAAGCATCTGTAAGCCTCCAACCATCTCCACAGGAACCTAAGTGAAAAGAACCTCATTTTGAATTTGTAAGGTGAAAATGCTTTGCCTGGTGTCTGGTTAAGCCCATGGGTTGCTGTTGCCTTAATGGAGATTAGTTTGGGAATTTGTTAAAAGTTATGATCATGGTAATTTGTAGTCATGTGTATATATTAAATTAATAAGATGTTTCATTTAGCTTAATATAAAACCTCTTGAGAACTGGTGGTATGATTCCTGAATTTAGAGTTGCATCTCAAACATAACACTTAAAATTATAGGTTATGACAGTTGTTTGAAGTTCTCCTCTGGGAATAATTCAGCTTTACCAACTACTCAGCCATAACACAAGCCTGTAATGAAGCTTCTTAGGCAATCTCCAGCTGTGCATTCGAGGCCTTCAAGTCAGGTGCAATTCTTTCAGGTCAGACTGCAGTTTCTTCACTTCTTCATTATTAGGGATTTTGGAGTCCTTCACTTGCTGCCACAATGTTGTAAGGTTGTACGTTGTCTTATGAAGAAGTTTAGAGGCTTGTATGGTTGAACAAAAACTGCTTATTAATAACAGATAACTATCTACATATAGGCACGATACAGTCCTGTCTAGGTGCTATCTTCATGCTGACTTTTACCAGACTCACCATTACACTCTACTACTCTCATGTGACTCTCTACATCATAATGTGGGTAGTACTGTTTCCCCTGTCCAACATTAACCCTTACAATCCTGAACACCGCAATACTACATGGAGTTGGTGGCCCCACCCACTGGCTGGAAAGTCAAGGTGAGCCTGCCTCCGCTGGCCCTGGATGCCCCAATTCTATTTTGCCTTGATCACGCAATTGGTTGCCTGAGGTGGTTGCTTCTGCCTCCCTGAGGCAGGATGTTCCATCTCCAAGAGCTGCCAGCCCGACAGCTGGTTGCGCTTCAGTCCCAGCAACACCATTGGGAGTGGTGGCTATTGCTGGAACTACAACGGTGCTTAACTCAAACCAGTGATGGAAGCTGGAGAAGAAGATAAGGGGGGCAGGTTTGCCAGGGCCTATCAGACAGGTCCCCATGAGAGGGCATGAATGAAAGGCTGGGGATGTCTTCAAGTGGGGTCGGCCCTTGCTGCTCAGGGGGCCTGTGTGGGACACAGGGTGCCCAAACAGGAGAGTCCCCACATAGCCTGCAGGCAGGCTTCCACAGTACACCAGCAGCAGTGGGCAAAGGGGTGGGTGGGCATCCTAACATCAACCCTTCTATGTAACTTACAAACAGAGGCAGATAGGTAATGAGCATTGTGCTCCCTGCCATCCCACCCATTTTATGCACCCCCACCCACAGCCTGCTCCTGTGCAGGGAAGGAATGGAGAAATAGAGGTGGGGAGCTTAAAATTATGACTAAAGTCTCAAAATCTTAGCTTTTAGTGTAAACGCCAACACCTTTTATACCTTTAACTATTCTCGGAATCCTGACTTTTCATCTGAACATTTGCTTACAACGATCTGCCTTTTCAATTAGTTCCTCCAAACTACTATGGGACTTGATGTACTCTGGATATTAGTGATGGTGCATGCGCTAAATGTGCCTTGTGGAAGTGTGCAATTCCCTTTTAAAGTGTCAGCCTTTAACTTTCGGGCATGTTCTAAAATTTACTTGAACTGAGTAACACACAAAAATGTATACACCTAACTGTAGCTGGTTTTGCATGTTAACAGCAGTTAAAGGGAAAAGTGCCAATTTCCAGCAGAGTTACTGGTTTCTCAGAATCGTAGCAATCTCTCCAATTTTAACTAGGACAAAGCAGCTGCGGGAAAAGACAGGTTTTGTTTGGTGTGCTGCACATAAATTATAGTTACTGACAACAGCAGGCTTAATCACCAAGCAGCAGTATCAATCTAGTGTTGGACATGTTGGCGGAGAAACAACAGGAGATTGTGCCTAGGAAGTTTCAGAGATATATTAGTATTCTGTAATCCTAAGGCACATGTAGCAGCTGCCGTGACCCCAGTGAGTACCAGTACTTGAAGAGGCTGCACCTCAGCAAACTTCCTACCATAATATCTTGACATTTTTTCAAAGACTTCTTCACAATCCAACATTGACTGATAATGTAATATAACAATTAGATTTATTATGATTGAAAACAGTTTTACATCACGTCATTACCTAGCTTTCTTCAAGACTGACTATCCCTTCCACTCTAGATATGTTTAGTTGTAACAATGGTACAGCACTGAATGATGTTAGGGGAAGGTCACAAGTTTCTCAAAATTAAACTAGTACATGATTACACAAGAACTGGATTAACCTTCTGTACAACTGGGTCTTTGGAGACCTCACTAAGATCAGTCAGTTTGCAGTTCACCAGGGAAGTAACAGGTGTCCTCTTTCAACATGCTGCCAAGCACATCAAGCTCAACAACAGCATAAAGTGGCATTGGTCAGGCATTTTCCCCATGTATTCCCTGAATACAAGGCCGTGTTGAGTGAACTTAGATTCCTGCACTAAACTGTGAGTCCTTTTCACCTGTCGACGGAAAGAATTATTCCTTGATTACATACAAATAATATGGAACCACCAGCAGGAAATGTTGTAAGAAACTGCTAATTTTCCAGACAGTTTTCATAAAAGATATATCTTGTTAGAATCAAAGGTTCCACAAGTGGGATGTGTAGCACATTGGTTCCTGGAAGACATGAGCTACTGTCTGAAAACCTTGCACACTGAAGTGATGAACCAGATGGTAGAATTTGCCTTGCTGGGCTATGGACAAAGAAAAGAGGAGTGTGACTAATTGGATCGCTCTACCAAAGGACTGGCACACGCACAGTGAGCCTTCTCCGGTGTACATCATTCTATGATCTCATGGGCAGAATTTTCCACTCGGTATGCGGGTGGGTGCCCGACATGCTTGAGCGTGAAATAGCACACGATGGCATTGGGCAGGCAGCCCGATGTAATCGCGCACTCGTGCGATATTTCGCCCAGCTAGTGCCTGTGAAGGAAGCCTATTAAGGCCATTAAAGTTTCAATTAGTGGGGATTTTTGCTGCCAGTCCAATATTACAGTTGGCGGCAGGCGAATTGGCCATGCGGTCTTTGGATTTTTGAGGAAACCTCATCCAAGAGTGGGATGAGGTTTCTGATATTAATTTTAAAAAAATTAAAAATTTTGGGCAGGGTTTTTATCATCAATATGTTTTGTCAATGATTCTTACGCGTGGAATTTTTTAACGGAATTGCATGATGTTTATTTTTGGATTTAAAATTCTTCAGCTTCCTGAGGCAGCTCTCTCCCTTCAGGGAGCTTTCATTGTTCCTTCCCCTGTGCCTGCACTGACTTCAGTGCTTGGCTCCTCCTGACCCCACCTGGGTAGCGCTGGGCCTTTCAGTGCGCCTTTCATGCTGGCTGGCTGTTAATTGGTCAGTGAGTGTGAAATCATCGTTGGCGGCCAATCACGAGCAGCGGCCCATTTCCTGGTTGCTCCTGGGCTCGCCCACTGCACCCGCCCGATGACCCAAAAATCCTACCCTATGTTTTCTTTCTAATCTCATCTGGTCTTTCTAATGTTTCAGGGGTGAGCCAGTGAATGAGGAATCATGAAATGACTCAGCATACCATTGGCCAGGCTCAGCCCCCATCCATAATCCTGCTCTTCAGTCATCTGTCGTCCTTGAGTCTCCTTGTATACCCTCCAAAAGGTCACTATCACTCTCACAATATGTGGTGCTGGGTAGGTATCTGTTTTAGGTGACTTGGGAGATCCAGTCTGCTAATGTGCAGCCTTGAGGGATCAGGTTGATCTCATTGGATCTTTGTGTCCTTCAAGTAAAAGGAAACATTTGCCACTTATATATTGATATATTTTGTTTCATTTTTGCACTGGGGCAGAATAATTGTTTTTAATATGATTCGAGTGGCAATCATTAACACATTAAACATTTGTCGTTAGTGTGGCACAAAACCTGAGGCTGGGCTTTGCATAAACTTATGCAATTCCTAAGCAATGTACTGTCTCCCAGCAATGACCTCCTGTATGGAGTCCTCATTAAGAGTCAGGAGTTTGCTCTTTTGTGACCCTCCATCAGTTGATATGCACCACCGTCAGCTGATTGTGGCTGTTTTTATTAAATAGCAGAAAGAATATGTATTGTGCAAGATGAAACCTCTCAAGTCTGCGTCACAGTGTACATGTCAACAAGCAGAGTAAATTACAATGTAAAATTCCATGCTACATCCAGATACTGATCAGTGGCCTCAATTTTAATCTTCAAATTTGTCACAGTCCAATGGCAGGAGAGGACGGGGGGAGTTAAAAATCAGGAGTGGGCAACCCAAACTGACCCTATCTCCACCGCTTTAAATATTAAGGCGTAGGATTCAGCACATGGATGTGGCTCCCATAAAAGGCAGGCAGGGGCCCACTTAACATACCAAAGTAATGGCCTGATGAGATTGTTCTGCAGCCTCTTTCTCCGGTCCTCCCCATTGTGAACCTGCTACAGCTGCCAATAGCAGGCTTTCTGCCCCCAGCCCTCCTACCTGCCTGATAGGCTGCCCATTGGGACAGCAGCTGCGTGAGAGGTGGCTCCGCCACATGTAACTGAGACCCTGTCACATCCCAGGCCTTGCTGGATTCTTCAGCCAATTTCCCCCTCAGACCATCCTCTCGCCTCATCGAAAATATTTGGGCCAACAACTTCATTCTGATAGTTAGAGAACAAACTCTGACTTCTGTGTATATATTTTTTTCAATAGTTTATATATTTGTCCATATATAACTTTCTCACTATTACTGCCCATTATAGAATAAAGTCGTGTAGCAATATTGTTTACTGAAACTAGGCCCTAAACAATGCCACCACCCAACTACTTCCTTGGACTAGTATTGACACCAGTGTAAGACAAGTATGTGCAATAACTATAGAGAGCTAGATATACAAGATAAATGCAAAAGTGAAACCACACACTGTAATGCTAGGTAAAATAGTTATGACTATCTCATATATAATGAGATAATTGACAATCATCCTTCTTATGTACTTTGGCACTTCTTCCTTACATCTGCCTTTGCATGAGATGAGGTAAACATGAGTGATGCAAAAGACTGCATTAAGTCAAGCTCCACATGTGCCAGTAGACAGAATTTTATATGATTCTCAAATTCTATTTGAGGCTTTCAGTCCTGGGCAAATTGTAAGCTTTTAAAAAAAATAAGGAGCAGATTGCTTGCTTTAAAGGAGAATTCCCACCTACCAAGGTCTGTCCAAACTTTTAATTTATGATGGATAATAGTTTCTATCTAGCTTTGTTATTTATACAATATGGATACATACTCCAACAGAAACTGAGGATGGCATCCTTCTAGACAAGTCTCTGCTCTCACAGATGAATTAGTCCGTCAACCAAAAGAGAATACAGTTGCAAATTTATCACTAAACCATTGGAGAATTAGATTCAGATCTACTAATCTTGAGGTTATGAAGTCCAAAGCTTCTAGTGAGGAAAATGGAGTTTTTATCTGAAAAGATGTGCAATTTCCATAGAAGTTATCTCCATCATGTTTAACAAATCTAATAGATTTTTTTGAGGATGTACCAGCAGGGTAGATGAAGGTGAACCAGTGGCTGTATTCTATATTTGGGTTTTGAAAATTCATCCAATAAGGGGTCAAATGAAAGGTTGTTAAGCAAGAGGAGGGCCCATGGGGTTCAGGGTAATATAGTAAGGTCAGAGTAAAGGTAAAAGAGGTAGACAAATTCTGTTACCTTGGAGGTATGTTAAAGCCGGATATAAAGTGTGACCAAGAAATAAGGTGAAGGATTGCAAAGGCCAAAGTTGCATTTCAAAAAATGAAAAGGATTATGTCAATTCAAAATTAAAATAAAAGCTGGGAATCCTAGAGTGCTACATTGCAACAAATTTGACATATGAAAGCAAGTGTTGGATAACCAGTGAAGCAATGCAGAGACTTGAGGCTGCAGAGTTGTGGATTTTGAGGCAAATAATGAAGATATCTTAGACAAGTCACACTGCCAGTGAAGAGGAGCTAGTAAAATCTGAGGCTAAAAGAACTCAGCTGATCAAGATCAGGAAGAGACAGTTGGAATTTCTTGGGCACATAATAATAAATCATGATTTAGAAAGTCTGATGTCGATGGGAAAGATTGACGGTAAAGGTGATTGAGGTAGACAAAGAGCAATCTTTTTAAAGAGCCTTGCAAACAGGATGAATGGACCATCGGTGAAGATGATCCACGCCCCTCGAGCAAGATTAACATGGATGTTCATGTTGTATGTTTTGTTAAGGACAAATTTTAAAAGACCTGCTTTTAAATTAAAGAAAGGATATGCAGACAATCCAGAGATCACCTCTTGCTAACATCCATTAGCCCCCGCCACCACTCCAACTCTGAGACTCATATCTCAGTTAACCTCACAAAAAATGCAAATAGAAGCTCTTCAACTGACCTTCTGTGATCATCATTTAGATATTGTTAGCAAGTCTTACTAGAGAACACTGCAAGGATATGCTGTTAGGATTAGATGAATATTGGAGGACGTTCATGTGGAGGATGAAAATACTGGTGGAGGTTGAATGGTCTTTTTCAGTGCTGTAAACTGTATATAATTCTGATTTCAGACTTTCTCTTTTGGTTTTAAAACAATGCAAATAAGCAGTAGATTTAGTTACTCTACATTTTTAAGTAAGTTGCTATGTATTTTTGCTTCTGTTTATTATTTAATTTAATAATATAATTGACTAGGTAGTTTTAGCCTGTTCACATCTGTTTGATGATATGCCATTTTTACCTTTGTAAGTGATGGGAAAGTGTGATGGACATCCCATGCCTTCTCCAGCAAGCAGCGCTTTGTGATTAGGGATTAACTGTTCAATTTTAGCACTTTAACACATATACTATTGAGAATAAAGATGTGGGCTTTGATTCATAAATGACTTGCTTAGCATATGGAAATTGCCATTTACTTTTTTTAAATTCATGTGATTTGGACATTGCTGGCTAAGTCACCATTTATTGCCCATCCATAACTGCCCTTGAGAACTGAGTGCCTTGCTAGGCCATTTCAGAGGGCACTTAAGAGTCAGCCACATTGCTGTGGGTCTGGAGTCATATGTAGGCTAAACGAGGTAAGGACAGCAGATTGTCTTCCCTAAACAATATTAATGAACCAGGTGGGTTTTTACAATTGATTCATAATCATCATTAGATTTTTAATTACATGTATTTTTAAATATTGAATTCAAGTTTCACCATCTGCTGTGGTAGGATTTGAAGCCAGGTCCCCATAGCATTACCTTAGGTCTCAGGATCACTAGTCCAGTGATAGTACCACTACACCACCACCTCCCTCAGCCATAAGCAATATTTCAAAAAAAAAATAACAGGGACTGAATCCATTGTTCCCACAAATCTTGTTATGTGTGTGGTGATCTTTTTCATGTACTGTGGATTACAACATGGAAAGAGTCTGGCAGGGCATCACAGCAGTCCAACAATTTGTCCTCCAACAAATTGCTGGGATGATTAGTTGCCATTATGGGGGGGTGGCAGTGGCTCGTGGAGCACGCACATGTTGTCTCTCTCAGGGTGACAGTATTTGTCCTCCCACCCCTGTCACTCTGCCTGTACCCTTGTTGTTTCCTGTCAAACAAACAAGACTGTGCTCTGAAGAAGAGTCATATGGACTCAAAAGTTAACTCGGTTTCTCTCTCCACCAATGCTGCCAGATCTGCTGAGTTTTTCCAGCATTTTCTGTTTTTATTTCTTCTTTTCAATTTTTAGATGCTAATGAATCTGTTTTGTTCCCTATAGTTTCTAATTTGACTTCTTCACCTGAATTATATTGCTTCTTAAACTGCATTGTTTATAATTCCTATGATCGTCACATTAACCTTTATCTAATATAAGTCCACTGAATACCACTATTAGTAAATAATTCTTCTGGGCATTCAGTGTTGTTTAGGGATTGCATCATTTTGCCTTTCACAGATATTACAGAGGAGAGATTTGGAGCTGCAAGGTCTTGAAAACATGAAACAATGTGCATGACTTTCATCTTTGGAATAAAGTAAACCCCTTTATGCCTGATGTTCAGAAGAAAATGTGGCCCATAGTGCTCCATAATGAATACTCAGTTTATAGAAGCACTCAACTCTTTTACACAATGATGGCACTTTAACAAAACGATCATGAATTTCACATCAACAACCATCAGATGGCAGTATTGCATCAGTTTGAAAAACAGCCGAATAGCAATTAATACTGCTTTTGCATATTGTTGGTAAAATACATACTTTGTCATTTATTTTTCCACATGCATATTAAAGTAACATAATTATTTACTTCATGGAATAGTAGATAATGAAGAACTGTATATTGGTAACAAATAAAATGACTAACAAGTGATCAAAGTAATATGCTGCAGGTTGTAGGAGGTTGGGTTGGTTCCCTTCAAGCAAGATGGGAAGATATTATACAAATATTTCTGGGAAGAATTGTTACAATGGAAATTTAATATTCTTTTACGCTGGCCATGTAATGTAGACCAAAAGGGCACAGTGACAAAATATAAAAAGAAAGGCCGAACAAGAAATTATAGAAAAAGTTCACTTCAGCAGTTATTGAATATAAGAATGTAAGAAATAAAGTACCACAGAACATGATTAATACACTAACATAAAGCCTGGAAATTTTGCCATGCTTGTCATCCATAAGAAATGTCAACATACTGTTGAACTTTAATGAAAATCCCTTTTGAGAGATCCACCATAATCAACATCTTAGGATAGTTTATTTGGGGAAGTTTATTTGGGAAGAATATTTATCAAAAATAGTTCAGTCGTGTTTCATATGGTGGAAGCAATTCCTTGTTAAAATTTACTTTAATGTTTTGGGAAATTAATTTATAATTGACCTCAGGAATATTGTAACTGGAGTTATCATGATTCCCACATATAACAGTTCTAGGTAGTTCTATGCAATGAGGATTTAGGTAATTAATTATGGTGCACAGTTGTCACAATCAGCCTGGTCCTTAGTTTGGCCCAATTCACTTTACTGACAACAATTAATCTAAAGGAATTGATTAAGTTCAGCATTTGTGACTTCCTCACATGTGGCTGAGAAAAATCAGCAGAATAATAACTACATTTTATATTTATCACTGCTAATTAGTCGCAAAAAACAGAGTGCACTGAAACGATCTGATGACTTTTATAAAATAGACTGTGCATTGCAGAGGTTTCTGTTAAAGACCCCTTCACATAGGCATTAATGTAGTGGTGGTGGTGGTGGTGGTGGGGGCGGGGGGTTGGGGGGGGGGGGGGGGGGTGGGGTGGGGGGCAGTGTTGTGGGCAGGGTGGTGAGATTTAGGATAAAGTTATTCATTCTTCTGATTCCAGCCAATATTATCCCCAAATGTCATTTTGAATATGATTTGGAATAAATATCCTATTGTGCTCTATTAGAAGAATTCTTTGCATCTAAAGATATAAGTTACTGCATTTGCAGGATCCATCATTTCCATCAATCAGGCTGCTAAAGCTGCTGTTGTTATTCTTCTTTTTCTGGTCAGTTCCCAATTACTGTCAGGTCTCACAGCCAAATTTCCCTGTACTTTAAACTTTTTTAAGTGGCTTGGTATAGCTTACACAGTGATATAATTTATTGATTTGCTTTACCTTTGGAAAGCGCAACCACTTGAAACTGAAACCTGGTGGACAAGAGAGCAGCCAACATGGTACATGAAGACAGTGGCTAGGAGAAAGCTGGAACAGGGAAAATAATCCAGCAGAGGGAATTAGGAGCTGACAGAAGAAAGATAAAGCTAACAAAGATTGAATTATTAAGTGACAGTATCTAGTTCAGTTCCTAACACAGGTAAAAGCCAGGGCAATAGGATGGAAAGGAGGTTTTATATACTAAGAAGCATGGTATGCTTATATTTAAAATGCTCTTCTAAGCCTATGTGTACATAACACTATTTCAATGCAAATTTCATAGGAACTATAAGGTATATACATAACGATAGATCTAGTTTAAATATACAATTATATCAAAGTCTGACATACGTTGAGGTTGAAATGGTCTTCATAAACTCTGTCGTCCTTCCTCTTGTGATTTATTCAAACTGAAAATAATCTCTAAGCTTGCAACACAATCCTAAATATATATTATAGAAATTTTCTCAGGGCAGAACTTTCAACTTTGACAGGGTGAGAGGGATTAATGAGATGATGGTAGATCGGCCAATTGCCATATAAATTAAGTCATTTTCCTTTCAATTAATATCAGAAATAAAGGAAAATTAGGTAGGTATCTAACAGCTGGCTGGTCCACTGGCAGTTTTAACCATCCTCTCAAAGTTGAAGGATTCTTCATTACTCTGTACAGTATGCATCCCATTTCTCATCTCTGATTTCATAATTAAACTTTCAAGGACCTGACAAATTCAACAGTAAAGATATTCCTTTCTGGAACCTGTAAATCAAGGGTTATTTGGGCCTCCTATGCATTGCTGACTCCCTTCACCTTACCATTGGAGACTGTTGTAATATATTTTTAAGGAATAGCAGCATGACACACTTCCCTTAAAGTGATGGCATGCTGCTAACCCTTAAAGGCACCAGCTTTTTATTTGAGCACTATCACTGTTTCTTCAAAGCTTATCTGCGCAGTCACTGTGTGATTTCAACACTCTCTGCACTGCCACTCTGTTGCGGTCTAAGCAAAACGTCAAAGGTCATCTCATGCCATGTAGCACAATCAAAAACTGTGTTCACCATAATGTACCTGCACTTAATCTTGCCACCAGGCTGAGCACTATGTCGTTTAGAAGGAACCACTGCTGCACACTGTGTCGTGTGGGTTATAATGATATAAAGGTACTAATTGCTTATAAGTGATTGTGCAAACACATTGTGGGTTCATTTACTAACTCTAGGCACATGTGAACAGAAATATATATATGTATATATATGGACTGAGAACTTGAAGACATCGGGAACAAGGCTGTGTGGGTGCAATCTGCTCCAGACCAAAGTGAAACATGACACATTTACCTTAAAGTGATAGGATGCTGCTATCCTTTAAAGGCATATTACAATGGAGGCCAAGCCTTCAGTTGTCTCAGCCCCAGGCTCTAGAATTTCCTCTCCAAATCTATCCACCTATCTATCCTTTAAGACACTCCAAACCTATCTCTATGGTTCCTTCTTTGCCTCGGTGCCAACGGTTTTGTGATGACGCTCCTGTGAATTACCTTGGAATATTTTACTATGTGTTGTCTGTTAAAATAGGAATGAAATTGAAGGAAAGTGAGGGAAATTAAATAATTAATAACAAAAATTGAAATATATATTTTTATCATCTGGAAAGAAGATTTGACAGAAATAAAATTCTTTCGCCTAGAATGCTGTTACTCATGCAAAGATGCTGAGTGTACATGAACCATGAAAAATGCACATTCACATTCAATTATGCAGCAAAATAATAAGTCCTGAATCCTGCTACAATCTAAGTGGGATAGTATGGTTGCTGAATAAGTTTAAGGAGAGACTTTGATCTGTGAGATAATTAGTTCTATTGTGTGCTAAATGAGAGCATTTAGCATTACGTAGGCTCCAGCAACATTATAATATTCAGTAAAGACCTTTAGTAGTCTTTTCTATCTATGTATGCAGGTTACATAAAAGCCATTTGCTTAACATTCAAATTAGGATGTGGCTGGAACTAATAGGATGGGACATTCTTGCATTTTAGCAAAATCCATTGGTAAAGCTACTGTATGAAATGCTTTTATTTATATTCTGGATACTGAAAGGAAAGGAAAAGAAATAATAAAAAATAGCTGATTATCATATCACAGGCAATGCAAATATGATACGTTTTTCTTCAATTAACGTTCTTAAAGGTTGAATTTTACCTTCTATTCTCTTCAAATTTTCTCCCTTTGCCTTTCCTTCAGGCATTAATTGCTTCTTTGTGGTTCAGTTTTACAAGCAGGAATCTCCCTGCAAACAAGCTTTATACACATGTAGGCCAATGGCACCAGTAAAGTTAAAAATCGCAACTAAGCTCAGCCCTGGTATCATCTGATGTCCATAACAGTTGGTGTACAGTGATCAGGTAACCTTTCCCTTCCCAACTCAGAGCACTGAATTCAATTGTGGATCCACTGCTTGTAGCTCCACCGAGACCTGCTAACTCCAGGCAAAAACAGATCCAGTAGCTGAGGCCTTCCTGTCCTGCAGGACTCAGAACTAGATTTCACTGTTGAGTTATCAGGATAACTCAAAAAAGGTACTTAATCCTTGAGCCTAAATTTTCCAAGCCTGCACAGGTAGCTGGGTAAATTGCCTGCACCACCTGAATGTTTTGGAATTACTGGCAAATGATCCCACAATCTGATATGCACCAGCTGTGGACACTGTGGGCTGGATTTTCTCACGATTTCATGAACCCAGAGTCAGGACCAAATGGGGGCCCCAAGCCTGTGCTTACTGACAGCGCACCTGACAGCACTGTCTTCTCAGAAGTGGCTTCCATGCTTGCTGTTCTATTGAGGAAGATAGGCACTCTCCCGACGCTACTGGCCCTATGCAGCTCTGGAGTCTCCACAGTCCAACCAGGAGAGGTGGGTGCTGCTGAGACTGGTCAGGGAACAGGAGGATGCCCCAATATGGCGGTGTCCTTCAGAGGCGTGCATTTAGATTACAAATCTTGAGGGGCAAAGCTGTTAGGCCTCTTGGAGTGGAGGGGCAATTCCTCAAGGTGAATTGTTTGGCCTGGGCTTTTTCTCAGCCCCATCACCGGGGCATGGGGCCTTTGGCAGGGAGGCCGCCTCCAATGCAATGGCAGCCCTCACCAAGGGTGGCCGGGATTTGCCACTCCTGACATCATAATTGGAATGGTGAATCACTTCACTTTCTCTCTTTTGCCCTTTCCCATGCAATTCTAATGAGAATTCTGAATGCTAGTAGTATGTATGCAAAATATATTTGATTTAGCAACTGGGGAAGCTTCTGACTGGCGAAACCCACAATCAGTTGACAATGCTGCATCTACAGGCATTACAGACATCTCCTGGTCAAACAAGGAGGCTGTTCATCATGGTCCCCACTTTCCTGCCCAGCTACATCACCATTAACATATAACTTGAGAACACAAAGGAGGCATGGGTGTTCTTCAAACTTAAATTTCACTTGTAAATATTTCACATTACATGGGTTTCACTCTATTCATGTGTGCACCATCATTATTTATTGAGACTAGCTTAGTCAGAGAGCTAAATGTACTGGTATGCCTCATAGTTGGCACGCATTGATGGTTACAGGGTAGGGGACATTTCCTTTATTGCGGAAGAAACAATGCTTTTGCATTCAATCTTTATTGAATGTTCACGTGTTGTAGCCACCACTCTGTGGGACATCATTGACCTTGCAGGCTCAGCTGGCCCTCCCTTCTATGATTGTAAAGGACATTGTCCGAGATCACTCTCAATGGTAATAATTGAAATGTTGTAGGTGAACTTGAAACCATGCAAGGACTCACCAGCCAATACCTCAGATGGACCCACATGTGGACAGTACTGACATCAGCCTTAGGCCCCTTACTTTCTTATCTTAAATAATTGTCCGCACCACACCTTCCCCCACCGCAACCAGGAACCAAGCCTTTCCCACTTCACTCCTCCATGCCTCCAACCCCAACCTCTGTCCTCCCTTGGATCCCTCATCCAATCCTCCATGCTTCAGACCCTACTCCATAACTCCTCTCACCACTGACTCACACCTGCCAGTCCTGAGCCTCCATGCAAGCTGCTGTTCTCCCGCTTCCCTCCCTTATGCCATACAGGGTTAAACAAAGTATACCACGGACCTCAGACACAACTGCACAAAGCTGACTGGTGCATGCCACATTTAAATGATTGTGAACATAGTGCCATGAGATTCTCCTGCACCACTGACTATCTAGAAGGTAGGACTTCATTAAAAGCCTTCTTATGGTAATGAACATTCATGACATGCAGATGTATCACAAGTATAAACTGACTACAGGCTGGTGTAATTTTTGACATGCTGCAAACACACCACTGACTTTATCGCTGCATCTCAATCCACTGTTGGGGAACTGAAATTTTGCATCCTGCCACACGTTACTTTTCCTGCTCTTGTGGGCTCCATAAAATTCACCCAGGTGGGGGCAGCCGCTACACTGGCGGCAAATTGCTGGCACGTCCCCAGTTGAGTCCACAATCAGCTTAATTACCCAGCTCTGTAGTGCGGGCTCCTGATCTGGAGATGGGAATGCAATGGGGAACCATCCGGACACAGGTCCTCCCTATTTTCATGTCCCTCACCTTGGCTTCCTAGGCCACCTTCCCAGGACCAGGAAGATTCAGCTTTGGATATTATTACTGACCTGGACTCAAAACCTATCTATGGAAACTGCACTGAGCCAAATTAGATCTGAATTTGAGAATTGAACAATCAGATGTACAGCAAAATAACAGACATAACAATATAACCCTACCCACTAAGATATGCCATGCGTCACACTACAGAACTTTAGTTATGAATTGGGATATCGAACATTAATTGATAATTGTGTAAAGCTTGATTTATAAAACAATGAGATTGTCATTAAAATAATTAAATAACTTTAATATTACTGTACAGACAATGTTTTTAAAGAGGTTGGAAGATTAAGCTTTTTGATTTATCGTGTTTCAAAGTATTTCAAGTAAGCCAACAAAACTAAATGCTCTTCAAGCTAAAAGCAAAATATTGTGGATGCTGGAAATCTGAAAGAAAAACAGAAAGAAATTGCTGGAAAAACTCAGCAGGCCTAACAGCATCTGTGGAGAGAAAAAAAGAGTTAATGTTTCGAGTCTGTATGACTCTTCTTCAGAGCTAAAGAGAAGTAAAAATGTGATGAAATTTATACTGTTTAAGGGGGGTGGAGCAGGTGAAGCTGGATAGAAGGCCAGCGATAGGTGGGGGCAAAGGAGAGATTGCCAAAGGTGTCATAAACAAAAGGACAAAGGGGTGTTAATGATAGTGGTATGGGCTAAAGGAGGTGCTGATGGTGGCATTAAGGTAAGACAGCAGCATGTGATAATAGCAGAAGGGTAAGCACTCTGCTTACCCTTGTGCTTACCCTTGTCCAGCTATTATCACACCCTGCTTTCTTACCTTAATGCCACCATCAGCATCTCCTTTAGCCCATACCACTATCATTAACACCCCTTTATTCTTTTGTTCATGATACCTTTGGCAATCTCTCCTTTGCCCCCACCTATCGCTGGTCTTCTATCCAGCTTCACCTGCTCCACCACCCCCTTAAACAGTATAAATTTCATTACACTTTTACTTCTCTTCAGCTCTGAAGAAGAGTTATACTGACTCGAAACGTTAACTCTGTTTTTTCCTCTCCACAGATGCTGTTAAACCTGCTGAGTTTTTCCAGCATTTTCTGTTTTTGCCCTTCAAGCTAATTGTTTAATAGTTTTGAGTTTTGCTTTAGTGAACTTCGTGCTCCAGTGGCGGATGATATTAATGTCGGGACCTAGAAGATTTGCATTTGCCCCCCAGAGTCATCACCATGCTCAAATGAACGCCATGCAGTGCATTTGTGTCATGCTCACATCTACTAATTGGCATTGCATGCCATCTGATTTAAACTGGAAAGTTATTTCAAGTAGTGTCAGGTTATGGACAGACTTGTGCTGTTGACTTGAATTGACTAGGAATTGAAGAATTTGGTGAAAGCCATTTCACTCAGAGGAAGGCGGCTTTCATCCCATCAGTTCAGAATAGATCTTAACCCAGTCCTTCAGACGGCTCAGTCCCTGAAGTCATTCATGTTTAAAATTGCTCTGACTCACAGTTGTTGGAATTTAAAAAAAAATGTAATGATATTGTAAACGCTAAATAAGTATATTTGTTACAGGTCTTCAGCATGAATGTTGCAATAGGCTGGAGCATTATTGTGGTAGATCATGGAGTAATAAGGTATGGTTTGCACAATTAATTCTCTATATTGAAAATAAACAAGAGATGGTGAATGAAATCCAAGCAATTCCACATTAGAAGAGAGGAATCAACAGGTCATGAACATGATTGATTGCAAAGCAGCCTTAGCTTGAGACCTAAGACCCAGCTTATTGAACCTTCAGAACACAAAGGAATGGTCAGATAATGGAGAGAGTGGTGAGGAGAAGAAAGGAAAAAAATCTTAGTTTTGAAGTTCTTACAGAAAATAAAATATTGTGGAATGCATCATTACTGATGCTACTGACTTTCAACTTCTGACACTGAACCAGGAATTAGAGGCAAACAACAGGGTTCAGTGAATAAACTGCATTTCCCAAAAATGACTTTTAATGTACCAACGTATCTATTTTCCAATTTAAATGTATTCTGAGCTTATTTTCTGACAGATGTAGGGACCTCAACACTGTTATTCTGCTTATTGTATTAAGGTTACAGTACACACTAACTTAGGTCGAAATTCTCACCCAGTATGAATATGAAAATTATATATAATTCAAATGATATGATATTGTTAATTGAAGATTTACTCTCTACAATTTCCCAGAGGGTGGTGATGGTCTGGAATGCATTGCCTGGGAGGGTGGTGGAGGCGTGTTGCCTCACATCCTTTAAAAAGTACCTGGCAGAGCACTTGGCACGTCATAACATTCAATGCTATGGGCCAAGTGCTGGTAAACTGGGTTAGGTAGGTAGGTCAGGTGTTTCTCATGTGTTGGTACAGACTTGATGGGCCAAAGGGCCTCTTCTGCACAGTGATTCTGTGATATCTTGAGGTAGGCTTTACTTTATTCCAGGACCAGCTTGGAAGTAGATTTCAGCAGGATACTGCGTAAGTCGGTGGCTGGCTTAGGCTGATATGGGACTGCCCAAAATCAACAAAGCATTAGACATTGAAAATCAATTCTTAGTAGTCGACATTCTGAACTCTAAATTGCCACAGTATATTTGTTTTGCATTTTTATACATAATTGGGCACAGGATATAATAATGTTATTGAAAGGAATGAAAAGCATTTGGTGTGCTGTTTCTTCTTACATTTGTTCCAATTTCTCCCTATTTTCTCCCTTCACACCTTTAATGTCAAGGTTGCCTGAAGTAAACTTGCAGCAAGAGTAATAGGCCCTTGTTGCAAGCTGACACTAGGAATAGTAAGGCCAGTGGGTGGGAGCAGCAGCAGGACAGCATGGGGCCTGGGAGCAGGAACAGCAAGACCTGCTTAGGCTGACACAGAACAGGGCAAGCAAAACCACAGGATCTTAGCAAGGCAGATTACGTTAAAGCTATGACCATTGTTATCAAAAGGTAAACTTCAAAACTGAAAGTTATCTGCACTCTAGGGGTAAAGATAACCTTGAAGCATCAAACAGACCAACAAAAGTGGAAAAGAATGCAGCATATTGAGAAACCAGGGTGTATATTTTCATCATCACAAACAAATTTACATTTATATAGTGCCTTCACCACCTAAGGAAATGTAGCAGCCAATTTGTACATAGCAAGGTACTACAAACAGCAGTAATTATAAATGACCAGGTAAACTGCTTTAATGATATTGGTTGAAGAATAAGGTTGGCTAGGACACTAGGAAGAATGCCAAAGTTCTTGCAAAGTGCCAGTGGATCTTCTATATCCATCTAACAAGGTAGATGTGACCTTAGTTTAAAGTCTTATCTGAAAGACAGCATCTCTGACAGTGCATTAGGAACTGCACTGAAGGAGATTATATGCTCAAATCTCTGGGGTGGGGCTTGAATCCACAACGTTCAGAGTCAGAGTCAAGAATGCTGTCACCTAAACACAGCTGACACCCCAATACACAGGAACATGAGTAAACCATTCAGTTTCTTATGCGTGTTCTACCATTCTATTACTGCATGGCTGATCAGTACATCAACTCCATTTGCCCACTTCTAATCCACGATGAAGCAGGTCAGTGGAATGAAAATCAAGAAGGTCACTGCCAATGTGGTAAAGACAAAACTCTACTTCAATGTTTCTGTTAATTTCAAGAGATTATTCTCTGCCAATGAAAAATCCAGCTGAATTCAAGAAGTGGTACTATAAGAAGTGGTCAAGCTAGAAATTGGAATACCATACGAAAGCATTGTGTCACTTCTGAAGTAAGAGCATAGTTTAGAGTTACAGGTTTCAATGCAGGAGACTAGTAAACTAACTAGGGAAGGGCTTGTCCTGGTCAGAATTTGGATTAGTAGCATCTTAAGGATTGTATCATTCCAATTTCCCCTCTCACCAATGACTGTCATAAGATTAATGATGTTGTATGTCATAACCAAGTACACATGACATCAAATCACCAGCCCTGAAGTAGTAAAGGGGATGCAATTACCCATATAAATGATGATGCTCATGTTTTTCCTGAATTAACAATCAGTAACTAAATTGCTTTCTCACAAATCAGGCTTTTAAGCCATGCACTCTGGTTATTTTACCAGTGGTCTTTAATTCTGGACAAAAATAGGCATTCTCTTCTTTATTAACAGAATTGATTCTCTTCCAAACCAATTTTAACAGACCAGTGATGGGGAAATAATGTAAAGAACATAATTCTCTCATTTTTGAGTTTTGCATTGAAAATTTTTAATGATTTTATATATATATATATATATGTATAAAATCAAGCTTATTGTAGGGAACAGAGGTAAAATTCAAGTAGCCAAGCTACTTGTTTTATCGGAGCATTATGACACAGCAGGATCAGCTAACAGAGGTCTTCAAAACATGAGAGAAGCTTTGATGGGCTCATTGAGTAAATACACCAAGCATCATCACATGATACAGGAAGCCAATTCATGAAACCTTTGATTAGAGCAATGCCTGAAAAGTTTTCAAAAGTATTCTGAAGTATAATGTATGATTTAGAAAACTTGAATGATGCCAGCAATATTTTCTGTGGAAGGAAATATGTGAAGCAAATTCAAAACTCATTCAAAAATATACTTCATAAAATATCTGAAAGAACATTACAAAACATTTCAAAATGGTCATCACAAAAAGTGCAATAATATTAAAGTTTTCCATATAGATCATGTAGCAGCCTAAGGTGCTTCAATACAATCAAGGAACATTACAGACCTTTCAAAATGGTCATATCAGACAGTCAGACGGTGCAACGGTATTTAGGTTGTCTACATAGATCATGTTGCACTCTTGAGGTGCTTCAATATAATTGTGATACATGTAACATTCACTGCATACAGCCCGAGGGGTCTAGACAATTCACAGCCCCTCGGTGCACTATGGAGGAAAGGTCTTAGACAGCGACATTTCCCTGTTGTGCCTTTGCGGCGGCTGCCCCAAGCTTTAGTGCACCCTTCAGCACATAGTCCTAGGCCTTGGAATGTACCAGTCTACAACACTGGGAGACCAACAAGTTTTGGGCAGACCAAAGAGCGTCTTTCACCGAATTGATGACCCTCCAGCTACAGTTGATGTTTGTCTTGGTACGTGTCCCTGGGAACAGCCCATAGAGCACAGAGTCCTGTGTCACGGAGCTGCTCGGGATGAACCTCGACAAAAACCACTGCATCTTTCTCCAGACCCTCTTTGCAAAGGCACATTCCACAAGGAGGTGGGCAATAGTCTCTTATCGGCCACAGCCACCTCACTCGAATTACTTTAACAATCGTAACCCTCACATTATCTTTCTTTTTTCTGAGATAACATCACAAATTAAACTGGGTTGTTCTTCTCATTTCTTGGTTGCCCCATTTTATTGCGCCCAACATAGCAGCAAAGATAGGAAAATCAACAAAACCTGTCTCTCCTTTTAAATTAGTGTTAATAAAAAGTTCAGCAACACTTTCATTGTTTAACAGATGTGCAGATTAATTTAAAATATATGCAAAGAAATTAACTGGCATTCTAAAGCTGCCTTCTCTTAAATTATTGATAGGTTGTTAAATAATTTATTATGTGTCAGTATGGTTTGTCATTTGGGTTGTGCTTATTGCTGGACACCTGCCAATCTACCATCATGGGAGTTAATTATTTTCTAATTTACCATGATGTTCGGAAGTGTATAAATATAAATATCACTGTGCTCTTTTTGTTTTAGCTTTGATTAATTGTTTCCTTTCTCAAAATGCAGTCTTTTGAGAACTAAAACTCTTTTATTGCTCACCATACTCAGTGCAGTGTAACTAATTTTCTAATATCCCTGTATAGCATTGTCAGATGCACAGCCTGCTTTTAATGCTGGGTGGATTCTACAGTAACAGATGAGCCATGATCCATAGTTTTATTTTCTGACTGCCAATTGTTCCTCAACACTGCTGCAAAAGTTAGGGCTTGAATTGAGGCAGCTTTGCGGTAAATGCCAATAAGTTGTTTGTCAGGCTTTCCCAATCTAATTAAGTAAATCCAGTACTCCAAATGATTGTTGTTGGAGGTCATAGCTTTGATGCCTGCTTTGTGTTGTTAACTGATCTGAAGCAGGAGTCATAATGAATCACTGAGTTGGCCTCATTCCTTTAAATAGGGAGGGAAAAAAGGTACAATATGGCCAGAGTGCCTACTCCTGAATGCTATCCAATAACCTTACTGGAAAGTGTGCATGTGACATTCAGTGAGCACAGGATCAGACTTGAAATAATGTTCCTATGCTTACATAGTTTAAATGGTTCACACACAAGTAATGGGCATTTAAGTGAATTACAGGAAGACAACTGTATCTGAGAACTGAACTGATATGTGTTATGGCCTAAAGAGCATGAAGGAAACAATAATTGCTCTGTAGGCTTCAGTTTTGATCTGATTCAAGGGAATTTGGCACATGCTATCAATCCTTGATCAATCTTAAATGATAAAAGCCTGGCTAATGCCAGTGAAAAATATTTTGTTCTGAGGTTTCCTCAATAACCTTCTTTGTTTCTATATCTCCCTAAGGCCCTCCTTAAGACTCACCTCTTTAACCAAGCTTTTGGTCATCTATATATTTTTTGATTATTTTCCTTTGAAGCATCTTGGGATATTCTTCTCCATTAAAGGTGCTATGAAAATGCAAGCTGTTGTAAGATGATATTCTATAGATGCAGAATTATCATGTGCTGCTCCTACTACTTGCTGGACTCCTGTATTACTTTGTATGGTTGGCTAATAGTACCAAGACAATACTATTGTTAACGATTGTACAACCAATATTACAATGAGTAGAATCTCTTCAGCACTTCCAAAGTAACACAGGTTTAAGACACGAGATCTTAATGTAATAACATATGCATAAATTTGAAAGATGATGGTTAGAGAATACTATAATAGCAGTACCTCTAGACTTGACTATTCAAATGCATTCTTGGCTGGCCACCCACTTCCTACTCTCTGTAAGCTTTAAATCATGTTACCCTTACTGCCCATTTCCTAACTCTCACCAAGCCCCGTTCACCATCACCTCTATGGTTGCTGACCAACGTTGGTTACCAGTTAATCAATGCCTCTATTTTAAATTCTTATCCTGCTTTTCAAATCCCTGAGTAGCCTTGTCACCCTCTGAAATCTGTAATCTCCTCCAAAAACCCTGCAAGACATCTGTGCTCCTCTAATTCTGGTCACTTGAGCATCCGTGATTTTAATCTCCTCAACATTAGCAGCTGAGCCATCAGCTGCCAAGGTCCTAAGCTCTGGAATTCCCTCCTTAAATCTTCCTGCCTCGCTACTTCTCCTTGTTTAAACTCTCCTCTTTGTCATTGGCCCTAATATTTCCTTAGCTGGGTCCTTGTCAAATTTTGCATTATAACACTCCTGTGAAGGACCTTGGGATGTTTTATTATGTTAAAGGTGCTATATAAATACAAGTTGTGGTTGCCACTGCTCTTGTATTACTGGGTTTATGCCAAAATGCCTTACATCCACAAAGCTCAGAGGCATGAATGAGGGCTAGTATCACTCTAAGTGCAGTCTTTCTCACAAGTGCAGTAGCCTAAGTACTAAATTGGACCTGCAACATATCATTTATTTATTAATCTTAGATGTATATCATTTTTCAATTCATAATTTTTTCAAGTAATGAATAAAATAAAGTTTTTCTAATTGAAGTACTGTTACAAGTGTGAGGTTTATAAGATTGTTATGTTTAGGGGCTATATCTTTTGGTTTATAAGATTATCCTAGTTTGGGATTCTACCTTTAAATTTCAGGTAAATGACATGGGGTCATATGACATGTGCTGAAGCCTGCCTGACAGTAAACCTATGTGGTTTAATTGTGAAAGATCAAGGGGAAAGTCATATTATTTTATTGAAATGAAAGTGCTGGATGTTTACTTACACGCCCGATGGAGGCATCCACTAATGGGAATAGAGTAAGACCCACCCTTTGAATTGACCTCCCTTCTCCACTTCGCTGGGGCCTCACTGTCCTGCCCCACTCACCTTTCCCATTGCTTTCCAGAGATGATTGGCTGGCAACTCGGAGTTGGGACATCCGTCCTCCAACAGGATTTCTGGGGGTAAATGCCTCTTACAGGAGCCAGGAATCCCAACACTGATCAGGTAGGTGCCTAATTGGGATTTTCAATTCCATCGGAATCCTTGCAAATGGTTGGATCGGAGTATTCCAGCCCGTGGCCAAGCCCTCTGCTACAACCATTAAATTCCTCCCGTTAACCTGGTTCCCTCTCCACAGATGCTGCCTGCCCTGCTAAGCATTTCCAGCATTTCTGTTTTTTCATCACAGCATCTTATGGCAGCCTTTAACTTCTCTTGGTTGCCATTTGAAGAAGATAAGTTACTAGACAGCAATGTCCTCTTCTTTTAAGAATTTGTCAGTTTCTGTTTTGAAAGGATTACAACAATGTCTGATCCTCTACATGTTTTAACATTCTGATCTAAAGGAGGAGAGTCTTTGTGAAAAGAAATAATTCCATATGTG
The DNA here is from genome assembly GCF_017639515.1 of Carcharodon carcharias. Taxonomy (NCBI): domain Eukaryota; kingdom Metazoa; phylum Chordata; class Chondrichthyes; order Lamniformes; family Lamnidae; genus Carcharodon; species Carcharodon carcharias. Next base: position 111,431,051 of record NC_054479.1, on the reverse strand, counting down.
AAGATGGATTTTTAAAAAAATATTTTTGGGAATATGGTGATATTCTGTAAAGAAGAATGCGTGTCTGTGTGTATGTGTGTGTACATGATTAATTAAACTGGGGAGGAAGGTACAGAGAGACAGCTTGTCTGTGGGAACTGAAAGATGGAAGGTAAAACTGCTAGATGCATGCATTTGTAATTAGACGCTCTGGCAAAGTGAATTTACAAGTAAATACTTTGGATTTTAAAATTTGCATTAGGAGATAGGTAGGGACTTACTTTTCAGCTATTAAATTTCAAAGGTTAGTTTAGAAGTGACAAGTGACTTTTACAACTTACAAAGGTTTCATAAGTAAACAAGGGTTGGGTATTCAAATTTATTTGACCCGAAAGTGGAGGCTATAGGAAAACGTGAATGATTTTTATCTTTGGAAAAGTTGAGTTAGAAAAGGTGTTTGAGAACAATGGAATATAGATGAAGGACAAAGAAAGATATTTCAAGAAAGATGTTTAGTTGAGTTGTATAGGCTCTGTGCTGAGAAAAGATGTGAAATCTGAAACAGCCATCCAGTCAAACCAGAAAAGTCTTTGTCTCGGAAAGCAGTTTGTTTTTTGAACTTTCTTGGATTTCAACAGCTGAGTGGAAGAGAGTGAAAGGTTATGTGGTATGCCATTACTAAAGTAACAGCAGTTATTGCCTTGTGTAATATTACTAGATTCTTATAGTTAAACATCTCTAAGGGAGCTGTTGCCAAGTAGTTTACTTGTGTGTTCTGACCAAGTGGTTTTTTGTGGGGGGAATGTTTTGTAAGACTGTTTTAACTGTGTAACTTTAATCTTGTGTGCTTAAGTTTTTTTCTTCTTGTTACTAAATATTTTAATTTTTAAGTCCTAAAAGTGTTCCTGGGATTCTATGCTCCTGGGATCAATAGTTTTCCCCCTTATCTTCACAATACAAAAATAAGGTTATGATCAGTAAGAAAAGCTTCCCTCTGGGATTTGGCTTCCTCATAAATAGCATCAGCTGCAGTCGTAACACATATCTAAACTAACTTGTTGCCTACAGATTTTATACGTGTGCCCTTTAATTTTGCTATCTTTATCCATCTCAGTCTATTAAACTGTACTAAATCCGATTCCTTTGCTCTGTGATTAACCTTCTAAGTTTGCTCTTTGCCAATGTAAACAGCTCTAGCTCATTGAGTCTATTGTGATTACTAAGAGCCCTTAGGATTGCTATCATTCTGGTCACCCTCTTCTGCATTTTTACCTTTCTATCGTTCATATGTCCAGGGAGAAATACTATTTATTTCAGGTGCTTATTTTTCTTTCCACTTTTATATTTGTTTTACTTTTGCTTCTTTTTCTTTGCCTCCTTCAGCTTTTCGCAATCTCTTTTGTATGGCTTTGCCTCCTTTTGTCAATTGTTTATCAGCATTTATATCCTTGCCTGTTTTTAATGATGTATTGTTCTCTTTCATTTTCTTTAAGTTCTGGTTTTTGTTATATTCTGCTCTACTTATGGCACTATATGCAGAGCATGAATGGAGCCCCAAATGATTCAACCTCTAATTTTCCCATATAATTATCCACCTGTCAGTAGGGAGAGGCCTAGATTTTGTTTGGCCACTTTAATATAATGGTATGGATGAGATTTGTAAATGAATCCTATGGAGAATTTTCGGGTGTAAGCATGTCCTATCACTTCAAGATGAAGTCAATTAAGCTCTGTCACAGTGCCTTACTGCCATTTTCTCTGGAATGCCCTCATGATGTCTATCACTATCCTCTTTCACCTTCAATTCACAATCCAACGGCCTCACAGCTTTTTCATTTTTCATCTAGTCTGCAATTACTCAGCCTCTGGCCTCTCCCTCTTTCAACTCTCTCAGCTCAACAACAGTGGCATAAACATTGCTACACCAAACTGATAGCTTAGATCTTATAGTTTCCACATCTGTTACAACGTGATTTTACTTTTTAATTGTCTTAGAAATGACAGACCTATATAATGCAATGCAAAGTTATTGTTATATTACTTACATGGATGTGTTTAACATAACTGCCGACTCATGGGAGACCCTTGCTTGTGACTGACCAAAATGGAGAAGGGTCTACCGGGAAGGCACTGAACACATCAAAAGACTTTGTCATAAATGTGCAGAGGCAAAGTCAAAGTACCAGAGGGAGTGCACAAACCTCCAAACAACCTATCTCTCCAACCCTTCAAGTACCACTTGCCCCACATATTGCAGAGTCTACAGGTCACTCATCAGACTTATCAATCATTTCAGAACCTGTCGAATCAGAGTGGAAACGAGTCATTGTCAATCCCAAGGGACTGCTGAAGAAGAAGGAGGACATGGATATGCATTTTGAAGCCTGTTTGGTATATGAAAATGCTTGGAAACCATTAAAGATGCAATGCTATTTAGCAGAGTCAGAAGTAGCTTTGTAGCAAATCTTTCCAAACCTTACTAAAAATGAAAACAAACGTTTTATATTAAAGGAAAGAAGCCAGACATTTAAGTTTCTCTTATTTGTTCTCCTGGGTAACAAATAGAATGAGGCAAATCTAATCATTATTCTCCTTTTCAAGGGCAAAGTCATGATAGACATGAATTAATGTGTATCCTGGTAGAATTGGATTTGATCCTCAGGGCTGGGCCAGAGCGCTCCTTTGTTAGATTTGTAAGATTAACTCTCCGCACATATGAAACTGCTGTCAGCACCAGGCATCAGCTGCAGCATTCAGCACCATCTCACATTCTCAATTTAAATCACATATTAAATCTTCTTAAATTGTCTACATGATCATTTGCAGTGAGAATGGGATTAGGGTCCTGGAGGAAGATTAACACATTTTTCTGCTGGTTCAGAGAACTAGGTGCCTGCTGATACCAGCAGTATACTGTTTGCATAACCTGACTACTTCAGAATAGAGCAGTCTTAGTGTGATTTCAATGCATTTTAAAGGTGCTAGAAACAGACATTGGATTGAGCAATGCTGTAACACAATGAAAGTAAGGCAAATGTATTTCATAATATATTTCAGTAATTTGCATCTAAATAATGTATTTCGATCATTTTCAACTCCAGCTCACCTATCTGTTCTTATCAGAAAATTGCTGGTTAAAACACAACTATAAAAAAAGTGTTTTAGATTAAATGATTGAAGCATGAGACTGATATACTGACTGCATAAATATTTATAATTAAGACATTCATTAGTTGAGTAATTACCTGCCAGACATCTTCTCGAATTCCTATTGTTACATTTCCTGGTGATGAATGAAGAGAAGATACAGATGAGCTCTCCGCCCCCCACACACACACCTTAAACCAGCTTATATTTCAGCTCTTTCCTGGACTCAAACTCAAGTTCTGTCGAAGGGTCATGAGGTCTCGAAACGTCAACTCTTTTCTTCTCCGCCGATGCTGCCAGACCTGCTGAGTTTTTCCAGGTAATTCTGTTTTTGTTTTGGATTTCCAGCATCCGCAGTTTTTTTGTTTTTATTTTTGTTTTTATCTTTGAGTTCTAAATCAAATCAGCTTCACGGTTATAAAGTATAAACAACATTTTCTGAAGTGCAAGAAGTAACACAACTTTTTATGGAAAGCAAACTGGCACAAATGTCACAAATTATATAGGAGCATTCACTTCTAAGGTGAACATGGGTCACAAATATGTTTATAATTACTTACCAAAATGTAATTGGATCATGAATTAATCATTGATAAAATTAATGAAACTTAATGTCATACATTGACCTTTGAGCCACAGTCACCACAGGGACTGTCCATTCTATATGCTTCAATAAATGTTTGCACACAATAATTCACAATGCACTAAGATAAGATAATCAAAAATTCTCCACAAGCCTTACACTGACCAAGTGATTTCATGGCACACAGTTAATTAGAATGAATCTATTTGTCTTGAAATTATTGATGCGATGAAGCAAACCATAAGACAAAGGAAATATGAGATTAGCAAATCATTAAACTTTTAAAAGCTTCTAAATAAAATTATAATTAGGCTTATTAACTAGGTGGCAATGTTTAATTATGTTATTGATAAACAATAACTAGCTTAATTACATTAATATTGGGCATACTGATTAACAATGTCCTTTCAAGAATGAGAGTTATAAGCTTTCTAATTTATGTAAAGTAAAAACAGAAAACGCTGGAAATACTCAGGTCAGGCATCTGTGGAGAGAATCAGAGTTAAGCTTTTAGGTCGATGACTTTTCATTTGTTCAACAGATGTTGCCTGACCTGCTGAGTATTTCCAGCATTTTCTGTTTTTATTTAATATGTCCAGCATCTGCAGTATTTTGTTTTGGTAATTTATGTAAAGTTTGTGTTTGAGACAGTACCTATTATGCCTAATTATCAAAGGCAGAAGAATTAATTACTTTTCACATCTGTTTCTGATTCCTCTTTTACACATCTGCGGTGCTTAATTGATGTGTTTCCGTCTGTCTTCCAACATGGGAAAGTTAGATTAACCTTTATACACACCAAAGCTTTCCCATCTGCCTTTGAATAAGTCAAATGATAATGTAGCCAATGGAGCCAAAAGAAGGCAAGGTATTCCCTGCCTTCTGGTGTTAATCCAACTGTCCTCTCTGAGACCATTGATTGGAAGCAGAAGCAGGGAGAAAGTGAGGGAATGGAAATTGAACCAGGGATGAAGAAAGATTAAAAATAAGTAGTAAGAGGATGTGTGGAATTTTCTGTGGTTTTATTTTTGGAGTTTTAGCTAGGGGAATAACTAAAGCAATCCTAATAGAGTATTGAAGATGGTACCATTTTAAATTTCACAACATCAATCTTTTTTTGCTGCTGTCATGAAAATGTAACAATTTTCATAATATTATTGTGATTTATTATAAAGAAAGATTAGTAGTGGGTTTTGGATTAATTTCTCTGTGTGGATGTGTGTGTGTGTGTGTGGGACTCAATTGAATTAGAGACAGCCAGTCTGGAGCACTTGAGTGATCAAAAGGGAAGCTAGGTTTGAAATGCTAGACATGTAAACATGGCTGAAGTTTTAGAATGTGAGGTGTGAAAAACATTTGCATTTTTAAATAAACCAGAGTAGTTTGAATCTCAGAGATAGTAAGATGTTATACTTAGTCATAAGAAGTTAAGCCAAAAGTGTGTTTATTTTTCCCAAAGGAACTTACTGATAATATGAGTACTATGAAAGATATATATTATGGAAAAAGTAAAGCTGCAAAGACATATTGGAACAATTGAATTTACATTAAAAAGAGAGAAACATGTATAAAGGAGATGAGGTTATGTGTAAGGGGAAGAACCAGATGACTGAGAAGATGCAGCAATGTTCAAGTTTCCAGGCGGGAGCCAACAGATACAAGAAGGAAACGGAAGAGCTGAAGAATCAGCTGAATGAAGCTAAAGAGGCTTTGAAAGCAAAGGTCGCAGATTTTTCCAAGATATGAGTAGATAATGAAATCATGGGTAGCTCAATTACTGAACTAAGGCAAATTGAGATTGCATTTGAGAGGAGTCTGGCCAATAGTGAAGACAAAAGAGACTAAATTCTGTGGTAAGAAGAAGAAGGCACATCGAAAGAGGATGCAGAGTTACTGATGACAAGACTCAGCCTAATACTTCTTAATCTTGAGGAGAAGGTGGAGAAAAGACAAGGGAGCCAAAAAGCGACTCACGATTTGCAAAGTCATGAGCGACAAATCGCTGTTGGAGAAGCAGTATATGTAAAGAATTTTGGTGCAAGACCGAAGTGGTTACCTGATAAAGTAAGTTTTGTGACCGGACCATTGTTATACCACATGGAAGTGGAATGCCAGATCACCCATAAGTATGTGGATCATTTAAGAAAAAGGGAGATACCCCAACAAAATGATGTTCCACCCATAACCATTACTGAACATGTGGTTCCTGTTGAAGTTGCTCAACCAAAGGCAGATGTGCTCGATGTCTCTGTCAGAATGGAAGACACTGAACTGCATGTGCCTAATGAGATATCTGATGCTAATGCAGTTCCAGAGAATGTTTCCTACAAAATAATAGAAGTCTTGGAGCTATGACATTCCACATTGATCAGGAAACCACTTGAAAGACTGAACTTGTAATTTCATGACCTGTGTAAATATTGTAATGTCATGAGATAAATATCCTTGTAAATACAAAATGTACAGAAAAGTTAAAGGGGGAGGAATGTAGGAATTATAGTGTGGATAAACGTAGGTGTGTAGCTTTAAGAATAATCCTGTTTGTAAGGTCACATGATCTGTGTAAACCCATGTGCAGAATTCTTACCTCGATGGGCGGGCGCACCCCACCGGCGAAATGAGGCCCGCTGCCATTTTGAGTGGGTGGGCCAATTAAGGCCCGCCCAGCGACCTGCTTGACAGGAAGCGCTATGCACTTCCTGTGCGGGGGGTGGAGACAATCCCCATCTGTCAAAGTGTGCTCTTTCGTGCATACACATGAAAGAGCGTACCGCTCCCTGAGGCAAAATCCTGTCCCAGGGAGATTCGTGAGAGGTAAGTAAACTCTAAAAATAGATAAATATTAAAATTATTAACATGTACCCCTCATGTGACAATGTCACACGAGATGGGACATGTTAATAATAAACACATAAAATTTATTAAAGTTTTAAAAAACTGACATGAAACTTCATCCCGCCGATGGATGAAGTTTCATTCATAGTCTGCAGCCTGCTGGGGCTCCTGGCCTGCCCGCCAGACTTAAGGTTGGCCGAGCAGGGTGGTTAACAATGTTAATTAGCCTGTCAATGGCCTTAATTGGCCATTGACAGGTCGGTGAGCAGACAGGTGATTTCGCTGTCCACCCACTTACGTGAATATTTAAAGGGACCGGGATGACGTCGGGGGTTCCTCCCGATGTCATCCTGCACCATTTTCCCCTCGGCGAGTGGGCCCCGCACCCAAATCGCCGAGGGGAAAATCCTGGCCCATGTGTTAGCAGTGTGGGGAACTTCTAGGAGAGAGGTCTTCTTTAGTTATGATGCATGTGTGTAGTTGCTGCTGCTGCCTTGTAAATAAAGTTAAATGTGTCCATTCGGAAAAGTTGTCTGGAAGATCAACTCTATAACATAAAGCAGATGAGCTGAGAGCACAGATAGAAAAATGGCAGAATGATACCATAGCTATTACAGAAACATAACTTAAAGAGGGGTAGGGATTGCATTTCAACGCTCCTGGTTACAGCATTTTCAGAAGAGATAAAGAGTGGGATAAAAAAGGAGGTGGGGTGGCAATTTTGGTTAGAGAAGCAGTTACAGCTGTGAGGAGGGATGATATGTTAGAAGGATCTTCAATTGAGGCCTCATGGATTGAGCTTAAGAACAAAAACAGGGCATTCACTCTACCATGAGTGTACTATAGATCCCCAACAGTTAGAAGGGCAAATATATAGGCAAATCTCTGAGAAGTGCAAAACCAATAGGGTAATGATAGTAGTGGATTTTAACTATCACAATATTAACTGATAGTTTTAGTGTGAAAGGAATGGAGGCAACAGAGTTCTTAAAGTGCATTCAGGTGAACCATTTTGGCCAGGATGTAGCAAGTCCAACAAGACAGGGCGTGGCACTGGTCTTAATTTGAGGAAATGAAGCCAGGCAGGTAGAAGGAGTGTGACACCGGGAGAGCATTTTGATGATTATGATTATAATTCAGTTAGTTTTAACATAATTATGGAAAAGGAAAAAGATAGAACAGGAGTTAAAATTCTAGGTGGGGGCATGGCCAATTTTGCTAAGCTGAGGAGTGATTTAGCAATTATGGGATGGTAACAGCTACTTGAAGGTAAATCAGTATCAGAGCTTTGGAAGGCATTCAAAGGGGTTCAGAGTAAACATGTTCCTGCATAAAAAGAGAGGGGCAGCAGAGGACCCTGGAAGTCAAGGAGCTTACAGGGTAAGATGAGGCAGAAAAGGAACGTTTATGTCAGACACTGAGAACTTAATATTACAGAAAGCAGAGAGGAGTACAGGAAATGGAGAGGTGAAATCAAAAAGGAAATTAGGAAAGGCAGGGCATGAAAGAATATTGGCAAGCAAAAACAAGGAGAATCCAAAAGTGTTTTATCAATGCATTAAGAGTAAGAGGATAACTAAGGAAAGAGTAGGGCTCATAAAAGACTAAAAAGACTAACCTGAGGTGCCGTAAACTGCAGGGCTACAGGCCAAATGCTGGCAAATGGGATTAGGCTGGGTGGCTCCTTTTTCAGCAGGCATAGACACAATGGGCCAAATGGCCTCGTTCTGTGCTGCAAACTTTCTATGATTCTATCCTAGGCTTAGCACAAAATGGGTAATCATGAGAGAACTCTGTTCAACATTTCAGCAGCTTGTTACCAGTCACTGAGCTGTGTAATGTGTTCCAACACAGATAACTAACAATTCCAGTAAAAACATAGGCACACATTCAACTTCCAAAGATAGTAATGCTTCCGATAGGAACTGTCCCCTGAAGCCAAGAAAATAAAGGTCAAGTAGGGCATATGGAGATGGGCTTTGCAAAGGACTGAATCATCAAATACAGCTATTCATTTAGTCAGGTGAGTTTCCCTCGTGCACAAGATCAAACTCCAGTTTTTCAATGGGTCCTGATCAAAGACAGGCAGCTCAGTGAAAGGCCTTGCCATTCTCTGTAAAGGTGCTGGATTTATCCCAAAGAACTGGTCATGTTTGTAGTGAAACATCTAGGTAGGAACTTTAGTCATAGGAGCTTTTGCACGCTAGGAGTGCTGCTGCATGGGGTGATGTTGTATAATGCATTTTCCTCACAGCAGGAGTCCATGTTTTGCTCATGTCTGTATTCTGTGTGTACTTTCAATAAAGCACTGTTCATTGTCATAAACGTCTCTGAATATTGCAATTAGGTACAAATCCTAATAATGTTTGTTGATTATTTTGTTATAGATATACAGGTGATGAACATTGTTTGATTAAGGATTGGGATCACACAATGCGAGTCAACAGTCCCGTACAATCGTAGGGTGAGGTTGTTCATGAACTCTCAAAATGCCTGTGTGTTTTTATTTGTGGCATTGTGGAGTCTGTGGACCATGCCTATGTTAATTATAGTAGGTTGCAGCTTCCTTTTAGTTTTTTGAAGGGGCTATTTGTTAATTTTTGGTTACATTTCAGGTCCATGTTCCTGATCTTTGGGTATCAGTTTGGAGGGTGGAGGGGGTGAGAAGGGAGGAGGACCTCCTTGTAAGCCTGCCCCTGGGCCTGGCCAAGCTGGGTATTAACAGGTCCAGGCAGCGGACAGTCGAGGGAGCCGTCCGACTTGACTGTCTGTTCCTCTTCCGTGGCTATGTTCGCGACCTTTGGAGAGGGGGCACGCACTGCCCACTGGCATGCTTGAGGCCTTTTATGGCAGTTGGGCACTGTGGGGGCTGGGGTGCATCATTGACCGCCAGAGCCACAATTTAATTCAAAGTTTTGTATGTTTCCTTTGAGATTTTGATTTTAGTTGTAGTGTCCCTTTAAGGGAATATCTCCTTAATTTGTTGATTTGTCAATTTAACCCCTTTGTTTATTTGATGTACTCAAAAGAGTATAAGGAGAGCCAACTGGGACACTGGGGAGTAGTTAGTAAGGCTGTTTCCTGTGAGTAAACCTGCTATCATGGAAAAGTGTTGCGTCTTGTTTTGTACTTCACCATCTGACTTGCATCTATTTAACATTATTGTTAAGGTATCCCTTCAGGGTCTGGAGACAGGTGATCTAAGTTCTTATGTAGATATGTGTTGACTTGCCTTCTTCAGTGGGTAAACTGAAAACTGCTGCAGAGACCCTGGATTGGATCTTCCTTTGTTTGGCTGCCCATTTTTAAATATGCTTGGGGCAGTGAATGGAGGGAAACTGAGGATTTGAAGGCCATTCTGTCAGCAAATTACTGGAGGAATTTTTGGTAATCCTTGAAGTGTCACGTGTATTAGTTGACGGTTGGGTGCCGTTTTCTTCAAGCTCACGTCTTCCCTTTCTTCCAAAACAAAACAAAAATACCTGGAAAAACTCAGCAGAATCTGCAAAGAGGAACACAGTTAACATTTCCAGTCTGCATGACTCTTCAACACAACAAAGGAAAAATAGAAAAGAGGTGAAATATAAGCTGCTTTAAGGGCGGGGTGGGTGTGGGACAGAGCTGGATAGAGGGCCAGTTATAGGTGGAGATAACCAAAAGATGTCATAGACAAAAGGACAAAGAAGGGTTGAAGGTGGTGATATTATCTAAGGAATGTGCTAATAGGTGACATTAAGGGTAGATAGCAGGACGAGCAAGGTACAGATAGTCCTGGTGGGTTGGGGGGAAGGGATCGAAATCGGCTAAAAGATAGATAAAATAATGGATGGAAATACATTTAAAAATAATGGAAATAGGTGGGAAAAGAAAAATCTATAAAAATTATTGGAAAAAAGGGGGATTGGAAAGGGGGTGAGGATGGAGGAGAGAGTTCATGATCTAAAATTGTTGAACTCAATATTCAGTCCGGAAGGCTGTAAAGTGCCTAGTCGGAAGATGAGGTGCTGTTCCTCCAGTTTGCGTTGAGCTTCACTGGAACAATGCAGCAGGCCAATGAAGGCATGTGGGCATGAGAGCTGGGTGGAGTGTTGAAGTGGCAAGTGACAGGGAGGTCCGGGTAATGCTTGCGGACAGACCGAAGGTGTTCTGCAAAGCGGTCACCCAGTCTGCGATTGGTCTCTCCAATGTAGAGGAAACCGCATTGGGAGCAGTGAATGCAATAGACTAAATTGAGGGAAGTGCAAGTGAAATGCTGCTTCACTTGAAAGAAATGTTTGGGCCCTTGGACAGTGAGGAGAGCAGAAGTAAAGGAGCAGGTGTTGCACCTTCTGCGGTTGCATGGGAAGGTGCTGTGGGAGGGGGTTGAAGTGTAGGGGGTGATGGAGGAGTGGACCAGGGTGTCCCGGAGGGAACAATCCCTGCGGAATGCCACCGGGGCGTGGTGAAGAGAAGATGTGTTTGGTGGTGGCATCTTGCTGGAGTTGGTGGAAATGGCGGAGGATGATCCTTTGAATGCAGAGACTGGTGGGGTGATAAGTGAAGACAAGGGGGAGGTTCTTGGTTCTTGGAAGGAGAGGAAGGTGTGAGGGTGGATGCGCGGGAGATGGGCTGGACACGGTTGAGGGGCCCGTCAACCATTATGGGTGGAAAACCTCGGTTAAGGAAAAAGGAAGACATGTCAGAGGAACTGAAAGTAACATCATCAGAACAGATGTGATGGAGGCGAAGGAACTGAAAGAATGGGATGGAGTCCTTACAGGAAGTGGGGTGTGAGGAGCTGTAGTCGAGGTAGCTGTGGGAGTCAGTAGGCTTGTAATGAATATTGATCTATCACCAGAAATTGAGACAGAGAGGTCAAGGAAGGGAAGGGAAGTGTCAGAGATGGACCATGTGAAAATGATGGAGGGGTGGAAATTGGAAGCAAAATTAATAAATTTTTCCAGGTCCAGACAAGAACATGAAGCAGCACCGAAGCAACCATCAATGTACCGGAGAAAGAGTTGTGGAAGGGGGCTGGAGTAGGACTGGAACAAAGATTGTTCCACGTACCCCATAAAGAGACAGGCATAACTGGGACCCATGCGAGTACCCATAGCCACAGCTTTTATTGGAGGACGTGAGAGGAGTTTAAGGAGAAATTGTTCAGTGAGAGAACAAATTCAGCCAGACGGAGGAGAGTAGTGGTGGATGGGGATTGTTTGGGCCTCTGTTTGAGGAAGAAGCTAAGGGCCCTCAGATCATCCTGGTGGGGTATGGAGGTGTAGAGGGATTGGATGTCCATGGTGAAGAGGAGGCTGTTGGGGCCAGGGAACTGGAAATTGTTGATATGATGTAGGGTGTCAGAGGAATCACAAATGTAGGTGGGAAAGGACTGGACAAGGGGAGAGAGAATGGAGTCAAGATAGCAAGAAATTAGTTCCATGGGGCAGGAACAGGCTGACATGATCAGTCTGCTGGGACAGTCCTGTTTGTGGATTTTGGATAGGAGCTAGAAGCGGGCCATCCGAGGTTGGGAGACTATGAGGTTGGAATCTGTGGAAGGAAGACCTCCAGATGAGATGAGGTCAGGAACAGTCCTGGAAACAATGGCTTGATGTTCAGTGGTGGGGTCATGGTTCAGGGGAGGTAGGAGAAAGTGTCTGCGAGTTGACGCTCAGCCTCTGCGACGTAGAGGTCAATGCGCCAGACAACAACAGCGCCACCCTTGTCATCAGGTTTTATGACAATGTCAGTGTTGGACCTGAGAGAATGGAATGCAGCAAGTTCAGACAGAGACAGGTTAGAGTGGTTGAGAAGAGCAGAGAAATCGAGACGACTGATGTCATGCCGACAGTTCTCAATGAAAAGATCAAGTGAAGGTAAGAATCCAGAGGGAGGGGTCCAGGTGGAGGGAAAACATTGGAGGCGGGTAAAAGGATCCGTTGAATGGGGAAAGGACTCCTGCCCAAAGAAGTGAGCACAGAGACGAAGGCGGCGGAAGAAGAGTTCAGCATTGAGATGAGGGTGCAATGGTATGAAACTAAGTCTTTTGCTGAGCACTGAACATTCAGCATCGGAGAGGGGAAGGTCAGGGGATGGTGAATACATGGCTGGGGTTGGGATTGGAAGATGGTATGGGGACAGAGGGACAGGCAAGGGTGGAGGGTCCTGGATGGGAGTTGGTGTTGATGAGTTGTTGGAGCTTGCGTTCCTTTGCACCTGAAAGAAAGAGACAAAGTTTCTTGTTGAGGCGTCGGATGAGACAAAGAATAAAGTGAAACTAGGGGAACGGGCAGCTTAGAAATAGGGTGCGGTGGTGCTGCTGGAGGGAGAAATTGAGTGTGTTCATATGGCGGTGCATGGTACTGAGTGTGGATTTCAGGATGCGACAAGAACAGCAGTCCAAGGAACGTTGTATGTCCCGGAGATACCTGAAATCCTGGGAGGGTTTGAAACGTGAGGGATGGAACTTCAGTTGAAATCCATATGGGGTAAATTGGAGACGGAGACAGTCACTGAGGAAAGAAATATGGCTGTGAAAGCGAGTTTTAGTAAACACCTTGTCAAACACCAGGAGAGAAATGGAAAGCAATGAATGTGAACAAGGCAAAAGAGAGAGACGGAAATCCTGTAGGAGAGAAGAGTAGGCATTCATTGAAGAGAAGTGGCAGTCAATTAAACACTAAGATAAAAGCAAAAAACTGCCAATGCTGGAAATCCAAAACAAAAACAAAAATACCTGGAAAAACTCAGCAGGTCTGATAGCATCTGGGGAGAGGAACACAGTTAATGTTTCAAGTCCGAATGACTCTTCAACAGAACTAAGGAAAAATAGAAAAGAGGTGAAATATAAGCTGGTTTAAGGGGGTGGGGGGTGGGGGGTTGGGGGGGGGGTGGCAGTGGGACACGTAGAGCTGGTTGGAGGGCCACCAATAGGTAGAGATAACCAAAAGATGTCATAGGCAAAAGGACAAAGAGGTGTTGAAGGCTTTTCCCTTTTTTCCACTCTGAATTGGTTAGCTGTAGAGACAACTTGAATGGAGCAGGTGAGGGCCTGTTTGTGGCAAATTATAAGGGTCTGAAAATCTATTGTCTTGCCTCATTCTTTCCACCAGCTGCTGCCAACTCTTACCACCTGTGATATTTGCTTATTGGAATTTATTGTAAAGTAGAGTAACAGTGGGGTGTGTATGTGTGCGTGTGTTAGGTTTAAAATGCTAAATAGGTAAACATGGGTGAAGTTTTAGAATGTGAGGGATAAAGGGAACATTTGCATTTTTAAATAAAGCGGACTAGCTTGAATTCAAAAGAGGAAGTGAAATGTTTCACCTAGCCAGGAGAAGTTAAGAAATAGTGACCAGGATTTTCCATGCATCGGGTGGGCGTGGCGGAAGCGTGGATTGCGATCGGTAGCACTGAACACTACCTGTGTGGGTGGGGGGACGAGGGAGAGTCAGGTCCAGTGCTCTTTCACGCATGGAGCTGCCTCAGGGAGATTGAAGCGCTTTTTAAAGACATTATTAAAAACATTAAAAATTTAATGGAACACGTCCCGTCATGTGACCATGTCACATGAGATGGGACATGTTTTTATTTTCCAAATTAAGTTTTTATACAATCAGTATTAGCTTTAGGAAACTTCATCCGCCTTGTGGATGAAGTTTCCTAAAAAACGTAAAGGCCACTTGGCTTTTTCGCTTGCCCTCAACTGTTAGGTTGGATTGGCAGCGTAAATTTGGAGTTAATTAGTACGTTAATGGCCTTAATAGGCCATTCAATTATTGGCTGGTGCGCAACTGACCCCGGCCCATGCCCGTCGAATGAAGTATCGTGAGACAGCGTGATGACGTTAGGACACATGCCCGACGTCATCGCACGTCAGTTTACGTTCTGGCACACCAAATGTAAAATTCTGCCCAATGTGTTTATTTTTCTCAAAGTTTTCTGGTAAAATTGGTACTATGATAGATTTTATTTTAGAGAGGTAAAGGTCCAAAGCCATAGTGAAACAATGGGAGTTTGCATTCAAAGGGGAAAATATCTATAAAGGAGAGAAGGCTGTGTGCAAGAGAAGGAATTCTAAGGTTTAATAAGTGTGAAAAGCCTCCAGCATCTAAGCCTCAAGCTGCTGTCTACAAGGAACTGAAGCTGAGAAAAAACTCACTTTGAATTTGACTGTTCAAGATATTGTGTGTACTTTGACTTGGTCTTTTAAAATCTCTGTGTCACTGTTGCCTTAATGGAAGGGGTTTAGATTAATTAGCGGATTTAGAAGTTATCCTAGTAATAATTTATAGAACTATGTATGTGCTCAAAATCATTTCTATTAATAAAGGTTTAATTTAGTTTTGTAAGAAACCTATAAGACTTGATGGCCTTCTTTTTACTGAATTCAAAGACTGCATCTCAAAATAAATATAAATTGCAAATAAGTTGTGGCAGCTGCTTCAAGTTTCTCTCTGGGATTTGGGAAGCTTGGCACTTACCACCTGTCATAACATGATTCACTAAGAATGAGGGACCTGGACAACTGGGAAGTGGGGAAGGATGTACCCCGTCCCTGGTTGAGACAGAGGGATGGTTGCCTATGGCTTTTGAATTCTAGTACTGAGAAACCATGGAGATTCATCTAAAGGAGAGCATACCTATAGGCTTCAGGCTCTGAGAACAAACTCCCAGGATATAAAGCAAGTGACAGTTTGACAGTCAAATCCATACCTTTTCTTTGCAGCATCATCACGGGGAAAATTTTCCTCATGTCGGGCAGGCCAGTTGGGAACAGGCGTGGAGCCGATCATTGTCCACTATCAGGTCCGCACTGCCATTTTACGCGGGCAGGCCAATTAAGGCCTGCCCAGTGTAATGCGCGATTCTTGGGGATAGTGGGACGGGGCGAGCGGTGGCGGGAGTGCAATGGCTGCCGGGTCCAATGGTGACCCAGAGGCCTGTTTAAATGAAGCACTGGCAGCCTTGGAAAAGCTGATCACAATGGCCAGTAGAAGGGGTCACCAGAGAGCTTCTGGTGAGCAGGCCAGTCTGGAAGGTAGGGCAGCGGGGCAGTGGGCCCCTCGGTTTTCTGATGAGTGCCTAGCTGCCCTCCTGGAGGAGGTGGCAGTGCAGCAGGAGGTCCTCGTTCTGAGGGATGACCAAATGTGCCTGGGAGGAGGTGGCCAAGATAGTCAGCTCCCATGACGTGGTGTGAGGCATGTGGGTCCAGTGACGCAAGCGATTCAACGACCTTCTGCGACCGGGAAGGGTGAGTGCCATGTTGGCAGATGTCACTTAATACAGCAGGCTGCCTTTCCCCCCAAGGCCCGCCCACCCCCCCCCCACCCCCCAACCCCCCCGACCCCCAACAACTCTGATTGCAGTTACAGCATTGAATCCTTCACAGCATGTTTCCCTCACTGGGTGGGCAAGCAGATATTGCCCATGCCTAGTTCACCCTGAGAGGTAGTGGTGAGATGGGTTTTTAAAATTCACTCATGGGATGTGGGCATCACTGGCTGGGTCAGCATTTATTGCCCATCCCCAGCGGCCCTTGAGAAGATGGTGGTGAGCTGCCTTCTTGAACCACTGCAGTCCATGTGGTGTAGGTACACCAACGGTGCTGTTAGGAAGGGGGTTCCAGGATTTTGAGCCAGCAACAGTGAAAGAATGGTGATATATTTCCAAGTCAGGATGGTGAGTTACTTGGAGGGGAACCCACAGCATGTTTGACACTGACACCCAGAGTATAGTGTTGGGTGAAAACTCAATGATCTGCACCTAGGCAGAGTGCTGGAACTGCGAAGCATGTTGAAATCAGGGTGCTAACATGCTGGGAGGGGAGCTTCTAGGTGGTGGAGCACCAATCCATCTGCTGGCCTTGTCGTTCCACGTGCTTGTGCCTCCTTGCTTTGCAAGTTTAGGCCATGTGGTGCCAAATGTGATGGGGTAGCTTATGGGCAAAGGGGGGTCAGCCCTGGCTTCTTGCTGTGAGTGTGCGGCAGCTGTGGTGTGACGAAGCACTGGAGCCTTGTAATGTCCCACTCTGGCTGGGTTGGCAGGGATGTGATGGGAATCCAGGTTTAGAGTGGACTAATCAATGCTCCTCTCTCCTTTTCAGGGGAAGACTGCACACAATGTCACTGAGCAGATGTGGACTGGCAGAGGCCAGGCCCAGTTGGCCATCATCACCAGATACGAGCGGGTGGTGATGGATCTGGAGAGGCGCCATGCGCCCAGGTCCACCGGTGGCGGTGAGGCTGGGATGCCACGGGGAGGTATGTTTGCCGAACACTCAGGTCACTATATGGGTCACAGCAGCCATTGCTGACTGTTCAGTGATTGAAGTTTGCAACATAGGTTGACAATTGGTTATGCAAGGATGGGTGCATACTGATCCGGGGGACACACATGCACATTGACATTGTCTCCACTTTAACTAATCAAATGTCCTTGCTCTTCCTTTCTGCATCACTGGAGCAGGGCCGGGAGGAGGAGGCAGAGGGGTCACCTCTCGCACCTGAGGGCCCAGAACATTCTGACTCACCAGCATCACACCATCTCTGCCAGGCAGGCACCAGCGCAGATACTAGCACCTCGGTGGGAATTAGATCATTGCTTAGTGTCCCAGGGCACAGCGGTGAGGGCACTTCATACTTGCTTGAGCTGTGGGTGGAGACAGAGAGCGCTCAGGGCGCCGACAGTCGAAGGATTGCAGGGGACCAGGCACATGCTCGGTCGGTGGCTGATGATGTGCCTCTGGAGTCGTCCGTGAGGAAGCAGATGCTGGAAGTGCAGCAGGGTATGCGGGAGGATCTGGAAGAGGTTAATGAGGCTATGCGTGGCTTGGTCTCCGTGCTGGAGGAGTCCACGCAGAGCATCATTGAATGCAATAAGCCTCAAAGCCGAGCACCATGCTTCCTCCATGGAGAGAGTGGCGACTCTCATGGAGAGGCTCCTTCAGGAGACCAATCAGGGCTTCCTGGGGTTGCGCTTGGACCTGCAAGCCCTCACATCAGCATTGACCTCAGCTAGTCAGTGCCAGTGTGGGAGATGGTTTGGACACCAAGTAGTCTGTCTCGGTGCCCATCCATCTAAGGTGAGCAGGGAGGTCTGAAGCGACCTCATGTTGGCGCAGCCTGTCATCTCTGTGGACTCCTTTCAGGGCGCTCCAAATGAGGGCAGCAGCTCCTCCACTCCTCTGCCAGTCACCGTGACATCTGATGAGGCTGCGATGACTGGGGAGATGCCAGCTCTGGGACTGGCCGTTCCTTCCCAGGCAGGGCCATCAAAGGCTCCGTGGAGCAGAGGATGGCCGCCAAGGTCATCGAGGCCAGAAGGACAGCAGAGTCAACAGGCTGTCTCAGATGCCAGTGCCAGCGAGGGGGGAGCACATAGATGTAGCACCGACAAGTGTAAACTTAAGGCACCTTAGGCACACCACAGGTTTCTCACTGGTGATTTTATGTTGCCCCACTATTAGTTCATGACCACTAGGTGTGATGCGTAACATCTTTGTAATTATTTTTTTCTGAACTTCAATTTGTAAAATCATTAAATTTTGATGTGTGAGCATGGCTCAGGATGATTCCTTACTTGTGCAGTGGGCGGGAACCCATGGTGTTATGAGTGAGTTGTTTGACATTGAGCTTTATTGACAAGGCCCTTGGTTGATGTTCCTACCCAGGCAGATTTTGCACTCAGTTATCAGGTATGGAGCCTATAGCTTATCCTGCTAGTCCATCTGTGGTGTTCTAGCTGAAGGTTCATTGGATTAAAGCCTCCTGGGTGCCCCTGCTTCCCTGCAGTATGCCCAGGTCAGCGTCTACCCCTCAGCATTTCCCTGTGCGTGCTCATCCTCGGACTAACTGCTGGACTCATTGTGTGCGGCTGCAGCAACTGCATCGATGTCTTCATCGTCCACTGTGTCACCCCTTTTCAGCACAAGATTGTGGAGAGCGCAGCATGCAACCAGTATCGGCGACACACGATCTAGGGGGGGCATTGGAGTGAATGAGAAGACCAATGGTTCACTCCACCACAGCCTTTGTGGAGGCGTGGCTCCTATTGTACCGCTGCTCAGCTTCTGTTCTTGGATGGTGCAGAGGCGTCATGAGCCACCTTCTGAGAGGATGGCCCTTGTCACCCAGCAGCCATCCATCCAGCCGGGCTGGAGCACTGAAGAGCCCCAGCACCTGGGAGTGTCTGAGGATGTAGGCGTCGTGGGAGCTGCCTGGGTACCTTGCACAGACTTGCAGAATCAGCATCCTGTGATCACACACTATCTGCACGTTAATGGAGTGGAATCCCTTCCTGTTGATGAAGGCACCAGGCTCACTTGCTGGTGCCTTGATGGCCACGTGTGTACAGTTGATTGCACCCTGGACGCGGGGGAAGCCAGCAATGGCCACAAAGCCTCTAGCTCGCTCTGTCTGGCTGGCCTTGTCCCAGTGGTAGTGGATGAAAGTCAATGCATGCCTAAACAGAGCTTCTGTGACCTACTTGACACAAGTGTGGACAGCTGATTGGGAAAAACCACAAAGATCACCCGCCAACCCCTGGAAAGAGCTGAAGGCATAGAAGTGGAGGGCAGCTGTGACCTTCAGCGCCACTGGCATGGGGTGCCAACCCACACAGGTGGCGCAAATCTCAGGGCCAATCATTTGACAGAGGGAGGTGACTGTCTCCCTTGAGAGATGGAGCCTCCTTCGGCACTGCACCTCAGACTTATTGAGGTAGCTGCTTCACCGCCTGTATACCCTGGCAGCAGGATAGTGGTGTCTTCCGCGGCCCCTTCTGCCTTGGACTTCCTGTTGGCCCTTCGCTCCTTGTGCCTGCACCTCTCCTCCCAAAGGAGGCTCCTCTGGATGTTGAATGTGGGCTTCTGGCCTCCTCCCCTTTCTGGCCCTCCCTTCATCCTCAGAGGACGTGCCTTCAGTGGATAGCACAACTCCCATTCCCAGGCTGAAGGAAGGCTTTCTGAAACCTGCAAGGCCCCAGAAATGATGTTTACTCAGACTCCTGACCTGAAGGCTGTTACTTCTGTCCAAGCAGCTGTGAAGAGTTTTGAAGTATTCTTGTTCACACAGGCAAGTATCAGTAACTTCCACAATTAAATGTCTGAAAAATAACTTGCGACCCCACTCACCCCTCTTATCCTGCCTGTGGGTGAGGTTTATATAAATGTCTCCTACCCGCCTGCCCGTTGCGTCTGTGCGATGTCCAGAGGATCTCACGGGCCCTGAAAAATAGCAGACAATTGTTGCCTCAAGGGCCTTAAGTGGGTGATTAATTAATGGTGGGCGCGCATCGGAGAACATCGCACGCCCGCCCACCCCATATCGCGATAGCACGCAGTGATGTCGGGATGCTCGCCCGACGTCATCGTGGGTCATTTTACGCGTCAGCGTGCTGGGCCCGCTCCCACACGCCGACGAGAAAATTCTGGCCCATACATTTTTACCTTCCGTGCAGGCACCAGTGCAGAAAGTGGTGGCAAATTCCCAGCAAAAGGCACAGCCAGGGTTCTTGCAGCTCCATGGAAAGCACAGGGTGCAACTCTGGAGGCAACGCAGAACAGATTGGAGCGCAGCATGGATTGTGACATCCAGACTGTAGCAATTACTGTGTATGTCCAGTGATTTCATGATTTCACCTGATTACTGTCATTTGACAAGCCATGCCACTGACCTGACGGCTAGATTCAGGCTATGGTGAAATTATGGCAGCTGGATTCCATCTGCCAGATACCACTGTCTCATTCGATTTGTGCCCTGAGTAAAAATCAGTGCTTAAATGTTTCCAAAAATGAACTGGGGTCTTGTAAGGCAATTTGCTGAGTGTCATTTTCTACAGCAATTTCAATCTGTGAGAAGGAAAATGAGAGTAAAAATGGCCATTGTTCCCTTTGCTTTCTGAAAACCCATCAAAGAACATTCTTTGATTTTCCTCAAAGTAAGTTGAAGCTGTTGTTAGAAAGCTGCACAAACCTCTCCCATCCAATATCAGCAATTGCAAACCCCAGCTATTTGGAGTCAATTAAGCCCCTTATTAGATTCAACATCAGTTTCAGCAGCTGCTTCTAGGTCACAAATATCATGTTTAGAATTCCTATCTCTTTCAGAAACTGCCCTCTGCCCATTTTTATATTCCCCATGGAAAGATGGATGTGCCAGGGTCCTGCTGTGGTATTATTCATGCTATTATGTCCTAATTAAAATATAAATCTGATATTATTGCCACACGCTGAAAATATTTAAAAAAATCTTTTGAAAATCAATGCATTCTGATTAAGCCAGTTCATACCTGACCTGAGAGGGTGTAATAATATGAATTAGTGGAAAGTAGAAACTAATTCAGTTCCGTTGCACTGCTATCCATCATCCTATGATGAAAACAAGTAAATATGTTTTTAAAAAAGTCTCTACATTACTTTGAATGCTTATATTTGTAAAATGGCCTGTCACTATAACATGGATATACATACAATACTTTTGATTCTGAGATACCACACAAAATGGTTTTGCGTTTTAATGATATGGCTGCATTTGCATAAAGTAACAAATACTACTCTGCGTTTGTTGAATCAATTCCATTAAATAACTAGATTTTGAAAATCCCGTCAGGAAAGATATACGTTAGATAATTAATCTGTTGTATGCAAAATATAAAATATTTTCCTTGTTATTCAGATATTTAGTTCATATTTTTGGTTCTTTGGATGAATAGTAGATCCAAAATTGTTAAAATTGATTATCTAAGCATTCAAGAAAGGCAGTTTGAATCCAACATCAAACATGGTTGCAACAACAGAAGCTTGTTTACTGTGTTCGACCAAGTTCTGACACAAACAGCAGACTGGTTGAAACTTGATAGTGAGGAGGGAGTGAGATTGGTTGGGATGAGGGAGTGGTAATGGGAGCAGCCACTGCTTTGAGGTCAGGAACTGGAACAACAGGTTCCGCTCAGGTACTGCTGAATTTAACGGCAGGACTTGATTTGCATTTCTCTGTTTCTTGGTCGCTGCCAGTCAGATTGAGAGGCTAACTGGCTGTCAGGTGAGTGAGCATTCAGCATCAGGTTGCAATCAGGGAATGGTGAGGAGCAAGGCAAGGACTAAAGGCCTCAATGAAAAATCAGATGAGTTGGGGAGAGATCAGAAGAGTTGACGTGGGAGATTGGAATGGTCGGTGGGGGGAGATAGGAAGGTTGAGGGGGTGTCTGATTGTGGGAGGTGGGGGAAGCAGGTAATCTGTATCTACAGAAAAGTGGAAAGGCACTCACTTCCTGGATCCAGAAGTCCTCTCTTACCTTTATCTTTTGGGCTCCCAAAGCTTGGAAGACTTGTGCTAAAGTTAGAATAATTCTGAGGCATGCAGTCTGATTAGAATATTTAGATTGCCAACCTGTCTGTGGAGACCAAACTGGTTGCCTGTCCTGTTAGAATCATATCTCTCAAGACTGAAGTTTTCTTTTATAAAACCTGGACATGTGGATGCTAACCTGGGATTTTTTTTAAAGAAGGTTATAAGTTCACTTTGGAATTGTAAACAATCAGGCCTCTTCCAAGAAATCACCTGGCCTAGATCATGCTTGACAAGGAGCTGTTTGTTTGTGTTGAATTGCAAAGCCCTTTAATTAATGAAAAGCTGGGGGACAAAAAGGAGATCACATGGGAGAGAGGAAAAAAAAAAACTTAAGTTGTGAACCTGCTTGTTTTGAAGGTAGTCTTGTTGGAGAACATGTTGAGGAAGGAAAGCTACCTTGACTGTTTCCCTGTCTCTACATTGCCTAAAATTGTGTGTGGCTATCAACCTGTAGCCAGAGAATCCTCATCTGAGTGTAACCGGTCTGCATTTGGACCTGCAAAGCTGAGACCAGTGGTGAGAATGTCCAGGCATCCACGGGGCCCAGTGGCCCATCTGCACATGAAAGGACTTCAGATCGACAGCGTCGGGGACCTGTGGACTTTATCCTTTATTTTATAACGCCCATCCTCCAAAGCTCATCTCTGCAGAGAGATTCTATCTGTTTCTCCTTTGTCTGTTTGGGTGTCTGCGTGTGTGCTGGGGGAATTCTTTAGGAAGAGGTAGATCGTTATACTTCCCGATTACAATTGTATGTTAACCAGTAGTTGCAACTTGTTAAAGTAAGTTTTGTTTTAAAGTAATTTAATCATTCTGAATTTTTGAAGGAAGGTTGGTCAGAGTCTGTTTTAATCTAGGTACGAGAGGTATTAATACACATTTGGCCATTTTGGTGAGAAAATTAAACATTTAAATTAATGGTATGGCCTACAAAGTAGTGGGACTTGATAATTCATGCACTCCTCACATCCTCCCGGTCATAACGGTCCTGGTCTTAGTTCCATTAAAGCTAGTTGGCAGAAGTTAGGTTGGGGTCTGGATCCCATTGGATCCAAACCCATTCATTTTGGGGGGCTTAAATTCCTCCCAATGTTTTTAACCGTTGTATTTCAGAGAAATAAATGATTATCCCATTTTCCCCATGATAGATGAGTAACCTTTACCCATCCTTTCTCCAAGTTGTTAAGGGAGGCTCAAGATCATTATTAGCCATCCCTCAAAAGCATTGTCCTTGCTGATTCGTTATGGCATGAGAAGTGTTACTGTGAATGAAATGTTTCCTTCAAAAGATCAGGTTGATTACCATTTAAGATGTAACTAATCATCCTGA
The DNA here is from genome assembly GCF_017639515.1 of Carcharodon carcharias. Lineage (NCBI taxonomy): Eukaryota > Metazoa > Chordata > Chondrichthyes > Lamniformes > Lamnidae > Carcharodon > Carcharodon carcharias. The sequence goes on along the minus strand of NC_054479.1, from coordinate 111,407,845 downwards.
GATCCATTGTCCCATTTCCTATCTCAGGACTGCCTTAATCATATCATTTCACAATGGCCACAAAAATAAGTCAATTTGAATGAATCACACATCCTGCACTTTCAACAGAAGCTAAGGTCAATTAAATAGCACACTTTCAACCCTGTAGCATCCTGGGAATGTACAACTTTAATCATTTCATTATTTCTAGCTGCAGTATAAATTTGTGAGCTATTTATAAGTAAAAAGAAAGAAAAAACCTTAATCTTACACTATCCGTGCATACATTGATTTGTATTTTACATTATTACATTGCTGTTCGTGGAACCTTGCTGTGTGCAATTTGGCTGCCCCTTTTCTCATATTCCAATAGTGACTATACATCAAAGTACTTAACTGGCTGCAAAGTTCTTAAGCATATCTTGAGATTGTGAAAGACTTGTTATCAATGCATTATTTTCAAATCTTTGTTTTTAAGGAAAGGCTCCTTAGAGTATACTTTCAAAAATGAAATCTTTTACTAAATGTCATGCGTTTACAATAATAGTTCACTAAATAATTTTTCAATGACTTAACATATAGAGGAAGATATAGCCCTAAAGTGCATCTAAATATAGATTCTGGGAAAAGCCAGATTGACAGTGAAATCATTGTCATTAACATTCACAGCATATGTATCTCTAAGGCAAGCTAATTTTAAATTGCACAATATTGCAACCAAACTAAAGTTGCAGAATAATTTTATTAATTCTGATGTTGCTAATTACAATATCCACGATTCATGAAGAAATGGACATTCAGGAAATCCGCTGATTTGGCAGATTCAGCAAGTTTGGGCAGAAATAAAATAAAATTTGAGATATAAGGCTGTATTTCGAATGTCTTGTAGGCACGTGCTGGATGCCTGGGTAATAACTGCCAGCTCTTTTGCAAAGGTGACAGTGTTGAAAAATGCTTATTCTTTCAAATTTAGCTGTGTACTCATATGACCAGAATGAAGCCAAGCATAGATTATGAGGATCCTCTCAATGGATGATATTGGAAATGAAGATATTAGAGATAAATCTAGGTAATCATTAGAGCAGTTTACAAATTACTTTGCCATAATGGAAGCTACGTGCTTCCTGAAGGGGATTTAACTACCCAGTTCCTGTACTTTTAGACTTTTATACAAATATTTTCATTCTAATGAAACTGATGTATCATATTACTCATTTAGACACAAACCCAAGGAGCAAATAGCTAAAATTCATCATATTCTGCCTGTAGTGCCATTTGCAGAGGGATTAACTTTTCAGATTGAGATCTAAGCCAAGGAAGAGAGCTGTACTTCAGATTGCAGTAGACATGCACTCCAGAGTAGGAATGGGCACAAGTTTGAGGTCCATCCTGCTGAGATGCATGGTCTGAGTGATGTTGAAAGGGAAAATGCTGAGCAGAGTTGTAGCAAACCCATAGGAGTGGTCACAGAGATTTGAGTAGAGTTCCTGGATTGTCTCTGGCTAGCGACAAACAGCACTGGGACTGGCAGCTGGCAGTGTATCACTCAGCATTAAGTCAGCCAGCTGAGAAAAGAGAATAGTAAGAGGGGAACAACGTCTAAAATATTTGGAGACATGCAAGCCATGGTAACGTATGCAGCTTTCAAGACTTAACACATTGTAGTCATTTATTCATGAATTTTTATTCATTTATGTGGCTTTTGGCTTTGGTTCTGTCTGTGAGGAGTAAGATTAACGTAAATACTTTGGCTACAAGCTTCTGCTAGGTTGCATTGGTTTTTCAGCTGAATTCACCTGAAATTGGCCAAACCAACACAAAACATCAAGTGGAAATTTGAGCAAAGAAACACACGTCTTAAGGTTTGCACAATTCTGTGTGTAATTTACCCCCAGATCACTGAATGTGCTCAAAGTGGAAATTCATGGTCATTTGGAAGTTTCTGAAATTATATCCTCATATTTGGGCCAGAGAACACTCATTTGTCAGGCACTATCTGATTCCTAGGCCTACCCAATGTTATATTACTAAGGAAACACTGGGCAGAATATTCCCCCGCGTTGGGGGGGTTGTGTGGGGGCGGTTACGGACACCGCCATTTTACGTGGGCGGGCCAATTAAGGACCACCCAGCGTGACGTCCTCCTGGAAGCACTGTGCGTTCCCTGTGCGGGTGAGGTGGGGGGAGATTCCCTGAAACACACGCGCGCAAAAGAGCACAGAAATCTCCCTGAGGCAAAGTGCTGCCTCAGGGAGATCGCCTTAACTTTTAAAATGATAATGAAGGATGAGAAAAATTTCATTGACATGTCCTCTCATGTGACACTATCACATGAGCTGGGACATGTCAATTACTTTTATTAAAAATGTAACACAAATTTTAAATCCCTCATGCAACCTTATCCCGCCCGTGGATGAGGTTTCATGTTTTTTCTGAAGCTAACCTAGACTCTTCGCCTGCTCGCCAACCTTAAATTTGGGCAGACAGGACCATTAATCATTTTAGTTACTTTTTTAATGGCCTTAATAGGCTGTTGACAGGTCGGCGGGGATGCAGCCTAGTCGGCTACGTGCCCGCCGAACTGAAAACCTAAATGACACGAGGTGACGTTGGACGCCCGCCCGACATCACCCTGTGTAATTTTACACGCTGGCGAGCGAGCCCCGCCCCCCGCTCACCAACCTGAAAATGCTGCCCACTGTCTTAATACAATAAATGATAATTTAGATAAATATGTTGTCGTTCTATAGGCGTTGTGAAGTGCGACGGAATTTCTCTTGGCTAGAAAGTGAGTCCTGCTTAGAGGACATTGGTTCACAGTCGACTGTGTAGTTTGTGAGAAAGTGCGTTTAGGGGTAACAAAGCTTCAACTCACCAACCTGACTTGGAAATATATTGCCGTTCCTTCACTGTTGCTGGATCAAAATCCTGGAACTCCCTCCCTAACAGCACTGTGGGTGTACCTACACCATATGGACTGCAACGGTTCAAGAAGGCAGCTCACCACCACCTTCCCAAGGGCAACAGGGGATGGGCAATAAATGCTGGCCCAGCCAGTGAAGCCCACATCCCCTGAATGAATAAAAGAAAAACTGAAGCCTGAGTTTGGGTTGAAGGGTGATGAACCTAGGTCTTTGAACCTGGCCCTCCTTTAGAATAGAAAAATATTCGACTGCCTGCACTATTTTCTTTTTCCTTCTTATCAATTATTAGTGTCAATTAACACCAGTAGCAAAAGTAAAACTGCATAGCTGTGTGAAATTCAGTGACATTCTCAATGAACCTAGTTTATAGGGAAGAGGTTGATGTACTGGGACATCAATGAGTAAAGGGGAGCAGAATAAACTCTGTTTCACTTACCTGGAATGGGCGGGTTGTCTTATGAGGAAAGGTTGGACAGACTAGTCTTGTATCTGTTGGAGTTTAGAAGAGTAATAGGTAACTTGGTTGAAACAAATAAGATCCTGAGGGGTGTTGATGGAGTGGATGTGAAGAGGATGTTTCATCTTGTGGAAGAATCTAGAACTAGGGGCCACTGTTTAAAAATAAGGGGTCGCCCATTTAGAACAGAGATAAGGTGAAATTTTTTTCTCAGAGGGTTGTGAGTCATTGGAACTCTGTTCCTGAAAAGGTGGTGGAAGCAGAGCCTTTGAATATTTTTAAGGCAGAGGTGGATAGATTCTTAGTAAGCAAGGGGATAATAGGTTATCAGGGGTAGGTGGGATACAGATTTCAGGTTACTCTCAGATCAGCCATGATCTTATTAAATGGCAGAGCAGGCTTGAGGGCTGAATGGCCTACTCCTGCTCTTTGTTCATATGTTTGTGTGAGCGCATCTCTTCTACTGTGTGGATTGTTGAAATTTCATTGTTATTGGCCAGAAAACTGAGATGGACTAAATTCTTACCCTAAGCATTTTAAAGGAGGCTCAGTAAAATAACCGTGACACTGTAAAGACAAAAATATTCCTGGTGCTCTAACTTGTAAATTATTTATTAGGTTGTTAATGCACACATTTGCAGTAGAAAATTTCAAAAATGAAAACAAGTGTGCCATAATTCATGAGGGAAAAGATAACTCAAATCTGAATGAAAAGAGACATTTGTGTAACAAAAGTGATTTTTGTATATTTTAAGATGCAAGGAGACAATTTTTTTGAAAGAGAAATTAGTAACAAGTAAATATTAGCTTCGAAATCCATCTCCGTAAATGCATTTTCACTATGATCAGTGTGTTCACTGCATGCAAGATGAGAGACTATCAATTTGTAATTCCTCATTAATGAAGCATTTTACATATTTATGGTTCTTATATTGGTTAATTGATAGTATCAATATTATTTACTAATGAATATATAATGCAGAAGATTGTGTATATCCATTAAAATGGTCCATCTAGACTGCTGTAAACAACTGGAATAAACAATCTTGTCCTTTGAAAGTACAATGTATATAGTATTGCTTCCCTAAAGATTATAGTAACAGTGATACAGAAAAAGTGTTTGTAAAGGGAATCCATACAGGACAGCAGATCATTAAGGGTGCATTCATACTGCAACAGTGGCATCCAAACGTGACTATGGAAACAAGTGCTGTGAGATGTTCTTGAGGAAGAAATCTCACACCACTTAAATTTAACATCAATGAGATATCAAACCTGCTTCAAGATGTACTTAGGGGAATGCTTTGGGTTCCCTCAGCAATTTTTAATGTTTAAAGCCTGCAGAAGCTTCTGGCCCTACCCTCTAAACATTTAAATTTTAACTGCTGGTAATGGAGCTCTGCTCATCTAGTCATGTACATAATATTCCAGATACATTGCACTAAAAAAAACTTGTTTGTGTCTCATTCCATAAGTAAAGCTTGTTATCGACATAACAAAGCCTTGAATTTTCATCAATCAAAAAGCAAAATACTGCAGATTCTGGAAATCTGAAATAAAAACAGAAGAGGCTGGAAATACTCAGCAGGTTAGGAAGCATCTGTGGAGAGAGAAACAAGTTTTCATGTTTCAGATCTGTGACTTTGTACCAGAACTTGGAAAAGTTAGAGATGAAATAGGTTTGGAGAAAGGCATGGATGAGTCATGAACAAATTGTAGGATGTGAACTTATGAGGCCGAGACATAGGCCAGAATTTTCCCATCTGCGATTTGGGGACGGGGCTCGCTCGCCGACAGGAAAATGTCGCCGGATGACATCGGGAGGAACCCCTGACATCATCCTGGTCCCTTTAAATTTTTAGGAAGGGGCGGACAGCGAAATCAGCTGTCCGCCTGCCGACCTGCCAATGGCCAATTGAGGCCATTGACAGGGTCATTAAGACAATTAAAGGACCTGCCCATCCAACCTTAAGGCTGGCAGGAAGGCCAGGAGCCCCAGCGGACTTCTGATAAAACATGAAACCTCATCCAATGGTGGGATGAGGTTTCATGTTCGTTTTTAAAAACTTTAATAAAGTTTGTGAGATTTATTAACTTGTCCCATCTCATGTAACATTGTCACACAAGAGGGACATGTTAATAATTTTTAAAATTTTCTATTTTTCATGATTTTTCAGTTGTCACTAATCTCCCTGAGACAGCACTTAGTCTCAGGGAGCAGTGCGCTCTTTCGCGTGCAAGTGCAAAAGAGCACACTTTGACAGATGGTGAAATCCTCCCCCCCTGCACAGGAAGCACATAGCGCATGGCGCTTCCTGATGGTGGCCTGCCCACTCAAAATGGCGGCAGGACCCGTTTCGGCAGCGGAGTTCGGCTGCCCGCCGCCGAGCCAGTGGGGCCCGCCTGCCAACCGAGGGCAAAATTCTGCCCATGGAATCAGAATAGATAGCCCATTTGCAAAGCTGGCAGCAACACAGGTTTAGGCACAAAGTGTTGAATGGCCACCCATTGTGCATCATTTCTTTACTTCTGTGAATGCCTAATGCATTGCTATAGACTTTTTTTCTCCATTATTTTAACATTCTCTACTAAAATTTAAGAGAAAGGAATATTCACACACTGATGACCCAGATTACTCCAATAACCATTGCCCTCATAATTTGAATATTGAACCATTTGAATAATGTATCAGCTGTGATGTACAGGATGTCAACCATATATCAACAGGTTAGCATGGGGTTGAATAGAATGCCGAGATTGTGAACAGTTTGATCCAGCCTGAGATTGTGAGATGGGATTAATGGGTGCAGTGTGACTAGCGCTTGAGGAATTGGCTAGTTATTAAATAATTTTGGCAACCAGAACACATGCGAACATCTTAAAAGACAATTTTATATTTTAGAATGTTTGCAAAGTGCTGCCTGTCCACTTGGCTGTTTATTAACATTAAACCTAATCTTGCATTATGTTAACAGGAAGTAATTTGGAACTTGTATCATAACTAAAGGGTGGAATTTTCCCAGATTTGCACTAAATGCGGTACGCTGACTGCGATGGCTTGATCCTTATTGTTCGAAATCTGCCTCATTATTTATGCATTCCCACGAAACAAGACGTTTTCATGGTGGGCAGGCTCTCATTCACCCTCCCCCCATCACCCCGCTGTTGACAAAACCAGCCGCCTTGTTTAAATGGCAGCCGCCAGCACATCGCTCATTGCTCATCGCTACCAGCTCATCACCGCTGCCCGGGAGACATGGCCAGTAAAGGAAAAAGACTGCAGCACCCCCTCCCCCGGTTTAATGACGGGTCACTCGAGCGATAGCTGGATGCTGTGGAGGCAAGCCGGGATGTCCTGTATTCCTGCTCTGGCCGCAGGATGGGCAGCAACGTGGGCAACCCGGCTTGGGTGTCGGTGGTAGTGGTGGTCAGCGCCAACGCTCTTCAGGAGAGGACAGCCACCCAGTGCTACAAGAGGATGAATGATCTCCTCTGTTCCACCTGAGTAAGCCACTGTTTTCATCATTCTCAACTCACACATTCACAAACCCCTCACTCATCCCTCACTCACTGCCAGTTCAAGGGACGTCACCATTCACTCTCACACACACCTTCATAGGCCATAGGATCACTCACCACGCGTACATCTATCATCTGGCCTGGCAGACGTCCTGCTTACACTTTCTCCATCTCTATCCATGCAGGACAAGCTGGCACACAACAAGAGAGAGAGGTTTCAGACCAGTGGCGGAATACCCAAAATCAAGGTCCTCATGGACTTTGAAAACAGAGCCATCCAGCTGGCTGGCCAGGATCTGGACCATTCCTGTGTTGACGGTGAGGTCGGCGCCACTGTACCAACTGAGGATCCAGCAGTGCAACATCTATCAGACAACCATGCCTATTTCACAGGCCACTGTCATGCACTATTTATCTCTCCTTGCTTACGCAGGCACATCTGCCAAACAGCCGACAGAGTCCGTGACCCAGGGCCTCCAATCAAGCGCCGAAGAAACCTCTGAGGAGGAATCTGAAGGCACCTTCCTTGAAGTTCCATCGCAGCGCTCACCCACACCCTCCACCAATGCAGAGACACAAACCTCGGTGGGGCCTAGCTCTAGAATATGCATGGGAACACATACTGGTGAGCACAGTGCACTACATGATCCACAGCAGGTGGCGGCAGGGAATTCCCAGGTCCCCAGCATTCAGAGGGTTGCTAGAGGCCAGGGACCTGTTGAGTCCAAGTCAGATGACAAGCCTCTGGACTTGGTCATGTCACAGTTGCTGGAGCTGCAAAGGTAAGCTTCGGACATCAGGAAGGGATGTCCACTGTACTCCTCAGATTGCTAGGCATGATGGAGAAGTCTGTCTGTCTTCAGGCTGAGGTGATAGCGCCAGCATTGCAATGCACTGAGGTCAACACTCCAGGATGGCGGCCGCCATGGAGACCTCGGCTCAGGACGTTGCTTTTGCACTCTGCTCCGTGGGCTTAGTGCCACCGTTGAAGCCATAGGCCTCCAACAGTGCGTACACGAGAGGGGTTCTGGGCAGCTCGATCTCACTCCAGCTACCCTTTCCGCTCACCGAGTCAGCCAGGGGCCCTCATCACCCATAGGGAGAAGGATAAACATGTGCACACTCCAGGGACAGCCACCCAGGTGACTCCGGGAGAGTCCAGCCTATCTGAATCCCTCTTCCTGTGACCTCCACAGCTCCAGCTTCACAAGCTGAGGAGGGTGTCACTGCCACACAACATGAGAATGAAGACATAGCGGCAGGGTTAGGAAAGTTAAGGAAAAGTAGTTGCACAGCCTGGACACGGATATTAATCACTTGTATATACTGTTCACTATTGTCAATAAACTCCAAAGAATGCCTCCCTGCCTTTGGCTCCTTGTTCTGATGAGCTGTGTTCTTGTCACTCGGATGTAAAACCTTTCTGCACAAGATAAAAGGCAGGTGTCTCAGTCCAGGGCCTCTTCCCTGTGCTCTGTGCAGCCTTCAGACCAAAGTGATGGCCCAGCCTCACACTCCCTGGAAACATTACTGATGCCTGCACCCCAACGGTGCTAGTCATTGCTGCCAGAATGTAGTAGGCAGGTTCCACATAGTTCTCTCATTCTCTCTGTGTGCTCTCAGGGCACTTAAGGTGGGGCTGGCCCCCTTCACACCAGTGTCTGCGATCATTGATGCTGTGCACCAGCTCCTGAAGGGCTTAGGTATTGAAGGCGGACACAGCATCGGGTGCGTCTAAAGTTCCATGGCTGCATCTTTGAGATGGCACTGATCATGGAGCGCAAGCGAGCTGTCCTCGGCCAGACAGGAATCAAACATTCTCAGAGGCTATGAAGTGTCCTCAATGCATGTTGTCATCATCCTCCTGTGATCGTGCAACTATTAGGACCTTCACTGCATTTCCATGACAGGAGCATTCTCACAGAGGGTATTGGCGCTGAGATAAGCCACACTGGAGTCAAACGTTCTCAACTGTGATGACAGGAGCCATGGCGACACGTCACTGCATGTCGTCATCATCCTCCACAAACCTGGCAGCTATGAGGGCCTCCCTAGTGTCAGAGCGAGAGCCTCATCTCCGACATCGTCACCGCCGAGGAGCCCCTCACCCTCATCTCTGTTGGCATCCTTTCATGGGAGGAGATGTACAGCTCCTCCATCTCCTCCTCAGCCAGCTCGTCTCTTGTTGGAGTGCCAGGTTGTAAACAGCGTAGCAGATGACGATGCATAACCCCTGTGCAGACTGTATTTCAGGGCACCACCAGATCGGTTGAGGCACCAGAACTGCATCTTCAACATCCCCAAGACCATCAGACTTGATGGTCTGCTCTACCAAGTTGCGAGCTGCTGCATGAGCATCATTATACCATCGTTCTGCTGCAGTCTGAGGCCGCCGCACGGGTGTTATCAGCCACGGCCTCTGCGGGTAGTCCTTGTCCCCGAGGAGCCATTCCTGCAGCCTCTGTGGATCCTGGAAGACTGCAGGGATCTGCAAGTGACTCAGGATGGAGGCGTCGTGCACACTGCCTGGAAATCGTGTGCACACCTGCGTGATGTGCTTCTGATGGTCACATATCAGCTGCACGTTCAGTGAGTGAAAGCTGTGGAAATAGATGTAAAAAGGTATGAAATAGTTGGGATTACAGAGATATGGCTGCAGGGTGACCAGAGATGGGAACTGAACATCCAGGGATATTCAGTATTTAGGAAGGACAGACAAAAAGGAAAAGGCGGTGGAGTTGTATTGCTGGTTAAAGAGGAAATTAACGCAATAGCGAGGAAAGATATTACCACCAATGATGTGGAATCTGTATGGGTAGAGCTGAGAAACACTAAGGGGAAAAAAAAAGTTATTGGGAGTTGTACATAGACCCCCAAATTGTAGTGGTGATGTTAGGAATGGCATTAAACAGGAAATTGGAGCCGCATGCAATAATGTAATTATTGGTGACTTTAATCTGGATATAGATTGGGCAAATCAAATTAGTAACAACTCCTGGAGTGTATACGGGATGGTTTTCTGGACTAATACGTTGAGGAACCAACTATAGAACAGGCCATCCTAGACTGGGCATTGTGTAATGAGAAAGGAATAATTGGCAATCTAGTTGTGCGAGGCCCCTTGGGGATGAGTGACCATAATATGATAGAGTTCTTCATCAAGATGGAGAGTGATGTAGTTGATTCTGAGACTTGGGTCCTGATTCTTAATATAGGAAACTACGATGGCATAAGACGCGACTTGGCTATGATGGATTGGGAAATGTTACTTAAAGGGATGATGGTGGATAGGTAATGGCAAACGTTCAAAGAGCACATGGGTGAACTAAAAGAATTGTTTATTCCTGTCTGGTGCAAAAGTAAAATGAGAAAGATGGCCAAACCATGGCTTACAAGGGAAATTAGAGATAGTATTAGATCCAAGGAAGAGGCATACAAATTGGCCAGAAAAAACAACAGGCATGAGGATTGGGAGCACTTTAGAATTCAGCAAAGGAGGACCAAGGGATTGATTAAGAAGGGGAAAATAGGGTACGAGAGTAAGCTTGCAGGGAACTTAAAAACTGACTGTAGAAGTCCCTATAGGTATTTGAAGAGAAAAAGATTGGTGAAGATAAATGTAGGTCCCTTACAGTCAGAAACAGGAGAATTTATATTGGGGAACAAAGAAATGGCTGACCAACTAAATACAAACTTTGGCTCTGTCTTCATATTGGAGGACACAAATAACATGCCAGAAATGTTGGGGAACACAGGGGTAAGCGAGAGGGAGGAACTGAAAGAAATCAGTATTAGGGAAATGATGTTGGAGAAATTGATGGGATTGAAGGCCAATAAGTCCCTAGGGCCTGATAATCCACATCCCTGAGTACTTAAGGAAGTGGCCCTAGAAATAGTGGATGCATTGGTGGTCATCTTCCAAGATTTGATAGACTTTGGAACAGTTCCTACAGATTGGACAGTAGCTAATGTAACCCCACTATTTAAAAAGGGAGGTAGAGAGAAAACAGGGAATTATAGACCTGTCAGCCTGATGTCGGTAGTGGGGAAAATTCTAGAGTCCATTATAAAATATTTAATGACTGAGCACTTGGAAAACAGTGGCAGAATCAGACAGTGTCAGCATAGACTTACAAAAGGGAAATCATGCTTGACAAATCTACTGGAATTTTTCAAGGGTGTAACTAGTAGAGTTGATGAGGGGGAGCCAGTGGATGTGGTTTATTTCAACTTTCAAAAGGCTTTCGACAAAGTCCCACATAAGAGATTAGTGTGTAAAATTAAAGCACATGGGATTGGGGGTAGTGTATTGAGATGGATAGAAAACTGGTTGGCAGACAGAAAACAAAGAGTAGGAATAAATGGGTCTTTTTCTGAATGGCAGGCAGTGACTAGTGGGGTACCGTAGGGATTGGTGCTGGGACCCAGCTATTTACAATATATATTAATGATTTAGATGAGGGAACTAAATGTAATATCTCCAAATTTGCAGATGACACAAAGCTGGGTGGGACGGTGAGCTGTGAGGAGGATGCAGAGATGCTTCAGTGTGATTTGGACAAGCTGAGTGAGTGAGCAAATGCATGGCAGATGCAATATAATGTGGATAAATGTGAGGTTATCGACTTTGGTAGCAAGAACAGGAAGGCAGATTATTGTCTGAATAGCTATAAATTGAGAGACGGGAATGTGCAACGAGACCTGGGTGTCCTCGTACACCAGTCGCTGAAGGTAAGCATGCTTGTGAAGCAGGCGGTAAAGAAAGCAAATGGTATGTTGGCCTTCATAACGAGAAGATTTGAGTACAGGAGCAGGAATGTCTTGCTGCAATTATACAGGTTCTTGGTGAGACCACACTTGGAATACTGTGTGCAGTTTTGGTCTCCTTATCTGTGGAAGGATGCACTTGCTATAGAGGGAGTGCAGCGAAGCTTTACCAGACTGATTCTGGGGATGGCGGGACTGACATATGAGGAGAGATTGAGTCAGTTAGGATTATATTCGCTGGAGTGCAGAAGAATGAGGGGGGATCTCATAGAAACCTATAAAATTCTAACAGGACTAGACAGGGTAGATGCAAGAAGGATGTTCCCGATGGTGGGGGAGTCCAGAACCAGGGGTCACAGTCTGAGGATATGGGGTAGACCATTTAGGACTGAGATGAGGAGAAATTTCTTCACCCTGAGAGTGGTGAGCCTGTGGAATTCATTACCACAGAAAGTAGTTGAGCCCAAAACATTGTATGTTTTCAAGAAGGAGTTAAATATAGCTCTTGGGCAAAAGGGATCAAAAGATATGGGGAGAAAGTGGGAGCAGGCTATTGAGTTGGATGATCAGCCATGATCATAATGAATGGTGGAGCAGGCTCGAAGGGCTGAATGGCCTACTGCTGCTCCTATTTTCTATGTTTCTGTGTAAGCCCTTGTGATTGATGTAGTCCACTATGAGTAGCGATGGAGACCTGAGCGCCACATGGTACAGTCAATTGCACCCTGCACCTGTGGGAATCCTGAGATCTGGGTGAATCCAATAGCCCTGGCATCCTGGCTATCCCAGTCCTGGGTCAAATGCACCAAGTTGTGTGCCCTCAAGAAGGTGGCATCAGTGACCTCATGGATGCATTTGTGGGACCTATCACCGAGGTCGCCTGTGGAGCCCTGAAAGGAGCCACTGGCATAGAAATTGAGCGCTGCAGTCACTTTCACAGCCACTGGCAGTGGATGCCCTCCATGTTCCCTTGGAGCCAAGTCCTGCAGTAAGTGGCAAATATGAGCGACCAGGTCCCTAGACATGCGCAATCTTCAGTGACACTTGTTCTCAGTCAGCTGCAAGAATGACAGGCAGCATCTATAGACCCTGGGTGTCGCTAGGTGCCGACCAGCCAGGGCTCACTGCCGCTCCTGGACATTGTGTGCAGGAGCCCCCGCTGCCCCTGCCTCTGCGCGGCCAGATGCCTCAGTCGCTCTCTCCTCTGTCTTCTTCACTCTCTGCAGGCCATCAGGTATACAGCTAGGTCACCAGGATCCATGATCCTGACATGGTCCTCCCACAGCATGAAAGAGAGAGAGACACGGTAAGCATGGATGTACTTAGCATCCTTTCTTGGCCCTGTGTGACCACTGTTTACGGCTTCTCAGGAAGTGCTGGTCACCCCTCGGAAGGCCACAGATGAGTGCGCTGCATGTCTGCCCTGTTAACCTGGTCCAAACTGGGATTGCAAAGGGCTGTGAGCACCTCCAGCAGTGACCGCTACATGGTCAGTGTTGGCAAGGAGATTATACAACTTGTGCAGTCCAGTAAAGTAGTTGCAGACTCACAGTATGTACTGGGGGATAAGGTCTGGAGGGCTTGGTGGCACATTGGTGCTTCTGCATTGCTTGTGTGGACAAGTGGGATAGGACCCAGACCCCAATCATATCACTGTGGCTGTACCTGAGCTGTCTCAGTTGCAGAGTGATGCTTAGTTTATACAGGTGTCCCTAGTGCTTGGCCTCTGCACCCCCACCTTGATTTTTTTTTTGTTCCTGGGATGTGGGTGTTACTGGCTAGGCCAGCATTTATTGCCCATCCCTAAACTCCCTTGTTCAGAGGGCATTTAAGAGTCAACCACTTTGCTGTGGGAGTCACATGGAAGGACAGCAGATTTCCTTCCCGAAAGGGCATTAGTGAACTAGATGGGTTTTGATAACAATCGGCAACGGTTTTATGGTCATCATCAGACTTTTAATTCCAAATTTTTATTGGATTCAGAGTACACCATCTGCCCTGGTGGGATTCAAACCCAGGTCCCCAGAATATTCCCCTGGTTTTCTGGATTATGAGTTTTTGCTGAGTTTTTCCAGGTAATTCTGTTTTTGTTTTGGATTTCCAGCATCCGCAGTTTTTTTGTTTTTATCTCTGTGTTTAATTGACTGCCACTGCTCTTCAAGAAATGCCTACCTCCTTGAAGAAGTTCTGTTCCTCTCTGCGACAAGATTTCCGGATTTCTCTGTTGCCTTGTTCACCTTCATTGCTTTCCATTTCTCTCCTAGTGTTTGACAAGGTGTTTACTAAAACCCGCTTTCACAGCCATATCTCCTTTCTCAGTGACTGTCTCCGTCTCCGACTTACCCCACATGGATTTCAACTGAAATTCCACCCCTCATGTTTCGAACCCACCCAGGATTACAGGTATCTCCGGGACATAAAACGTTTCTCGGACTGCTGTTCCCGTCACATTCTGAAATCCACTCTCAGTGCCATGCGCCGCCATATGAACACACTCGACCTCTCCCTCCAGCAGCACCGCCGTACCCTTTTTCAAAGCTGCGCGTGCCCCCAGTTTCATTTTATCCTTCGGCTCATCCGACGCCTCAACAAGAAACTTTTTCTCTTCCTCTCAAGTGCTAAGGAACGCAAGCTCCAACAACTCATCGACACCAACACCCATCTAGGACCCTCCACCCCTGCCTGTCCCTCCGTCCCCACCCCATCTTCCAATCCCAACCCCAGCCGTGTATTCACTATACCCCCTGACCTTCCCCTCTCCGATGCTGAACGTTCAGTGCTCAGCAAAGGACTTAGTTTCATACCCTTACGCCCTCACCTCAATGAATTTCGGGCTCGGCATGATACTGAACTCTTCTTCCGCCGTCTTCGTCTCCGGGCTCACTTCTTTGGGCAGGAGTCCTCTCCCAGTTCAACGGATCCTTTTACCCATCTTCAATATTCTCCCTCCACCTGGACCCCTCCCTCTGGATTCTTACCTTCTCTCGATCTTTTCATTGAGAACTGTCGGCGCGACATTAGTCGTCTCAATTTCTCTGCTCCTCTCACCCATTCTAACCTGTCTCTCTCTGAACTTACTGCACTCCATTCTCTCAGGTCCAACCCTGACATTGTCATCAAACCCGCTGACAAGGGTGGTGCTGTTGTTGTCTGGCGCACTGACCTCTACCACGCGGAGGCTGAGCGTCAACTCGCAGACACTTCCTCCTACCTCTCCCTGGACCATGACCCCACCACTGAACATCAAGCCATTGTTTCCAGGACTGTCACTGACCTCATCTCCTCTGGGGATCTCCCTCCCACAGCTTCCAACCTGATAGTTGCCCAACCTCGGACGGCCCGCTTCTATCTCCTACCCAAAATCCACAAACAGAACTGCCCCGGTAGACCGATCGTCTCAGCTTGCTCCTGCCCCACAGAACTCATTTCTCGTTATCTTGACTCCCTTCTCTCTCCCCTTGTCCAGTCCCTTCCCACCTACATCCGTGATTCCTCTGACACCTTACGTCACATCAACAATTTCCAGTTCCCTGGCCCCTACCGCTTCCTCTTCACCATGGACGTCCAATCCCTCTACACCTCCATCCCCCACCAGGATGGTCTGAGGGCCCTTAGCTTCTTCCTCGAACAGAGGCCCGAACAATCCCCATCCACCACTACTCTCCTCCGTCTGGCTGAACTTGTTCTCACGCTGAACAATTTCTCCTTCAACTCCTCTCACTTCCTCCAAATAAAAGGTGTGGCTATGGGTACCCGCATGGGCCCCAGCTATGCCTGTCTCTTTATGGGGTATGTGGAACATTCCTTGTTGCAGTCCTACTCCGGCCCCCTTCCACAACTCTTTCTCCGGTACATCGATGATTATTTCGGTGCTGCTTCATGCTCTCGTCAGGACTTGGAAAAATTTATTAATTTTGCTTCCAATCTCCACCCCTCCATCATTTTCACGTGGTCCATCTCTGACACTTCCCTTCCCTTCCTTGACCTCTCTGTCTCAATCTCTGGTGATAGACTGTCCACCAATATCCATTACAAACCCACCGACACCCACAGCTATCTCGACTACAGCTCCTCACACCCCACTTCCTGTAAGGACTCCATCCCATTCTCTCAGTTCCTTCGCCTCCGTCGCATCTGTTCCGATGATGCTACATTCAAAAACAGTTCCTCTGACATGTCCTCCTTCTTCCTTAACCGAGGTTTTCCACCCACGGTCGTTGACAGGGCCCTCAACCGTGTCCGGCCCATCTCCCGCGCATCCGCCCTCACTCCTTCTCCTCCCTCCCAGAAACATGATAGGGTCCCCCTTGTCCTCACTTATCACCCCACCAGCCTCCGCATTCAAAGGATCATCCTCCGCCACTTCCGCCAACTCCAGCATGATGCCACTACCAAACACATCTTCCCTTCACCCCCCTTATCGGCATTCCGTAGGGATCGCTCCCTCCGGGACACCCTGGTCCACTCCTCCATCACCCCCTACTCCTCAACCCCCTCCTATGGCACAACCCCTTGCCCACGCAAAAGATGCAACACCTGCCCCTTCACTTCCTCTCTCCTCACCGTCCAAGGACCCAAACACTCCTTTCAAGTGAAGCAGCATTTCACTTGCATTTCCCCCAACTTAGTCTACTGCATTCGTTGCTCCCAATGTGGTCTCCTCTACATTGGAGAGACCAAACGTAAACTGGGCGACCGCTTTGCAGAACACCTGCGGTCTGTCCGCAAGAATGACCCAAACCTCCCTGTCGCTTGCCATTTTAACACTCCACCCTGCTCTCTTGCCCACATGTCTGTCCTTGGCTTGCTGCATTGTTCCAGTGAAGCCCAACGCAAACTGGAGGAACAACACCTCATCTTCCGACTAGGGACTTTACAGCCTTCCGGACTGAATATTGAATTCAACAACTTTAGGTCGTGAGTCCCCTCCCCCATCCTCACCCCCTTTCTGTTTCCCCCTTCTCTTTTTTTTTTCCCAATAAATTATAAAGATTTTCCTTTTCCCACCTATTTCCATTATATAAAATAAAAAAAAAAACCCACTAGAGCTATACCTTGAGTGCCCTACCATCCATTCTTAATTAGCACATTCGTTTAGATAATATCACCAACTTTATCTTTAACACCTATGTGTTCTATTGTACTATTGTTGTTGACATCTTTTGATATTCTGCTTCTATCACTGCTTGTTTGTCGCTACAACCACACCAACCCCCTCCACCTCTCTGTCTCTCTATCTCTCCGCCCCCCACGTACACACCTTAAACCAGCTTATATTTCAGCTCTTTCCTGGACTCGAACTCAAGTTCTGTCGAAGGGTCATGAGGACTCGAAACGTCAACTCTTTTCTTCTCCGCCGATGCTGCCAGACCTGCTGAGTTTTTCCAGGTAATTCTGTTTTTGTTTCTGGATTATTAGTCCAGCGACAATACCACTACACTATCGCCTCCCCTATAATTGCTTGTACGTGGGATCCAATGCCAGGGCAGCAGTTGCCCCAGACATCCCCACCACAGGTACAATCACCTCTGTGGCAGGGCAGAAGTTGACCCCAGACACCACCCCCTCACCCGCGAAAACAGTCATCTCCGAGGCCGGGCTGAGCAGATCATCGCAACCTGCCTTCCTGCCGTATGTGCCTACCACCTATCACGCTCACTGCCAGCGGACACAGAAAATTCTGCCCTAAATCTGTACACCACAGGTTGCTCAAACCCTAAATTTTAGCATAATACCTTTAGTGGTGACTATTTGTACTTCACCCAACATTCACTTGAGTGATTATTTGTTTCCTTTAATTATTAAAACATTGAAATCACAG
This sequence comes from Carcharodon carcharias, assembly GCF_017639515.1. Taxonomy (NCBI): domain Eukaryota; kingdom Metazoa; phylum Chordata; class Chondrichthyes; order Lamniformes; family Lamnidae; genus Carcharodon; species Carcharodon carcharias. The sequence goes on along the minus strand of NC_054479.1, from coordinate 111,390,378 downwards.
GGTAATATTAAATTTAATTAAGAACTATAGTCGAACATACTTAGCATTTGCATAATTATAAGTATGCTTCAGAATTAAATTTTCTAAAGGCAGTGTTTTACAAAATAATTGCTTCAAATAGAAGTTATTTGTGCAAAGAAGGTATTAAAATTATTCCTACTAATTTTAAGGTGCTATATTAAACTATTCCCCATTGAAGATTGGTGACTTTCAGTGTCTCAAATTTACTGGCAATTTGGAAATCAATTTTACTACATTTTTACATTAATTTTGGGTTGTGATCATAAATATCTAAGAAAGGTCATATGTTCCACTTACCAGGAAAGAAAGATGATTTCTTTAGCAGCACAACATGTTATAATTATTTAACTATGTAAAGAACAAATTAGTCATGACTGATTCCTTAGCTTTCACAGTATACATGTATTGTTTGGATGGGATTTGCTTATTATAGCTACGTATGTTCCCAGTTAGTGTCTCATCCCTTATTAAAAATACATTTTAAGTGATCATCATTGCTTTCGTGGTTTCCTGTATTGTTCTTAACCTTATTTCCTATAATAAAATGGTGATGTTCCATTCTGTAGTTGCAATCAATTACTCCATTTTCTGTCCTTTGGACATGTCAAGAATAAAATAAGGAACCAAATAAAATTTTCCCTAGGTGGTGAGATATTATAGAAGGTATATTAAAGCCTGCTATCCTATTTCATAAGGGTGTCTTGTGGAGCAATGGGTAATGTTCCTGCCTTTGAGCCAGAAGATCTGCATTCAAATCCCAACCCAAGACTTGATGACCAAGGGAGATACAGCCAAAACCTGGCCAAATAGGTGATTATCAGCTTGTAAATCTATCCAACATACACCAATAGTGCAGGTGGTAAGAGTAGGAGCAATTTCTAGTCAGCATGTGATGGAAAGAAATTGGAACCTCTACCATCACTATCCATGGCTGCAGCATGCATATAAAGTATATTTTGCTGTAGCAACTTGAACTCCTTTGGAGGGTGGGGGGCAGTTGGTGGATGACTGGTGTGGATTGTTGTCAACAGCAATAGGTTCAATACCTGTCCTGGCTGGGGTGGTTTTGGGACCTGTCTTGTTGACCTACATGTGGCGGAGTTTGCAGCACTGTGGGTCAGACCTGCCTTTGACCATAGAACTGAGGAAAACCCTGCTTCATGTGACTTTAAGTTATTCCAATTCATATCTTTACAAAATAGATTATAGAGGGCTTTCTATTTGTACAATCCCGTTGCACACATTTAGGTTTACAGCAACATTTATTAATTTCAGACCATGCTGAATCATTTCAGTTGGATGGGGTAATGCTTATCCTTATACAGAATATCTTCCATCAGCACCATAAAAAGTTTTTTTTATGTATGATAACATTGTTCATAACATAGATGTCCTGAGATTGTGGAGTTGAAAGTTGCTGGTGTATGGAAGTAGGATGCACATCTTCATTGAAAGAATTTGGAGAGAGGTTTGTAAAAGCTTTGTTCATAGAAGCATGCATTGTTGATTGGATACTTGAAAGTTAGTAGATGGTGTATTCCTTTCCCTTAAATTAATGAATAAAGAAATACCATTATTGTATAATTTAAAGTAGATCTGGCTGATGAATTAGACAAGATGATCTAAATGGCCTCATTCAATTTTATTAAACAAATAAATCGGTTGTCAGAAATAACCACGAAAAAATGTATTTCCCAAATTTATTTCTCAGGATTTTCTGAGTTTTCTAAACAAAGCAATGTATTGCAGAAAATTAAAATGGAAATGTTTTTTTTTGCAAAATAGAAAACAAAGTGCTTTTTAAAAGTTTTTTTGTTAGATGCAGAAATTGGGACAAGGCTGATATTTAGGTTCTAAGGGTTTGCTTCTCACATGTTTTTATTCCAAATCAACAAATGAATAATGGAGAATAATTCAGAAATAAATATGAGAGCAAATATTAGCATTTCAAAGAGATTCTTCTTATCAATATTTGAAGCCATAACCGTGAAGTAGCTTTTTTGGAACTCAAGAGCAAATCCCACCTCAAAATTCTACTAGAAATTCAAGTTTTTGATGCAAGCCACCTTCATGATACCAAACTGTGGAAGGTTAAGTGCCTGTAATGAATTCCTATGAGACCTGGTATAATTGGTACAGCAGAGATCTGTTATGCTCCTATAGCCTATGGGGTAACCATTACATCCTAGCTCTTCTTAGAGATGAAAGTACACAGCTGAAAGATGCGCTGGAGATGGAATGCATTACTGCGGCAAAATATTTGCTCAGGACAAATACATGTTTGAAAAAAAGTGACTGATTCAAGCAGTAATGGTTTAGTATTCAATGGGCAAATTAATTAGAAGAAGTTTTCTCCAATACAAAATGTACCAAAAATAGGTCTTGTTTAAAATTTAACAAAACTGTTTTAAAACATTATTCACCATAAGCCACTGCATATTATTGAATGAATGATAGGTAGCAAGTGTGCCAATTATATAGGGGAGTTTTCATTCTGTTCATCTAACATATTTTGGTTTGCTGCATTTTCTCACACACAACTTCAGATAAACCTCATTATTTTAATTTATGGGGGACTGACAAAGATTACTAAAGGATTAAACATTGTAAAAAAAAACTGTACAAGAAAGCTATTCATTTGGATCTTTGGGATTTGACCTATATATCAGTACAGCCAAAAGGGTCTCTGAAGAGTGGAAACCAAAGCCATGTTACAGTTCCTTTAGCTTCTGAAAGGAGGATAAAGTTTTCATCCCCAGTGGGTCTTCTAAGTGCCCTAGATTTTAGGACCATAGTTCAGTCTTTTTTGAATTATTTTTAAGGGTTTAGTAGCTAAATTTCAGTTTCATTTAAAGAATTTTCAGTTGTATACTGTGTGTACTGTAGCATCTTTCTTTATCCTAACAATTCTTCAGTACCTATTCTTTGTATTGATATTGTTGAGTTTGTTGGTCATTTTAATGGGTAAGTCTGTGTACTGATATATATTCATATAATAATTTTATACAAGCTATTATTTACTGGAAGTTTATATAATTCAGAATATTTTGTGGTTCTAAGAAATTATAATGTAATACTATAATGGGGTATGGTAGCATGGTAGTTATGTTACTTGACTAATAATGGAAAGGCACAGACTACTGTTTCAGGGCATGAGTTCAAATTCTACTATAGTAGCTGTGAGAATTTAAATTTAGTTAACTGAATAAAACCTGGAATTAAAAAGCTAGTGGCAGTAATCGTCACCATGAAACAACTGGGTCGTCATTTCTTATGTCCTATGTTCCTATGATGAGGAGGAATTTCTTCGCTCAGAGGATGGTGAATCTTTCGAATTCTCTACCCCAGAGGAACTGTGAAGACTCAGTTATTGAGTATGTTCAAGACAGAGATTTATAGATTTCTATATATTAAAGGAATCTAGGGATATTGTGGTTGCTGTTTGCATGTTAATGTTTTAGGACAAGTGTTTGCAAAGTTAAAACTTCCTACATTTCAGAGGGCAGCAATTGGCCTGGAATCTAGGACAGGATAGGTTGGTGATGCATTTTTTAAAATCAGTGATTTTTTTAATATGATTCTGCTATGCTCAGCCTCTTTAGTGCCACCTTGATTTGCATTTTCTCACTTAAGCTTACAGCCAACCCTGCCCCCACCTCCACTGAACTGGTCTAATTCCCAAAACATGCTGAAGTCCACCAGCCTTGCCAAAGATTAGAATATTTACTGAGAGTGGTCTCTCAATGAGCCCACAATGCTGTTAAGCAAAACAATAGTAGAAGCGGTCCTGTTCCGAAGCTCACTCCCTGCCCTGCTCTCAGAAAATGGAGGCAGGAGTCAAGGCCCAGTCCTCAGCAGATCTTCTTTCTGTTCCCGTCTCATCGCAGTTAACCCCAGTGTCCCTCCTCTCAGCTTTTATTGCCTTCTAGTTCAGAGGCTAGTTTTCACCCTATGATCCCTTACAACCAAGGTCACAACCCACGCACTCTGTCAGGTAAAGATGACAAGATATTGCATGGCCAAACCTGCTGCTCCCAGTTGGAGATGAGGAAATTTCTTGTTCTAATGGAAATGTGCAGTATTGAAATTGGATCGTACCAACTGGGAACAGGGAACAATCCCTGCTCCAGAGCTGGTAGAAGGGGAAATGGTGGCTTAGTAATATGACTGGATGAGTAACCCAGAGGCCCAAGCTAATGCCTTAGGGACATGCATTCAAATCCCACCGCAGCAGCTGGTGGAATTTAAAATCAGTTAATAAAAATATATAATTGATTGGCACCATGAAACTATTATTGATTGTCTTGGAAATCCATCTGGTTCACTAACGCCCTTCAGTGAATGAACTCTGCTGTCCTTATCTGGGGTTGCCTATATTTGCCTTCAGACCCATAGCAATGTGGTTGACTCTTAATTAACCTCTGGAATGGCCTAGTAAGCCACTCAGTTGTACCAAACCCATACAGAAAAGTCAAAATGGAAGGACCAGCATCAAATAAGGCACCAGAAATGACAACCGACAATGGCACATTCAATCCTGCAAAGTCTTCCTTGATAACATCTAGGAACTTGTACCAAAATTGAGGGAGCAGTCTAGTCAACAGCCTTACATAGTCAAACTCAGTCATGAATCATACCTTACAGACAATGTCCCTGACACCAACATCACCATCCCTAGATATGTCCTGTCCCACTAGCAGGACAGACCCACCAGAACTGGTGGCACAGCCGTCCTTTATTCATACATGGAATGTGGGTTTTGCTGGCAAAGCCAGCATTGTGTGCCAGCTTGCTCGGCCATTTCAGAGGGCAGTTAAGAGTCAACCACATCACCGTGGGTCTGGAGTCACATGCAGATCAAACAGGGTAAGGATAGTGGATTTCCTTCCCTAAAAGACATTAGTAAATTGAATGGATTTTTACTACAATTGGTGATAATTTTATGGTCACCATCACTGAGGCTAACTTTCAATTCCAGATTTTTTATTAATTCAATTTAAATTCCACCAGCTGCCGTGGTGAGATTTGAACCTATGCCCCCAAAGTATTAGCCTGGGTAGCTGGGTTATTACTCCAGTGATATTACCACTACATCACTATTTTCCCCACATATGCAGTTAGGAGGGATTTGTTCTGGGAGTCCTCAACATTGACTCTGGATCTCATGGAGTCTCATTATGGCATCAGGTCAAATGTGGACAAGAAAATCTCCTACTGGTTACCAGCTACTCTCCCTCCATTGATGAATCAATACTCTTCCATGCTGAAGACCACTTAGAGGGAGAACAAAGTGTGGCAAAGGCACAGAATGTAATCTGGGTGGGGTTTTCAATGCCCATCACTAAGAATGGCTTTGTAGCAGTGTTATGGCACAATGGATGGTAAGTGCTGAGCTGCTCAAATCCCAGAGAGAAACTTGAAACAGATGTCACAATTGTTGTTGCAATTTGTAATTTTATTTTGACATGCATGCCTTGAAATCAGTAGTAATAAGTCAACCCAGTCTTAGAGGTTTTTTTTACAAATTAAATTAAACATTTATTAATAAAATAAATTATTTTAGGCACATATATTGGTCTACAAATTATTACTATGATAACTCCTAGCTCCCTTAATTAATCTGACTCCCAGTTACATCTCTGTTAAGGAACAGTAAAAACAAATAGATTTCAATAGACCTAGGCAAAGCACACAATACCCTGGACTGGGCTATTCACAATGGGCAGAGTTTTTCCCTTGGCAAGGGAGCTTAGCAGGGGCAGGCGGAAGCAGTCAGGAAGCTGGCCGCTGCCTGTGATCAGCACTGCACTGCAATTTCACGCTGGCAGGCCATTTAAGGCTCACCCAGCGTGAAACGTGAACTGCAGCGTTGAGCGCTGCCTGTGCGGGAGGGGGGGAGTGTGAGCTGTCTACGCGCGAGTGAGCACTGCATAATAGAGATGAAGGGATGTATAAAAAAATAAAAAAAGCGAAAAATATAGTAAAACATGGCCCCTATATGACTGTCACATGAGCAGGGACATGCTATTAATGAAAAGTTAAAGTTTTAATTTAATTTTTATTTTCTTTTGGAAACCTCATCCTGCCTGTGAATGAGGTTTCCAAGAATATGCAAAGGCTGCTTGGCTTTTTCACTTGCCCTTGCCATTAGGTTGGGTCTCCTTAACAGGCCTTTTAATTGCTGCCGGTTCTGGCGCACGCCTGCTGACCAAACTATCGTGCAACTGCGCGTTGATGTCGGCACACTTGGCTGATTTCAACATGCATCATTTCATGCTCAAGCAGGTTGGGCACGCGCTTGCCTGCCAAGTGAAAATTTCTGCCCAATGAGTTTTCCTAGCTTTGGTTCCTGTAGACAGCAGCTTGATGTATAGAAGCTGGAGGCTTTTCACACTTGTTAGGTCTTAGAATGCCTTCTGCTTCCACATAACCTCAGCTCCTTTATACATGATTCTCCCTTTTTAATGTAAATCCCATTGGGGATCAGCTGCGCACTGCCATTTTATGTGGGCTGGCCAAGTAAGGCCCGCTCAGTGTGATGCACACCCGGAAGCACTGAGCACTCCTTGTGTGGGTGGGGGGAGGAGGGAGAGTCAGGTCCTGCGCTCTTTCGTGCATGTACGCAAAAGAGTGCAGAAATCTCCCTGAGGCACGGAGCTGCCTCAGGGAGATTAGCTTGATTATTATGAATTGAAATAAAGAAAAAAAAATATTCAGACATGTCCCCTCATGTGACAATGTCACATGAGCTGGGATATGCCAATGAATTTGAATAAAAAATTTTAGTCAATTTATAATGCCTTCATGAAACCTCATCCCGTATGTGGATGAGGTTTCATGATAAATGCGAATGCCAGCTGGGCTCTTCGCCTGCCTGCCAACCTTAGATTGGACTGGCAGCCCAGGCAACCAGTTTAATTAGATTATTAATGGCCTTAGTAGACCTTTGACAGTTCAGCGGGCATGCAGCCGACTCTGATGTGTACCCGCCGAACTGATGATCAGAATGACATGCGGTGACGTTGGTATGCACGCAGGATGTCACTGTGCATCAATTAACGCATCAGTGAGTAGGCCCCGCCCCCACACGCCGACCAGGGGATTCAGGCCATTGTTCCAATATGGCTTTGCAACTCAACTTTTTCCATAACATAAATCTTTTATAGCACTCATATTTAACAGTAACCTTTGGGGAAAATAAACATACTGTTTGGCTTAGCCTATAATGGCTAGGTGTAACACCTTACCATCTCTGAAATTTACTACTCTAGTTTAACTAAAAATGCAAATATTCTTCACAGTTCACATACTAAAGTTTTAGCCATGTTTATGTATTTAGCATTTCAAACCTAGCATCTCTTTTGATAACTGAAAAGCTCCAGATTAAATGTCTGCAATTCAATGAAACCCCTCCACACACAACCTCACACAGCAAAACTAATCCAATCCCCACTATTAACCTATCTTTACATAAATCACAATAATATTATGAAAATTATTATACTTTTATGACAAACAACACGACTGATCTAGCTCACCAAGTCCTGAAGTACACATCTGCCAGACTGGGCCTGTGGCAGGTGGTGAGGGAATCAATAAGAGGGAAAAACCTACTAGACCTTGTCCTCATCAATCTACCCATTGCAAATGCATCTGTCCATGACAGTATAGGTAGGAGTGACCACCACAGAAACAACATCCCATCTTCACACAGAATTATGGTGTGTGGCTGCATCACTATGCTAACCGGGATAGTTTCAGAACAAATCTAGCAACTCAAAACTGGCCATTTATGAGGTGCTGGGGACCATTAGCAGCAGCAGAATTGTATTCATCCACAGCCTGTAACCTCTTGGCCCAGTATATCCCTCACCCTACCATTATAATCAAGTCAACCCTGATTCAATGAAGAGTGCAGGACGGCATGCTAGGTGTAGCACCAGGCAAAAGAGATATCTCATAAATCTTTTCCCTTTCAAAGCTCATCGACCTGGCAACATGAATCACATGGGCCTTGAGTCCAAGTAGAAATACAGATTAGCTATGCTTGTGACCCCAGCTCTCTTTTATACTGAAAGTAAATGGACAGTTTAAAGCAAAACTATTTACAACCTGACACTCTCAACATTTTTTAGAACTTTGGAGTCTCACATTCTATCCTCTGTAAGCACATAGGATGCAGCCATTGTCTCCAAAAGTAAACACCTTGCACCTTATCCCAGTAAAACAACCTGGGGCCCCTTTAATCTCTAACAACCAAACCACCCAGGCTTGCTGTCAGGCAGACTTCAGGTCACATCACCCCCTTCATTTTATCTTAAATTGGAAACATAACCTTAAGACATAACAATCTTATAAACATCATAACTGTAACAAAGCAATCCCACAATCAATGAATCAGATCAAAGCCTGCACTCCTGTCATATCCAGTCATGAATGGTGGTGGACAATTAAACAATTAACATGAGGAAGAACTCCCCTAGTGATGCCCCAGGATTGAGATGATTAACATATTCCCACCCTCAACAATGGAGGAACCCAGCACATCAGCGCAAAAGACAAGGCTGAAGCATTTGCAATCATCTTCAGCCAAAAGTGCAAGGTGGATGATCCATCTCGAACTCCTGCTGAGGTCCCCAGCATCACAGATGCCAGTCTTCATCCAATTCAATCACTCCACATGGTATCAAGCTGAAGGCATTGGATACTGCAAAGGCTATGGGTCCTGACAATATTCCGGCAATAGTACTGAAGACTTGTGCTCCAGAACTAGCCATGCCCCTAGCCAGGCTGTTCCAGTGCAGCATAACACTGGCATCTACCCAGCAATGTGGAAAATTGCCCAGGTATGCCCTATCCACAAAAAACACGTCAAATCCAACCCAACCAATTATTACCCTATCAGTCTCCTCTCAATCATCAGTAAAGTGATGGAAGTTGCCATTGACAGTGCTATCAAGAGGCACTTACATGTCAATAACCTTCTCACTGATGCTTAGTTTGAGCTCTGCCAGGGTAACTCAGCTCCTGACCTCATTACAGCCTTGGTTTAAACAAGGACACAATAACTTACTTTAAGAGGGGAGTACAGTGTGATTGCCCTTGACAACAAGGCAGCATTTGACTGAGTGTGGAATCAGGAAAACAATTGAAGTAAATGGAAATTGGGGGAAAACACCCTGCTGGTTGGAGACATACCCAGCACAAAAGCAGATGGTTGTGGTTGTTGGAGGTTAATCATCTCATTCCTGGGACACCACTGCAGGAGTTCTTCAGGGTGGTGCCTTGGCTCAGCTGTTTCATCAATGGCCTTCCTTCCATCATGAGGTCAGAAGTGGGGATGTTTGCTGTGATTGCACAATCTTTAGTGCCATTCGCAATTCCTCAGACACTGAAGCAGTTCATATCCAAATGCAGCAAGACCTGGACAATATTCAGGCTTGGGCTGACAAGTGGAAATAACATTCGTGACACATAAGTGTCAGGTAATGGCCATTGCCAGCAAAAGGGAGAATCTAACCATCTCCCCTTGACATTCAATGGTATCACCATTGCTGAAGCCCCAACAAATCAACATCCTGAGGGCTACCATTGACCAGAAACTGAACTGGACCAGCCATATAAATACAAGTGTGGGCCAGAGGCTTGGAATTCTGCAACAACTATTTCACCTCCTGACTGCCCAAAACTTGTCCACCATCCACAAGGCGTAGGTGAGGATTGTGATGGAATACTCTGCACTTGCCTGGATGAATGCAGCTCTAACAGCACTCCAGATGCTCAACACCATCCAAGACAAAGCAGTCCTCTCGATTGACACCCCATCCACCAACTTAAACATTCACCCCTTCCAGCTCCGACGCACAGTGGCAGCGGTGTTTACTATATACAAGATGCACTGCAGCAACTCTGACAGCACCTTTCAAAGCTACCACTTCTGTCATCTAGAAGGACAAGAGCAGCAGATGCATGTGAACACTGCCATCTGCAATTTCCCCTCCAAACCACACACCATCCTGACTTGGAACAACACCGCCGTTCCTTTATTGCTGCTGTATCAAAAAAAGGGGATTCCATCCCTAACAGCACTGTTGGTATGCCTACACCACATGGACTGCAGCAGTTCAAGAAGGCAGCTCACCACCATCTTCTCAAGAGCAATTAGGGTTGAGAAATAAATGCTGGTCCATCCAATGGTGCCTACTTCCTTAAAAGAATAAAAACAAGTCATGAGGCACACTTGACATTGGGCCTCGGATGTCATTCTGATTGAAATGGAGATCTGCAGAGCACTGTTGCATGTTTTCAGCTGCTCTCTAATGAAGCAGATTTAAATTTTGGGAAGTTTCATTGATGTCAGAGACCTTCAGGTAGGTCCCCAGATTGTGGGGAGGTGATATGGATGGAGTGTGTGCTTTCAAGAGGCCAAGGTGATCAGGAGGGAGGGAGTGATTGGGAGGGAGGAGGTGACCTGAAGAGGGCCTAGTCAGTCCAGGAACAATTTTTGGGAGTGCAGTGGAGCTGGAACAAGCATTCCCGCTCATCCCAGCTCCACGTTCAGATAAACATATATTTTATAACACCTTTTTGCTGCAAGTGTCTATTGTAGTCCCTTTAAGGACCACTGTTGCCCTGAACTTAGCAGGCTCGGCAGACAAGACCAAGCTAAGGTCCAACGGTCTTGAAGGCAGGTCAGCATTTATCGTGGAATATACAGAGGTCAACAAGACACAGAAGGTGTTCTGGTCACGCACTGCGCCCGGATCTACCTCCTGCCGCCTAGACTCATCTTGCCACTGGACCAAGATAGGTCAGGATGAGAGAGTAAGGTTGACAATATGCAACTCTCCCTCATTATAATTCAATCCCTGTGCAAGTCATTTTTGTCATCTTTCTATCATCTGTCACCCATCATCTATCTGTCATAAGTCCTGTGGCGATGGGTGAGCAATGTAGTAGCAGGTGTGCATTCACTGGGAACTGTTGCTGTGACTTGCACAAAGGCGGCTCAGGCCATAGGGTGATTTTTTAACTGGAAGGAAGCAGAAGTGAAACTCAACAGCCCCCTGAGAGATTGACTAGCCCTTTTCAGGAACACACTGATCACCTTCCTGGTATGAGGAAGGGGCTAGAAAAGGTCCTAAACATTGCCTGCGTCATCTCCCTGGCCAGCAGGTTGCAACTGGCAGGGATCGGTCGTAAGTCAATCTCAAAGACAAAAGTAAAGGTGACACTGGTCGCCATTGGCACATGGAACGTATGCAGCCTCATGGACAACACCACATCTCACAGGCCTGAGGAAAGAAGCTCTTTTTATTAGAGAGCTGGTAGGATACAGTATTCAGATCGCTGTCCTCAGTGAGACTTGTCTACCTTAAGAAGGTCAGTTCAAGGAAATCGGTATGGCCTAGAAAAGAAGAATGGCGTAAAGTTGGTATAGGCTTTGCTGTCAATAAATTGACTTGCCTTCCCAAGGGAGTTAATAATTATCTGATGATGCTTAAACTCCTCCTGCACAGCAACAGGCAAGCAACTTTCACCAGCATGTACACCTCTACCAGGGTTGTGACCAACCCTGATGAAGTCAAGGATAAATTCTATGATGATGTCCATTCCTTGATTGCTACTGTGTCAAAGTCAGACAAGCTAATCATTTTTTGTGACTTCAATGCAAGAGTTGGTACAGATCACCAGGGGTGATCAGACAAAATGGGGTTGGCAGTTGAAACATCAATGGTCTATTCTTGCTGAAGATGTGTGTTGAGCACAAGTCTTTAAATCACCAACACAGTTTTTTGCCTCTCTAATCATAACAGGATGTTTTGGATGTACCTCTGTTGTACGCTTTGGAATCTAATTGACTATGTCATCACCAGGCAGAGGGACAGGCAGGATATGCAAGTAACGAAAGCCATGTGCAGTGCTAGCAGCTAGGCTGACAGCTGCCTTATCATTTCACAGCTAAACATCAAGATCTAGCCCCCTGGACCCCACCAAAGCATGA